>NC_068971.1:13760500-14084500 GCF_016808095.1 Vigna angularis
AGAAAGGGCATTTTATCAAATAAAGAAATTTAAAACCTATTTAAACAAAAATTAAAGAAAAGAATATTTATTCAAATATTTTCCAAAAATCCTAATTTCCTATTTATATACAAACACTAAACAAAATACTCCTAAAAGCCTAATTTTAACTACAATTTTACTAATCTACAAATTTAAAGAAAAATATTAAAACTAGCTTATTTCTAAAAAATTGGGAACAAAAACAAGCTAACCTAGGCTCATAAACAACTAAAAGATTGCAAAATTAGGGAGTTATCACTTCTGGTGGAGATTATTTGTTTTTTAGAAGAGGTCACATGGCACCTTAGGATTGGAGAGGATTTCTTTTTGGTGGTGGCCACATTTTCTCCACCATTGGAGAGAATTTGCTTTTAGTGGTAGCCACATGGCACTCTAGGAATGGAGAGATTGTGTTTTGTGAATGACCACATGTCCTCCCATCATTGGAGAGGATTTGTGGACAATTGTCCACTTCTTATAAGGCCTCATTCTTGGCTAACCGAAGCAAATGCTTTTGCCTTGGTTCAAAAGAACCGAAGAAATAAACCCAAAAAAATAAAATAAAAATTGGGTTTTTGGCAGTAGTTATCTTAGAAACCGCTATCATAGACCCTTAAAATAAAATAAATAAAAACTTTCCAACGTTGGAAATTTTTTTCTACCCCAAATTGATACATAATATGGTCAAACTGGAGCAAATGTTATGATCGTTTAAAGATCTGCGATAATTTTTTATTTTATTTTAAGGGTTTATGACAACAGTTCCCAAAAGAACTGCAGTCAAAAAACCATTTTTAAAAATTTTTGTTTTGTTTATTATTTTGATTCTTTTGAATCGAGGCAAAATAATAACCCTTTTTTGCTTCAGTTGTTAACCAAGGCCAAAAACCCTCCCATTTTTATCTCGTCTAAATATACCTTGGTTCGAAAATTGTTGTCGTAACCCTTCGCTGCACTAGTGAACATCAACACATCAATCACGAGCAGATGGGTCATATTGTATTCATAAACTTTCTAAGTAGTCTGGGAAATACAGAGTTAGATGATACAAGAACTTTTGTTGACAGAAATGGCATGGGATGTGGTGGGTATGAGGTATAACTCTCCCTTTTTCTATTAGAAAATTTTAATGCAATAAATTTTGGCTGTTGTAATTTCTCAATTTCTTTGATCAACTCTGTTATTACATTTCCACATTAGTATGGTACATTAGTATTTCTAAATTTCTTTATGGCTTGCAAGTGTGTCACACTTTGATCAAAATCTTCTTCATGATGAATAACTTGAATAGTCTTATTATTAGTCTTCATTTACGTTTAGTCTTTCCATTGTATTTAGAACAATTTTCTAATTTAGAAGTAGAATTTAAATGTTTTTCCTTTGTACTAAGGTGTAAAAAGTCATAGTGTTGTACTGGTGAGTATCATATGTAAAAGATTACAAACATATTATGCAATAATCTGTAGGTAACACTATTGATAGTGGCATATTTTACTATGAATTCAGTATTGAATTAGAGAAAATATCAACTCTTTCTCATCCTTTTTACCTTGTAAATCCTAGTTTTCATTTAGTTTAAGAAGTGGTTTCATCTTAAGCTTTAATTAGATAAATTGATCATTAACCCCTTTATTTATACAAGTTAATTAGTTGGAAGAAGTCTCTGCATCAAATGAAGAGTGCTGGAACCAGAGAAAACAAGAAAACAGCAAAAACAGCAAAAATATGAAGAACCAGAATCTGGAAAAAGTTAGCTGGAGCGCCCTTTTTCCATGGGCGCTGGAGCGGGCTCTGCACCAGGACTGGAGCTAGCTGGAGCGCCCCCTACAAAAGGGCGCTGGAGCGCCCTTTTTCCTGTTTTCGCGCGCTGGAGCGCGGTCTCAAGCGCGCCTGCTGCTGATTTGGCAGATTGGGTTTATTTAACCCCAAATTAGAAGGGCTTTGTTATCTTTGGCATCCCAGACACAAATTCTCTCAATTGGAGCGTCCAGAGGCGAGCTAGGAGCTGTGGGAACAGCCCTTCTTCATCCTTGGGTCCTCCTCCTTCTTCCATTTCCACCATTGTTGTAAGCTCAAGCTCTCCATTCATGGAGAGCTAGTTTCATTCTTGTTGGGGATTGATGTAACCACGGATCTCTTATGTAATTACAGTTGTTTTGAATGATTATATGCCTCTTTCATTGATTGTTAGTGTTTAATTCCTCTACTTAAAGCTTGTATGAGTAATTCAACCATATCATGATTTTAGGGTTTGCTTGATATTGGGAAATATTGGGTGAATCTAGAACTGGATTAAACACCTAAAGGAAATAGTATCTAGGGATAGAACTAGGACCTTTGGTTGTCTTGAATCTCAATTCTTAAAGCGGATGAACTTGTTAGGTTTTCCAAGGGATTGGAGTTTAAGAAGTAAGTCTAGGCTCTCTCTACCAAGGGATTGGGTTTGAGTAAATTAGAAGATTGACATTGGCTAATTAATGAAGAGGAAGTGATTTTCTATACATAAGAGTGAAGTAGGTGAAATCATCCCCCAACAATATCATTCCATAGCATTTCTAATCTTTCCATTCCAAAGTGTTTGCGTTATCAAAGATCACTTTTACACTTTATGTTTTATCTTTAATTCAATTGCATGAAAACCACAAAAACATGGAATCATTCTTTAGTCTAAATTAGTTAGATATTATACGATTGTCTAGGACACGAGTCTCTTGGGAAACGATATCCGGTCTTACCGATTTTATTACTTGAACGATTTGGTACACTTGCCAAAGTCACAACAAGTTTTTGGCGCCGTTGTCGGGGATCCGTGTTAAACTAGACTTTTGTGTGAATTTTAACCGATTTAGGCTTTATCTTTTTGTGTATAATTTTCTATTTTGTTGTAATTATTATCTTTATTTTTGGGCTGACTTGTGGCACGAGTTTGGTTGTTTTCTAGTGTATGCAGGGAAACATCCGTACAAGGAGGACTGTGTCATCTGAACCACTCCTTGTGGATCCTGAGATCGAGAAAACAGCTCGTAGAAACAATAGTGACACCAGGAGACAGCGAGCTCTAAGTCAACAAGCTGCCCCGCAATCTTCATTTCCTTTCAACAATCAAGAAATAGAATCTTTTGATTCTTCTTCTGTGAACGGGATGGCTGGCGCAGGACCACCTCCAAGGAGAACCATAGGGGACTCAATAACCTACACAAGCCCGAGGAATTTCTCAAGCATTGTGAGGCCCACTATGAGTGACAAGCTGGCAGAAATGAAGCCTGCTCTACTCCAGCTCATCAGTTCAAACCAATTTTCTGGCCTGGACAATGAAGACCCTCATGCGCACTTGGTCACCTTTTACGAGTTGTGTGGCACTATGGGTGTACAAGGGGAGGATGAAGAAGCATTGTACATGAGACTCTTCCCATTCTCACTGAATGGCAAAGCAAAGGCTTGGCTCTAGTCACAGCCTAATCAAAGTCTTACGAGCTGGGAGGATGTAGAATACAAATTTCTAGCACGCTTCTTTCCACCATCAAAGAGCACAGAGGTGAAGGCTGCCATTGCTACCTTCGTACAAGGAGTAGATGAACCACTTTGTGAAACCTGGGAAAGATTTAAATCCTTACTGAGAAAGTGTCCCAGCCATGGATTCAGTCTAGAAATGCAAGTGCAAACTTTCTGTAATGGTTTGCAACCTCATACTAAGATGATACTAGACGCATCTTTTGGTGGTTCAGTACTATTTAAAACTGCTGATGAAGCCATTGCGGTGATTGAAAATATGGCTTCCACTGACATGCGGAGCCAACATGGGAGAAATCCAGCACAGAGGAGAGGAGTGTATGAACTGAGTGCCCAGGATGCTTTACTTGCACAAAATAAGATTCTGGCCCAACAGATGGAACTCCTAACTCAACATATGGCCAAACTACCTCAGCAGTTGCAAGCAATGCAAGCTCAACCCCAACCACATCATCAAGCAATGAGATGTGATTTCTGTGGAGATAGCCACCCCAACGGCCATTGTCAAAGTCCTAGTAGTTCCCAACATGAAGAAGTCAACTATATGGGGAATCAAGGACGACAACACTTCTTCAACAATCATTTCCCTAATCCTTCCAATCAAGGGTGGAGACAAAATCAAGAAGCTTCTAGTAGTAAAAGTCCGTATCAACTTGCTCAACATTATCCACCTCAAAATGATCGGACTTCAAAGCTAGAAGACACATTGCAGATGTTTATGCAGCAGTCCATCCAAAACCAGAAAAACACTGATGCATCCATAAAGAACCTGGAAGTGCAAGTTGGTCAATTGGCTAAGCAATTAGCAAACCAACAGGGTGGACATTTTACTGCAAATACTCAAGCCAACCCGAAGGAGGAGTGTAATGTAATATTCACAAGAAGTGGGAAAGAGGTTGGAAGAAAAGAAGAAGAAGAAGAAAAGCCAGAAGAAGAAGATCAGAAAGAAAATGAAAAAGAAGAAGACATGGTTGGAAGAGAAGAAGGGAATAAAAAGAAAGAAAAAGAGAAAAATCAAAAAGAGAAAGAGATTGTGAAACACCTTCCTTACCCAAAAATCCCATCTACTGAAGGGAAGGAGAAACAATTGGCTCGGTTTAAGCAAATATTTGATCAACTTGAGATTACCATGCCATTGACCGAAGCACTACAACAAATTCCTGCCTACGCAAAATACATGAAGCAAATCCTCAGCAAGAAGAAATATTTAGATGAGGAAACAATTGAAGTACAGGGAAATTGCAGTGCCATCATGCAGAAGACTCTTCCTCCAAAATTTAAGGATCCAGGGAGCTTCACCATTCCATGCACTATTGGAAACCAGGAGATAGGTAGAGCTCTCGTTGACTTGGGAGCTAGCATCAATCTGATACCCCTATCTATGCTTAAGAAGATTGGTGGTCTTGAAGTCAAGCCTACGAGAATGATGCTACAGCTGGCGGATAGATCCATCAAGTACCCTTATGGTGTAGTGGAAGATGTGGTGGTCAAAATAGATAAACTCCAATTCCCGGTGGATTTTGTAGTTATGGACATGGAGGAATCTGCAGATATACCACTCATCCTTGGAAGACCTTTCATGAAGACAGCCAAGGTTGTCATTCATGTGGAAGAAGGAATAGTGAAATTGAAAGACCAAGATGAGGAGGTGACTTTCAACGTCTTTGGGGTTGAGCAGCAAAATCATGAAAAAGAGACTAGTCTTGAAGCTACAGATGAACTTCTATCAATTACTAGTCTAACAGAGCAAGCTGCCAAGTTGGTAAAGAGGAGCCTTAGTTGTTTATCTCCAAGAGTAAAGGGAGAAGAAGAAGAAAAGGAAGAGGAACTAGTTCACCAAAATCCTGTGATGGCAAGCGATGAGCCCAAACCTGGCAAACCAGTGAGATTCAAGAATAGGTTATGGGTCATCAAGAACATAAAGATAAATGGAGTGCTTGAGATAGAGGCTCCATATTCTAGGAGAGTCAAGTTGGTGACTAGGAAATTACTGAGAGGATGTTGGTGTCATGACAAGAAGATGCATTCCAACATCAAAAATCAAACTTGAGCTTAATGGAGTCAAGCTAATGACGTTAAACAAGCGCTTACTGGGAGGCAACCCAGCTTTCTAACCCTTTCTCTATGTGTGATTTTGTTATTTGAGTGTGTTTTTATTGTTTGAATTTGCTTTAGAATGTTTTGATTTGATTTGGTTATTTTGGAGCATGTTAGTTTCAATTGTAGTTTTTGTGTTGTTAATGGTTAACTAGTGTAATGTTGAGTTTTATTGTGTATTGATGTGTTTTAGAATTGTTCAATATGTCTTTATGTGTTCTAGTGTGATTGAGTATGTTCTGAATGGTTATGTTGAGTTTAGGTATGTTTAAAGTGTAAAATTTGAAGCCTTGAGTTGTAGAATTAGAAAGCTTTGGAAGTGTGCACCTAAATTGGCATTCTTGCACTCAATTTCAATCCTTATGGATTTGATCAAGTTTGTATAGTGAAAACATGTTAATCTGGGCTGAATTGAGCATCAAGAAGTGCCAAATTCCAAAAATCGTAGGTGTAGTTGTGAAATTCTGCAAATCTGCAATCTGGTATGGCGCTCCAGCGCCCTCTGCTCAGGGGCGCTCCAGCGCGCTCAGCACAAATCCAGTTTTCTGGCATTCTGACCCATAGCTAGCTCCAGCGCCCTCTGCTTAGGGGCGCTCCAGCTAACTTTTTCCAACCAGACCAGATTTTTCAGCAACTCTATTTTTCTCTTCTGCTTCAAATTTTTCATGCTCCAGGCTGTGTTTTGTGATTTTTCTTGCATGTTTAGTATGCGTTTGACCTTGTGAACTCATGATCATGTGATCTAATGATTGTTTGTTACAAATACATACATTGTGAGCTCACATTTGCAAACTTTATTTTCAATCTTTTGTGCAGAAATGACTTCTTCATCCAACTCCAAGAGAATAAAAACAAACGCCGCCACAAAGTAGAGATGTCAACAGAGGAATATGCGACCCAAGTAGCATGGCTTGGGGACCAACCCAATTTATTGGGGGAGGTGGTGCAGAAAATGAAGGAGTCTGACAATGAGCTACAAATCATGAGTCACAGGACCTTTTATTTTGCTTTCTTTTACTTTGGTTGCTAGTTAGCTTTTGTTTTTCAATTTTAGTTAAGTTGTTTTTGTTATCTGGTTTGTTAGACTTATGCTGATTCATAATGCTTATGGTTTGATATGAAATGATGCTTGAGATGGGTCAATTTAGTTCAAATTGTATTGCTTCCTTCATGAAAAAGTCTGAGAATGCTATATGCTTAACTGAGATCATTATTCATGGCAGTTGCTTGATGATGTTTGTTGAACCTTGAGTTAACCTTGTGAGATGTTGTGCTTTAGACTTTTCTTGTGAATGCTATCATATTTGATCACAATTGACTTTGCCTGAGTTTCTCTGATTTGAACCATTTGCTTGTTAGTTGCACATGATCAAGGCCATCTTGCTCTCCTACTCTTTCCACATATTGCCAAAGAAACCAATTCAAAACCTTTCGACCTTGATTGTTAAATGACTCTTTTTGAACCTTAAAGCCCAAATAAAAAAATTCCCTATTTTCCTGACCTTGAGCTAAATGGAGAAATCATCTGTACTGCAGGAGAATGGTTTAAGTTTGGGGGAGTTGTTATGAAAGGATGAATTGAGAAAAATTTGAAAGATACAAAAGTAACAAAAAGGAAGAAAGAAAAAGAGAGAAGGAAAAATGAATTCAATGAAAAACAAAAGTTGGGAAATAAGTTGAGAGTGGTTTATTCAATTTTGGAGTAAAAGAGATACTATGCTATATCATGAATTAAATTGTTTGGTCTCTTATCTCAAGGTGCTTTGTTGTCCAGAAAAACCAATTTTTCTTCTTAGCCCAGCCACAATACAAGCTTCAAAAAGTCCTTGTGATGTAACTTGCTTGTTAATGTGTTTGATATTGTTGAAACAAAAGACAAAGTTGATTTGTGTAACATTGTAATAGTTGAGAGTAGACACACATCCTTATACACCATTGTGCTTGAGTGAAACACTTTCCTTGGTGAGGATTGGTTCCATGCACTCATTGAAAACAACTTGCCATGTTTATTGATCTATCATATGCATCTATCTTGTGACTTTGAAACTGTTAGCACCATGATTGAAGTTTAGCTTGCTAAGACTATATTGTCTCTTGAATGTGATTTATAAGTTGAGCAAGCATGATTGATTTGGTTTAACTGATTGAAACTATGCTTGAGTTGCTAGACCATTGTAATTGAACTGGTTGTTAGGTAAGGTACTTTTGCTTGAGGACAAGCAAAGTTGTAAGTTTGGGGGAGTTTGATAATGCTAATTCTCACCATTATCTAAGCATGAATTTAAGAGCAAAATCAACTCCTTTCTAGCTTGTAACTTGCTAAATCCTCTCTTTTATCTTAGTTTCTTGAATAAATGTGTTTTAGGCTACATTGATGAGATTTCATCTATAATCCCTTTATTTTGTAGTAATACAATGATTGGAAGAACCTCCACGAAAAGTATAAAGCTGAACTAACCACAGAAGCAAGCAGATCTGCACAAAATAGAAGAAAACACAATGCTGCTGCAAAGACTCACGCCGGGCGCCTACTGACCTGGGCGGCGCCGGGCGTGAGGTAGCTGACCCATGGCGCGCCGGGCGCCGGTCTGTTGGGCCGCCGGGCGCAACTTTTTGCTGATGTGGCAGAAACGCTTTATTTAACCCTGGAACGCGAAGGGCTTGGGGTCTTTGGTTCTTTGGAGGTCCGATTCTTCTACTGGAGCTCATGGAGGGCGTGAGGAGCTGCTGGGTTCCTCTACTTCTCTACCTATGGGTCTCCTTCTTCTTCCATCTTCCACTTTGTAAGCTTTAGGGTTCTCCATGGAAGTGGAGAACCAGATTCGTTTTGTTAGGGATTGTTGTAGCCTACGGATCTTTTGTGTAATGGATGATTGATTTGATTATATATATGCCTTTTCTATCAATTGCTAGTATTCTTGTTTCCAATCTTAAAGCTTGCATGTAATAGGAATGTTCATGACTTGAATTTGGGGTTTCATGGATTATGGGGACGTAAGATGGAACCTAGAACTGAAACAAGAGTCCTTGTGGTCATTGATTCTAGGGATGGAAGATGATTCACATGTTGTCTTAAGATCCTAGCTCTTTAATGCGGGTTTGCTTGTTAGATTGTCCAAGGAATTGGAGTTTAATAGGGAAAACCTAGGCTCTTTCACCTAAGGGATTGGGGCTAGAGTGTTTTAGTGGATTGACTTTAGTAAATTGATAGAGAGGAGATGAAAGTGGTTATACACAAGAGTGCATTGGTGAAAACTAGCCTTAGCAATGTCATTTCATACCATTTCTAGTCTTTTCCATTTCCAAGTGCCTTCAATACCAAAGTCCAACCTTGTAATTATGTATCAATTTACATTTCTGCACTTGTTCTGTAAATTGATGTTTTGTTCTTGAGTCTATATGAGTTGTTAATCGCACAATTCTCTAGTATTACGAGTCTCTTGGGAAAACGATACCCGGTCTTACCGGTTTATTACTTGAACGATTCGGTGCACTTGCCGAAGTCTTAACAAGTACTGAATGAAAAATAGTTGGGTGTAAGTTTGACATTGGTGGTAATCTAAGTGAATAACTTGAATAGTCTTATTATTAGTCTTCATGATGAATAACTTGAATAGTCTTATTATTAGTCTTCATTTACGTTTAGTCTTTCCATTGTATTTAGAACAATTTTCTAATTTAGAACTAGAATTTAAATGTTTTTCCTTTGTACTAAGGTGTAAAAAGTCATAGTGTTGTACTGGTGAGTATCATATGTAAAAGATTACAAACATATTATGCAATAATCTGTAGGTAACACTATTGATAGTGGCATATTTTACTATGAATTCAGTATTGAATTAGAGAAAATATCAACTCTTTCTCATCCTTTTTACCTTGTAAATCCTAGTTTTCATTTAGTTTAAGAAGTGGTTTCATCTTAAGCTTTAATTAGATAAATTGATCATTAACCCCTTTATTTATACAAGTTAATTAGTTGGAAGAAGTCTCTGCATCAAATGAAGAGTGCTGGAACCAGAGAAAACAAGAAAACAGCAAAAACAGCAAAAATATGAAGAACCAGAATCTGGAAAAAGTTAGCTGGAGCGCCCTTTTTCCATGGGCGCTGGAGCGGGCTCTGCACCAGGACTGGAGCTAGCTGGAGCGCCCCCTACAAAAGGGCGCTGGAGCGCCCTTTTTCCTGTTTTCGCGCGCTGGAGCGCGGTCTCAAGCGCGCCTGCTGCTGATTTGGCAGATTGGGTTTATTTAACCCCAAATTAGAAGGGCTTTGTTATCTTTGGCATCCCAGACACAAATTCTCTCAATTGGAGCGTCCAGAGGCGAGCTAGGAGCTGTGGGAACAGCCCTTCTTCATCCTTGGGTCCTCCTCCTTCTTCCATTTCCACCATTGTTGTAAGCTCAAGCTCTCCATTCATGGAGAGCTAGTTTCATTCTTGTTGGGGATTGATGTAACCACGGATCTCTTATGTAATTACAGTTGTTTTGAATGATTATATGCCTCTTTCATTGATTGTTAGTGTTTAATTCCTCTACTTAAAGCTTGTATGAGTAATTCAACCATATCATGATTTTAGGGTTTGCTTGATATTGGGAAATATTGGGTGAATCTAGAACTGGATTAAACACCTAAAGGAAATAGTATCTAGGGATAGAACTAGGACCTTTGGTTGTCTTGAATCTCAATTCTTAAAGCGGATGAACTTGTTAGGTTTTCCAAGGGATTGGAGTTTAAGAAGTAAGTCTAGGCTCTCTCTACCAAGGGATTGGGTTTGAGTAAATTAGAAGATTGACATTGGCTAATTAATGAAGAGGAAGTGATTTTCTATACATAAGAGTGAAGTAGGTGAAATCATCCCCCAACAATATCATTCCATAGCATTTCTAATCTTTCCATTCCAAAGTGTTTGCGTTATCAAAGATCACTTTTACACTTTATGTTTTATCTTTAATTCAATTGCATGAAAACCACAAAAACATGGAATCATTCTTTAGTCTAAATTAGTTAGATATTATACGATTGTCTAGGACACGAGTCTCTTGGGAAACGATATCCGGTCTTACCGATTTTATTACTTGAACGATTTGGTACACTTGCCAAAGTCACAACAACTATCTTACCTATGATTTTTTGACCTTATATATGAATTTTGGTCATATGTAATAGCATTTTTTCTTGTAGTGAATAAGGTGAGTTTAATCAAAACTTAACATAATCAAAGCAAGAAAAGTGTCAAGTTCATCTCAAAATTAAATCATATTGAACAGTTATCAGTATTCTCTCACATTTAATTTATCTTGATACTTCATGGAAATCAAGCTCTAAAGAAGTGCACTTATTTCCTTCTCATCACTTTTTCACAAAATGTTTTTTAATCTCAGCAAGAAAACTTTTAGCACTTGTTATTTCTTCAATATAGCATCTCTAAAGACCTTTTGAATATCTTGCTTAATTACCAAAGATTCATATCATTGATAAATATTTTTCAATATCAATTGAAATCATCTACCAACATTACTTCAAGTCTAGTCCTCTTTACCAATCTTTATTTCTATGGAATCTTTTTATTACATTTTACACAAGAGTTAGAACATGAAACACCAAAAGATCCTCTTGACAATCAAATAGTATATAAAGTAGTCACATTACATAATCCCATACATATACTACAATGTGCAACTGAAAGAATTAGAAAGTATCCTTCATATTCTACGATTATCATTGAAATCTTGTTACCATTATTGTTGTTACCAGTGAGAAGCATTAATGATTTGAAGAGATTTTGATGATACACTTGAACCCTTGAAGAATTATTCACATACATTGTTAAAGTATTTTTGTAGAAAACTTTGTATTAGGCTTTTACTTTCACTTATAAATCATTAAGAGTCTTGTAACTTGCTCTTTAGTATAGTTTACTTGCGGCAATAATTGACTACCATGAGGTATAATCAATTTTGGTTGTTGTCACATGTTTTTACTGTATGAAAATGGGACACACTTCAAATAAATTTAGAATAAAAACATTATGGTGTTCTAAATGGGATATATGCTTGGATTCTTGTTATAAAGTAATCTGACTCTAACTTCAAAGGACCCAAATGAGATTATGGGGACCAAAACTCTATTTTTTTGTTTTACAGGTTAAATTTTCAAAAGGAAAAGAAGGCTCTACAGTATCCTGGTAAATTTTAATAGCTTTAAAATGATTTATAAATCATAGACATGTCTTAAGTACCCAAAAATAGTTAAAATAGTGTTTTCAGAAATTAACGTGCAATAATAAATTAGGGTTAAATATGTTTTTAGTCCCTAAACTATCAAGCAAATTTGTTTTTAGTCCCTCTTTCAAAGTAAGGTACATTTTAGTCCTTCTATTTTAAAAAAACGTTAATTTTTTATCCTCCCAGGAGGACCAAAAATTAAGGTTTTTTTGAAGGAGGAGGACTAAAATGTACCTTACTTTGAAAGAGGGACTAAAAACAAATTCGCTTGATAGTTTAGGGACTAAAAACATATTTAACCCTAATAAATTATTAGGGGTGATAATTGTTAGTCCAAAAACTTGTTGGGCTCGATTTCGGCAAGTGCACCGAATCGTTCAAGTAATAAACCGGTAAGACCGGGTATCGTTTTCCCAAGAGACTCGTAATACTAGAGAATTGTGCGATTAACAACTCATATAGACTCAATAACATAACATCAATATACAGAACAAGTGCAGAAATGTAAATTCATACATAATTACAAGGTTGGACTTTGGTATTGAAGGCACTTGGAAATGGAAAAGACTAGAAATGGTATGAAATGACATTGTTAAGGCTAGTTTTTACCAATGCACTCTTGTGTATGACCAATTTCATCTCCTCTCTATCAATTTACTAAAGTCAATCCACTAAAACACTCTAGCCCTAATTCCTTAGGTGAAAGAGCCTAGGTTTTCCTTATCAAACCCCAATTCCTTGGCAATCTAACAAGCAAAACCCGCATTAAAGAGCTGGGATCTAAGACAACATGTGAATCATCTTCCATTCCTAGAATCAATGACCCACAAGGACTCCTATTTCAGTTCAAGATTTCATCTTACGTTCCCATAATCCATAAAACCCCAAAATCAAGTCATGAACGTTCCCATTACATGCAAGCTTTAAGATCGGAAACAAGAATACTAGCAATTGATAGAAAAGGCATATATATATTCAAATCCTTCAACAATTACACAACAATTCAAAGGCTACAACTAATCCCTAACAAGATGGGTTTGGTTCTCCATTTCCATGGAGAACCCTAAAGCTTACAAACATGGAAGATGGAAGAAGAAGGAGACCCAAAGGAAGAGGAGGAGATGTTCCCACAAGCTCTTCACGCCCTCCATGAGCTCCAGCCGTGAAATCGCGCCTCCAAATGACCAAAGACCCAAACCCCTTCGCGTTTCTGGGTTAAATAAGCTGGATCTGACACATCAGCAAAAGTCGCGCCCGGGCGCCCTCTCAGTCGCGCCCGGGCGCGAGCCTCTCGGAAAAAGTCGCGCCTGGGCGCCCCATTTCTCACGCCCGGGCGCAAGCTTCTCGCAAAAAGTCGCGCCCGGGCGCCCCTTTTTCACGCCCGGGCGCGACCAGCACACAAAACTGGCACCTGGTCACTTTTCTGTGCAGAAACTAGCCCTGGTGCAGTCGCGCTTGGGCGCCCCTCAGCCAGGGGGGGCCCGGGCCTGACTTTTCAACACTACATCATTGTCACTTTTTTTGCAGATCTGCTCGCTTCTAGTGGTTGGTTCAGCCTTAGACATTGTTGGAGAGTCTTCCAAGCTCATTTTTAGCTACAAAATAAGGGATTATTGATGAAAGTACATCAAAGTAGCCAAAAACACAATTATTTAGAAAACAAGACAAAACAAGAGGATTAAGTAAGTTATAAGTAAGAAAGGAGTTGATTTTGCCACTAAAATGATGCTTAAAATATGGTATAATTTAGCATTATCAATAATCGATTATGAAGGTCTTGAAATATTCATTTTGGCTACAAAGTACAAAAGTTTGAATTGGGAATAATTGATTATCAAGAGTGATAATCGATTATCTTAAGTTATAATGTAAAAACAAATTAAAAATTTGTTTTAAATTTTAAGGGGAATATTACATTTAGGGGGAGTACTTTTAAAGGGACCTAAATTCTTTTTGAATTAACTAATTGAGGGGGAGCATAAAAGATTAGATGATTTTTTTATTATGATAAAAAAATGGGAGAAAGTTTTTTATTAACATCTTCTGGACATCTTGTGATAACTGGTACATATTTGTGGGGGAGATATATGATTATGTTGATATCTTGTTATTTATCTATATTTGTGATTAATTACTCTTTTCCCCTTAGTCATCAATTAAGAATAGGACCTTCAAGAACATGACATATCACAAGCCTTCAACAAATTTTTTATCATCATAAAAAAGGAGGAGATTGTTGCCAATGAGAAACATTGATGCTTTGAAGAGAATTTGATGATGATGCCCTTGAAGCCTTGGAGAATTATTTACATACACTGTTAAAACATTTTTGTAGAAAATTTATATCAGACTTTTATTTTCACTTGCAAACCATTATGAGTCTTATAACTTGCTCTTTAGTATAGTTTACATGCGGCAATAATCGATTACCATGGGAGATATATGATTATCATGTGTAAAATGAGAAAACACTTCAATTCTGCAATAATCGATTATCTCTCAAGATAATCGATTATCACCGAAAGATATAATTGACTAGGGTTCGACAATAATCGATTATCACTAATGATAATTGATTATCACTATTTTGAAAACCTTATACTAGAGAAAAATAATCATGTTTAGAATGAGAAAACACTTCAATTCGACAATAATAGATTATCTCTTAGGATAATCGATTATCAGTGAAAGATATAATTGACTAGGGTAAGGCAATAATCGATAATCACTAATGATAATCGATTATCACTATTTTGAAAACCTTACAATAGAAAAAAAATTAATTATCACTTTTGGTTATAGGAATTGGTATTGCGCATCGGAATGTTTAAAAGCGTGTTCGGACACAAAAGTAAGAGGAGAGGGGTGAATTGGTTCTATTAAAATTTTCGTTTTCCCTTTAAAAAATTTCTTCGAACAGAATACATAAAGAGAAGAAAGGATAGAGAACCTTTCCAAATCCAATTGTTAATCTCTGCAAAAGAGGGATTAAGTTTTCCACTAAAATAAGTAACAATTTACAATATAAAAATAATGATTGAGATTAGAAACCACCTCTCTTAACAGATAAGAAATGAAAGACAACTTCTTCTGACATACAAAAGGATGAACAGCTTGACTATGCTTTGTAGGTATACTCCACCTAGGGATGGCAAAAAAATCCACGGACACACGTATCCGCTGGTAAAATCAGCGACAGGTAGTTATTATCCGCGGATATTTACTACTCGTGGGTAACGAGTAGCGGGTATTTTAATACCGGTTTCTAAAAGGGTCGGGTACCCGTTACCTGCAAAAACTAATAAAAAAAATTAATTTATATATTTTTTAATTAAATTTAATTAAAAATAAAATAAAATTATATTTATTAGGTTTAATTTAATTAAAATTAAATTTTAATTTATATTTAATTTAATTTATATTTAATTTAATTTATATTATATTATATGTATATTTTTTGTAATTTCATTTAAGTTTTATTTTAAAAATATATAAAATATTTTTTTTTTATTTTTTGCAGTATTCGCAGGTTTTAAAATACTTGCGGGTATTTTCTAAACAGGTAGTCACGCGAATAGTGGCACTAGTAAAAAAACAACATTTAAACTCGCACAAAAAGCCTCGGTTTAGGAGAAACCGAAGCCTATCAGAATGCGGTGGCATTTTTGTAATTCTGTCGAACTTATATGCCTTGGTTCAAAGGGAACCGAGGCATATAAGTTGTATTACCTCGGTTGCAATTTTAACCGATGCCTAAAACCCTGAAAAATTCAACAGCTTTTCAAATCCTGCTTACTGCCTCGGTTCTATGGCGAACCGAGGCGTATAAGTTGAATGTAATTTCAAAAATGCCATTTTATATTTTTCTTTTATTTATTTCTGAGGTGTATAGGCATCAGTTGCTTTGTTAACTGAGGCATATAGGCATTTATTGCCTCGGGTAAGTGAAGAACCGAGGTAGTATAGCTTTTTATACTTCAAAACTCGTTAAAAATTTTAACCTACTGTTTAATCTTCTTCTTCCTCCTGCAAGAGCTCTTCTTCCTCGCGCACCCAAGAAGTCTTCTTCTTCCTCGTACAAGCCTCCATTGCTCTGGCGCCATCCTCGTTGCTCGCTTTCTTCACGCGTTGGTGCCTCTGGTTCTCTCGCTGCTGCTCCAAAGTGTCTCGTTGGGCTTGGCTGAGTTTCGCGAGATCGGAAGGAAACTCTTTTCTCATGGCACGACGAGGACACAGCGACAACAACATGGTGGCGATTAGGCACTAGATCTCGCGATTTGGGGCTTGATTTCTAGTTTTGGTGATTTTTGTTTGTAGGTCACGAATGAAGTTTTTGTGAAGACGAAGCTTTCAAAGGCGCTGTCTCGCAATTTCCATGGTGGCACGATGGCTTCGCGTGATGAAGATGAGTTCTTGCGGTGGTTGTTGAAATTAGTTTCGCGTATGGAGGAGATCGTGACAAGCTCGCGTGCTTGGAGGTTCGGAGATGATTTGGTGGAGGCGCGGAGAAGGAAGAAAACGCGGCTAGGGTTTTTGGAAAAATGGATATCCGATTTGGATCTAAAAAAATTAAAAAAAAAATTAAAAACACTCTACTACCTCGGTTGTCTGTGAACCGAGGTAGAATCTGAAACCTTTTGCCTCAGTTCTGAACCGAGGCAAAAAGTCTACTCCTTTCTACCTCGCTTGTATATGCCTCGGTTGCGGAACCGGGGCTTATAAGCGAAAATAACCACTGTTGTTTCTCTTAACTGCACTAGTGTGGGTACAACTTTATCCGACGGGTCGAGTTGTGGATAGGCACTATCCGTGCCCGAACCGACCCGTTGACATCCCTAACTTCACTACTTAGACACACTAAAAAAGAACATTTCCTCCTACAAGCACCAAGTTCATAAGCTCCCTTTTCACAAACACACATAGTTTCCCTAAAACACACCGCTCTAATATTCTTAAGTGAAAAGTTACTCTGTAATAAATTGTTAAGACCTCTATTTGTAGTCCAAGATTCGAGTAGAGTTAGAAACTGAAAAAACAACTCGTAAGTGTCAATAATAATCAATTACTAAAAATGATAATCCATTATTTTTGTTTGTTATAAAGTTTTCAAAATAATAATGATAATCGATTATCGTTAATAATAATTAATTATCGTGAAAGACTTCGAACTTTTAATGGAATAACCAGTTTACTAGAAAAATTGTCAAAGTTTTTTTATGGTTATTTTCCGTTTTATTTATTGAGATTTTTTTGTCAGTAACAAGTTAACTTTCTCTTATATATTATTATATAAGGCAGTTTCGATAAACAAGAATCACACTCTAATGTTATCAAAACAGTTTGTTTTTGGTATGTATGATTATATATAACCTATTTCTATTATTTAAGCAACGAGATTGTGTTTTTTCTCCAAATATTTATTAGCCGTTAGATTAACATTAGATAAAAAAAATATTATTTGAGACACCTAAATATTTTAGATTGACGCTATCTTTATTTACTTTTTCTTCTCTTCATTCTTGAAAAACTACGCAACTTAAAGTTTTATGATATTTTATCCTTATATCTAAAAGTGTATCATGGTGGGATAAATATTTGACCTTATACATTACGAACATCAATAGGATTACTTCTTATTTAAGCATTGTTTTAATGATCCTGCACCGTATAAGAAATCTAAATGAAAAAGTACAAAGCGGTTTCCCAACTTCTCTATTCTTCTCTTGCATCATCGTTAATCTCGTCAAGAATCACTATTAACGCCACTATGAACGCATAATCAATGTTCGGATAAATCGTCACCATGAAATGATCTTTTCCAATCAAAATACTCTGAACTGTGTGCTTTTTATGCATCTGTAATACCATTCCAACAAAACATTTTCAGTTACCAATACTTATGATTAAAATAGTATTGAAATAAATTAATTTATGCAACTAATTAATAAAATCTACCTCCGTTTACTGATAAGTCTCTAATGTTTGGATACAAGTTTAAAAAAAATTATAAAGATTAAAGAAACAGTTTTCTATAAAAAAAACAAAAATAGGTCATTTTAAACTTGAGATGCGAAACACATATATATCTTGTTCGAGAAAAAAAGAAATATCGTGGAGGGAGAAAAATGTGTTTAAAAGAATATGGATTTAGATATTTAATGAGAAAAGTTTTACCTGAGCAACGATGTTGTTAGATTCACCAGCATAAACAACGCAAGATCGTTCAAACCAGCTACCTTTGACCTTAAAGTCACAAATATCTTCTCTTGTGTTATTAGCCATAAACACATCCAATTTCGTCTTAAACTGAATAAGGGACGATCGCTTCAGAGAAAATATTAGATCTTTGTCATCTGTGCTTTCCCCTCTGAAAGCTTGCCACCGATCATGTGCTGTCATCATCTGCATCAACAACACCATTTTTCACCAATTTTTATAATTGGATAAACCCACTTAAACAACATAAAATTATTTTCATAACTTTATTTAACCATTCTATACATTCAAAATTACCGTAACAATTTCACCTTACTAGCATAACACGGATTTATTCCAATTTTTGAATCATATTTAATATTTAGAAATTCGCTTTATATGATATATTAAATGAGATGTTACTGTGTTTCTTTTTATAAACTATTTTTTAATATATAATAAAGGCTAGATCGAAGAAGACTGTGTGTGATTATCTAAAAGAGGGAACTAATCTCGGAGTGTTTAGTTAATTCAAGCATGCGTGATTAACTTTCACTAAGTATAAACTTTACCCTAATAATTGAAACGACTGTGTGAAGTGGTGGGAGAGACGAGGAGAAAGGAAGAATGAAAAACCTTGCGGCGGAGGGTGACGAGGGGGTGGCCGGCGGCGTCGAGGAGGACGCGGCGGTCACGGAGGGTCATGAGAGAGCCCTTGACTTTGAAGACCACGTTGCCGTTGACGTCGGTGACCACGAAGTTGCCGTCGGCGATGGACATCACCTTCTTCACCACCGCCAGATCCACGGGGTACGGAGCGCAGAACTGGGGCCCGATCACGGTGGTTGGAACCGCCGGCATCGGAACGGAGGTGGTGGGCTGCGGTGGATAATGAGGGTTTGGGTATGCCATGTAGAAGGATCACACTCAAACAAACAAGTAATAACAAATTATGTAATTATTGTCTTCAAATCGAAAGTGTTGTTTTTCTAATCTTTGAATGAATGTGAGTTTCTTATATAGAAGACTCATTATTGATGCTGAGGATCTAGCTAGATGTTGGATGTGCTTGCATTTTTTTTCTTTAGTTAAATAGATCATTTACAATAATTTTTCAAAATTGTTCATTATTGAAAGGTTGTCACATCATCTGTACTTTTTATAATTAAACACACAAAAAATTATTTGTTTCTTTTCGCCAAAATAACTCGTCTTTTTCTTTTATCAAGAAATAAAAGTTATCATTTTCTTCATTGAATTTGTTAGTTGTAGATTCTTTTTCAACGTCGACTGTCTAAATACATTTTGTTATACTAATTGCAAGTTTGTCTTGACTTTGAATCAATGATATTATGGGTCTTTACGGTAATTGTCAATTTGTCATGTTTTAAAATTACATTTCATTATCAATATTATATTGTAATCAATTTTTCAAATATCATGACTAAAGTTTATATTATTTAAAATAATTTGAAATAGTTACCATATGGATATACTATTTCTTAATAGTTATTACAAATATATATATATATATATATATATATATATATATATATATATATATATATATATATATATATATATAACTTTCAGAAAGGTCGCGTAAGTCTTACAAAAATTTAAGAGTGTACAGGTTCCGCACCACAGGAAACGAATAATATAACCCACATGAGAAAATAAAAAATAAAGAGTATTTTGATCACATGTTTAATTAATATGTGAAAATAAAAATAAAAGCAGGAGAATTTGGTTTGAAAGAAAGAAAAATACACAAGAAACTAAGAAATAAAAATTAAGAGTTTTATAACTTAAATAACAGATTGGAAGTTTAGGGTTCGGACTATTGTCGTTAAAAAAATATTCTATTTGTTTTCTTAATTATGCAAAACATAATGAAATATTAAATATATTCAACAATTGTAGAGCGCGATTGTAAAGCGCGATTAATGCATTGAGGCATTTATTATAAATAAACACGAATCTAAGTGTTTAAATTTCAAATGAGAAACTAGAAATTAAATATTAAGATAATGGTATAGTTAGCTATTTTGAAGACATTCCATCTTATTTTTAAAATTTTATCCTTAATCTATGTATAAATTAATTTAAATTTATAGGAAAAAAGATCGTTATTTTTTATTTTTTAAAATTATACACGTCAGTGTTAGCGTGTTGCGTTTTCTTACGCGCATTATTCTTGGTTGCTTAATCGAATATTTATCATATGCGATGCGACTGATTCCAATTACGTGGCTCAGTCCAAATTTTCATGCGAAAAATGTAATTTAATTAAAACAATTATTTAAAACAGGAATTAAAGTTTTCCTCAAATAAATTTAATTTCTAATACTCCATTTTAGATTTCGGATTTTAGTCTTTAGATTTTTTTATTTGACTGGTGTTCTGTTATTAAGTAATTTGAGTTGTTAAACTATGATATGACGTTAATTGTACTGTTTCCTGTCTAATGAATAATATTTTTTATTTTTCGAATATAAGATGAAATTTTGGTCATATTTATCCTATAAAATAGAATATTTGTCATAGTTTTGCCATTTTAATATTACGGCTTTGAACTACATTATTTGTGTTGACTCACTTATCTTTTTTTTAATTTTAATTTTTTTAAACTCAAAAGATATATTCATTACAGTTTGAGTCAATAACCAATTATATTTTGGTAATATTATCAAAAAGTCTTCAGGGGTACTTTTCTTTGACCAATTTTCCGCACCCTTTTGAAAAATAATAAGAAATAATATTTGTTTTCACATTTCTACTTCCACGTTTCTTCTCCTTCTCTTTCCTACCTACTTAATTATTTATCCAATTAATCCTATCAATGTTATTTAATAGGATAAACTAGATCATGAATTATTTAATAAGCATAATCGGCAGTTTGAAAATTTGTGTCCGGTCTATTTTTAAACTAAAAGAAAAATTAGTTTAATTTTATTTTATATGGAATTAACCAATCATTTTATTTAATTTGAAAATAATTATTTCTGTGTAAGTTGCTTTCTTTTTAAAGAAAAACAAAAAACTTTATCCAAATGAATTTGAGGGAGGAAAAGGACAATTTGGGTGGATTTAAAGGTGTCATTTGTGTTATTTTCTTTTAAAAGATTTTGATGTGAAAGTGAAAAGATTTAAACGTAAAATTTAAGAAACTTGTGAAAAATTTTATAAATATGATTAAACAATATTTTAATAGATTAAAATATAAAATTACTAATTTATTTTTATAATTAAAATTAATATATATAATCCTATCTTCAAACGAGATTTAGGAATTAGTTGTATCATGTATATTTATATGTATACGTATATGGAATCGATTCATGATTCCTATAGTCAATTTCAGAATTAATTCCCTGACAATGTAAACATAATAATTGGACATTGTGTTAAAGGAGAGAAACTTTTATAAAAACATATTTATTACCCACAAATCCCTTCCTCCAAACGAGATGACATACATCATTCCTAAATCCTTCGATACAAACGTCACGGGCACCCGCCAATCATAGCTAATAATTTCACTTCACGTTAAATCCCTGGATACGAATACACCCTAAACAATTGATATTATTTGTTTAATAATTTTATTTTATTTAAATGCACTATATGTATGACCCTGGATGTTTAAATGTGTTTGAAATTTAAAAAGAAAATTAAACCAAATTAAACTCAATTGAAATTGAAAAAAATATCATTAGTTTTAATCAAAGTTCAGAGTAAATTTTGTTTTTATCTAGATTTAAAACATAATTAATTTAAAACTTCAGCTAAAAGTGTAACATATTTTCATAGTCCATAACAACATGAGTCTTATAAGATAAATATAAAATTATATATGAGCCGATAACCTATGACACAATAACCGTAATAAATTTTGCTAACAAAATTTTTATCTCCATTTTAAATTGAATTATGTTTAACTTAATCTTAAAAATGGACTAAGAAAAATATCTTAATCGAGAAAAATGACGTGTGTTGATGAGATTTGTGTGGAATTTAACAGAAGTTTAGCAATGCTAATTGTGGAGGTCCACGTTGGTATATTTATATATTCCTTTCTTCAAATAGCTGTGAAGTTTATCATTGTTCTTTTAATATACTATTATGCTTGTCGCTATTTATATGTGTTACCAATAAAATGATGCTACAAAGTGAAGAATATGAAGACTTTTGTTGCATCAAGTTTAAAAGTATATTTGCATAATGATTAGCGAAGAAAAAGAATAAGAGTAAGATTCAGACCAAATAGTAGATAAGAAGACGAAGACCGAACGATCGCTATAAGTCAACGATCGAACGCAGATGAAGACCGAACGAAGATGAAGACCGAACGACTACAATCAGATGAAGGCCAAACACAACTAAAGGCGAAACACTGTTCATGGCCGAACGCAACTAATAAGACCGAGCGGTAACCACCGAACGGTAGACTTCATGACCAAGACCAAGCAGTCAGGACACGAGCGTTCCCAAGCAGTTAGGACACGACCGTTCGTGACCAAGAACATAGGACCGAGCGGTAAAGTTATGACCAAGACCGAGTAGTGGAAGGTAGGACCGAGAGCACGTAAGACATGTCGAGACCAAACAGTTCAAACCGAGCAAAATGAAAGGCAGTGAAGAATCAAGGCGAACACTGAAAAGCTGTAAGGAACCTAGATGAACGACAAAAGGTGATAATGACTTGAGCCGGACGCATTTGAAGCCCGAACACAAGTTGAAACACAGACCGAATGACAGAAGGCCATGAGGGCTCAAATCGAACGCTGGAAAATTGTGAGGAACCAAGCCAAACAACAAAGGGTGATAAGGGGTTTGATGTAATCCTACCCGACATAGTCCTTCTTTTGTATTTTTACCTTTCATAGCTTATCTTGTAAGGAGCATGGGTTACTATAAATACCCAACTCCTCTATTGTAATTGGAACTTTTGAGATTAATGAGAATAAAGTTTTCTGAATCACGGAAACTATTCTCTCTTGAAAGTCACAGGCTAGAGAGTCCTAGGGATCTGCCTCTAGCCACCTTCCTTGCGCACTGCCTCCATTTTCATTTTCCTTGATTTCCACGGTGCTCCACTTATTTCTCTCACCTCCTCGCTACCATTCTTCGTTGCCACCTCACATCAGCGCTCCAAGATGCCTACACCTTCAACAGCCACGCGCCATCTTTCGTATCTTCATCAGCACATCCCTCTACACTTATTTTCATTTGCGTTTCTCTCTCGCGAGACAGATTCTTTCTCGAGAGTGTTCTTCATCATCACCAACCATTCTTCATCACAGATCCATCTCTTCTCCTCAGTAAGTATCAGATTCACCAGTTTCTTCATCTTTCCTCCATTGTCACCAAATCATCTACACATTTGGCTAGGGTTTCTTCATCTTTCATCATTTTCTCTGATTTTAGCCGATTAAAATCACTTTTGATCCGTTCCAAACCTTTTCCACCGTTCAATCTTCATTTTGAACCGATTAATCGGTTCATATTGGGTTTCCTTCCATTTCTAGGGTTTCTATCGAGTTTAACCCTCTGTTTCTTGTTCTTCTTCGAGTTTTTGTCATTTTTCGCTGCGTTCATCTCTAGAGGAAGACTCGAGGACTCCGAATCGTGTTCGCATAGCACCATTAGAACTTCTCCTCGGAGTCGCTCTTCCATCAGTTGGCACCAAAGCTTCGGTTTCGTCCACGCGTCAAAGGTAAGTATCTTGTTTCTCTCTGTTTTGAGTTTCCTTCAATTTCTGAGTTGTTCGGTTCAATTTCTGAGTTAAGTTTGATTCGCCTCCCTATTTTATTCATTGTTTGTGTTGTTTCGATTTTGTTTTCACTGTTTCGCGTCTCTGTTGAATTTTCTTCACTTCCGCGTTGTTCAATACATGCGTTTAACTATCTTGCGTTGTTTCGGTATGTCTTGTGTTGATTCATCTTATTTTTGTCTTGTTTTGAGTTCTATATTGTGATTCGGTGCATCTGTGTGTTTTTCTGTGCTTTGAGTCAGTGTTTCATCATTTTAAATTGGTGCATTCATTTTAAATCGGTGCATTCTATTTTGAGTCAATTTCATTTTGAAATCCAAATTCAGTTTGTTTGGTCATGTGCTCAGTAATTAACTGATGTAGTTTTCTTCAATTGTGCTAAAATCATTGTCAATCTAATTTGAAATTGTGTTGGTCTTATTCAGTGATTTGCGTGTGCCTTATATCAACGAAAGAAAGGCAGTGAGATGATAAATCTAGCCTTGGTGATAGTGAGCCAGTGCATAGTTTCTAATAACATTTCTTATCACTGAATGCAATCTATTTATGCAAATCTGAGTTCATTTAAAATCTGTTGTTGTGTGTTCAAAGTTGTTTTGGATCTTATTTGATGATGTGTAGGTTAGGCATACAAAATGAGCGATGAAATGCCTTGGCATAGCTCGATTGCTAAACCAGAAGTACACCTCACTGTTTAATTCATTTTGTGAGCTTTTCACCGTGCTCAATTCTTTGCAATTTCTGGTTTGAGTTTGATTTTCAATTAGCTATTTTTTCCAGCTTAGCTAAATCTGATTACACTTCCTAAAGTCATTTGTGTCTTGCATTTGGTGTTTTTAAAAATTATGTAGTTTTCTTTGTGTTGAATCAAGTGTTCATGACTCATCTTGTGAAGTTGAATTGGATTGGAATAAAAATCAAATTATATGTTGTGAATTGTAGCAAAAGAAAGTGAAAGTATAAAAGCATGAGTTCTTGTGATTTGAAAAGAAAAAAAAACAATTAGAAAGAAGTATTGATTGAACCACATAAAGAGCCAAAGTGGCAAGTGCAATTCACAACACTGTTTCACTCTTGATGTTCTCTCCTATTTCTGGTTCATCATTTAATTTGATTGGAATGAACATTTTAGGGAAATTGGCAATGCATTGTCCTATTTTAGTTGCAAAACTGTTTGGTCATGTATGATTCAACTTGCTTGGTTTTTCTTGTGTTTTTAATCTGTTCTAGATCCTTTGGTAGGTTCAGTTTGTGTTCCTTCTTCTTGAATTACCTTGTTTCTTGCTTGTCCTTGTTGAACCTCTAGTCTTGTCTCAATGCATGTGCATTCTATTATGCTGTTCTTAATTTGAACTTTAATTGCTTTCTTCATATAATCTAGAGTTTGTCTAAAGTGGTTGTTGTACTGTGTTGTCAATTCCTTTGCTTTAGTGGTTGTCTTGTTCTGTTCTACCTGTTTGTCCATTACTTTGATCTTTGCCTAGCCATTTCTTTATTGCTTTAGAAGTTGTTCACTCTGGTTTCTGGAATTTGAAAGAAGGTTTGTGTGCTTGGTAGCATCTTAGGTGGTGGTGGTCTGATAGATTTTTCAGCCTTGAACTTCCAAGGGAGAATCTCCCTTCCAAACCTTTCATTTGTGTGATTTAAATTTCTAAAGAGAATCCTGAGTGTTGTGAGTCTTGTGAGGCTGATTTAGCCTAATTTCCTTGGAAAATTTGTGAGAGAAAATTGGGTTTTACTCATCTGTGTTGCTAACTGTTTTGTGATTGTTCATTATGCAGGGAAAAGAGTTTTCAGTGATCATATTGGAGCATTTACGCTTGTTTAAGCCTCTATTGCATTCATTTTAAATTATAAATTGTTGCTGAAATCATTGAGATATTAATGTTTTGAATGTGATTGCTGACTTGAATACCCTTGCATACCACCTAGTTAGTTATGTTAGCTGTGTATGAACTAATTTGTGCATGAACTGATTTGTTTGGAATAATTAGATTGTACATCTGCTGTTTGGAGTAAAATTGATTTCATGATTTTTAAGAGCCATATCTGATTTGAAAAGCTGACCAACTAGTTTATTATTACACCTTCTATTTTGTTCTTGGTTTGGTATTTTGATCTATGGCATAAGTCTGGTATTATAGTGTTTGTAGATTTGGATTAACTAATCTGAATTCTGAGTTAGGAATTGCAAATACTATTCTGAATTGAAATTATTTCTGAATTGCATTAGATTGATCTGAGTTTGATTAGCTTAGGGTGGTTGTTAAAATCAGTTTGGTTCAACTTTGACTTACACCTATTTGCATCTGGTTTAATATCCATTTCCATTTGTACCTTACTAGAATTTGGTGTGAAATTTTAGTGTGCAGAGCTAATTTGTTTGGGAGTTTAGTTGGAATTACACAGCTACTAGCAGTGTTGTAAATAGGGAAGTTGCTTAGTTTACCTAATTCTAGTTTGCTTAGCTATTTCTTAATTTCATTTGATATTGCTTTGCATTGTGTACTCTGTTGAACTAGTTGTGAATTTTCTGTGTAGTTTGGGAAAAGCCATACTGATTGTACTATAGCAGATTGTAAATTGTGAGCTAATTTAGTGAAGACAAGTAGCATTTGCTTTTCTTTTGTAATTTGATTTGTTCACATTGGATTGTAATAGGCTTGTGTTAGCCTTCTTTTGTTTTTCTGTTTGGTTTTTATTCATCATTTCTAAAAGGCCTTTATAAAGTCCAAATTTTTGGAAGAGTCTTTGGTGCTCTTTCAACTCTTGGCAACTTTTCTTGATTCTTTGAATTTTTGATTTATGTTCACGTTTAGTGGTGATTAGGCTAAAAGGGATTAAACTCTAAGCCTTGTCACATTAGAGTCCGAGAGTCTAGTCTTTTAATTGTTCTTAATTGTTTATGATTTATGTTCTTTGATTTTAAAGGTGATTTTTTTTAAAGGGTAACTAGTAGTAACCTAAGACATTTCTGGCAAGGTAAGACTTGGTACTAAAGCAGTCTTCATGACTCACCTCTCTTACCTGGGACTTGTCTAAGTGTGAATCTTGTATACCTTTTACACTAAGAAAACTTTTAAAAACAAAGATGTCTTGTTATTCATATAGGTCGTCTAGTTCATATAGGTCATCTAGGATTTCTAATTTTGATCAGCCCATTAGTTTCAAAGAAATTAAAAGAAAATTTGAGGATGCTAGAAGAAGGACTTGTTCATCTCATGAATTTGATAGGATTGAGGATGATTTGTATAAACAAGCTAGGGAAAATATTCCATTCTTTGGTGAGGATATTGGTGCATTAACATACCTAGCTTGGGAAAGGGACATTGATGACATGCATCCATTCATGGCTAGAAGAAGTAAATCTGAATCCTATTTTAATTCTAGAGATGGTGAATCTTATATCCTTAGTCTCTACACTTCTAGTTTTGAAGAGCATGCAAGAGAGTGGTGGGATGAAAGTCGATATCATGTTAGGAAAGGTAGAATGTCCTCCATTCGTGATTGGTATGATTTAAAATCTTGCATGAAAAGGAAGTTTGTGCCTCTAACCATTAAGAGAAACCTAGAACTTATTAGAGATTGCATTGAAGATGGAAAAATATTTCTCGAGAGTTTAAATGATCATGGTTTTCTTCGTAGAGAACTAGAATTTGGGGCAAGACTTAACGAGCTCAAGGATAAGAAAAGAGAAAGAAAGATAGAGAGAAAAGAGACGGATAAGAGAAGAGAATAAAAAAAAGAGGAAGAAAGGAAAAAAGAAGAGAAGAGAGAGAGAAGAAAAAGAGAAAAGAGAAGAAGAGAAGAAGAGAGAAGAAGAGAAGAAAGAAAAAGAGAGGAAAGAACAAGAGAAGAAAGAGAGAAAAGAAGAGAGAAGAGAAAGAGAGAAGAAAGAAAAGGAGAAATTTCTAGGGATGGCAACTTTGACTTCAATCATGGAACCTAAATTTAAAAGGGAAGGTTTCAAATCTCTTAAATCTTTTCCAATCATTTTTAACTCTTCCAATTTTAATTTCTTTTTCAAACCAATTGCCATTTTATATTTTATGCATACTTTTTCAAAATATGGCAATTCAAATCTTGAGTTATTGTTATCTTTAAGAAAACAAGTAACTCAAGACAAAATTGAATTTGGACTTCTAAAATTTTCAAAGATTACAAATCAAAATATTATAAGTTATTATTCTCTTGTTTTTATAGAAAAATTCTTTCTTGGATTGATATTAATTGAAGATAATTTGATGTGTATTGCAGATTCGTGTTTGATCCAGGAGGAAGAAAAGTAGATCTAAAGGAATAAGGCCACTTCATGGCTCTGCTCCCAATACTGTGTGGAGCTTTTTCATAAGGCGATGCCAGATTTGAGGACAAATCATTTTTTAAGATGGAGGGTATGATGCAATCCTGCCCAACGTAGTCCTTCTTTTGTATTTTTACCTTTCATAGCTTAGCTTGTAAGGAGCATGGGTTACTATAAATACACAGCTCCTCTATTGTAATTGGAACTTTTGAGATTAATGAGAATTGAGTTTTCTCAGTCACAGGCTAGAGAGTCCTAGGGATCTGCCTCTAGCCACTTTCCTTGCACACTGCCACCTCACATCGGCGCTCCAAGCTGCCTACACCTTCATCAGCCACACGTCCTCTTTCGTATCTTCATCAGCACATCGTTCTTCATTTTTTTTTCATTCGCGTTTCTCTTTTGCGAGACATATTCTTTCTCGAGAGTGTTCTTCATCATCACCAACCATTCTTCATCACAAATCCATCTCTTCTCCTCAGTAAGTATCAGATTCACCAGCTTCTTCATCTTTCTTCCACTGTCACCAAATCATCTGCACATTTCGCTAGGGTTTCTTCATCTTTCATCATTTTCTCTGATTTTAGTCGATTAAAGTCACTCTTGATCTGTTCCAAACCTTTTCCACCGTTCAATCTTCATTTTGAACCGATTAATCGATTCATATTCGGTTTCCTTCCATTTCTAGGGTTTCTATCGAGTTTAACCCTCTATTTATTGTTCTTCTTCGAGTTTTTGTCATTTTCCGCTGCATTCATCTCTAGAGGAAGACTCGAGGACTCTGAATCGTGTTCGCAAAGCACCAGTAGGACTTCTCCTCGGAGCCGCTCTTCCATCAGGGTTGAACCGAACGACATGAGGACATATCGAATTAAACCGAGCGGTAGAGGGAGAAGAACTAGTGCCGAACGGTCGAAGAGTTAAATATCCTAATTGTTCCAAGTCTTGCAGATAATCGATTATCACTTACAATAATTGATTATCACTAGCAGTTGTAATGCGTCTTTTTAGTTTAGGACCAGTAGGCTATATATACCTTTGCCAAACACTTTAGAAGGGAACTTTGCGAATTTGAGAATACAGTGAAATCTGAGGAAGTTCTCAAGTGCTAGTTCCTACTCTTTTCAAGTCTTGTGAATAGGAGAAGCTCGCGCTTTGTGTGTCAAAGGTCGGAGCGGTTCTCTTCAAGTTGGCAAAGTTGTTTCTTCTGGTTCATTTGTCGAAGGAATCTCTTCCGGTTCGTTTGTCGAAGGAAGGTTTTTGCCACACTCTTCCGATTCGTTTGTCGAAGGAAGGTGTTTTTGTTATTATTATTTTCTATTCACTTTCATTGTAACTGTGAAACTGTTTTAGTGAAAAGGTTAATCACTATTCATAGTGATTAACTACTGGACATATAATCTTTTGATTCGAACCAGGATAAAAATCATTTGTGTGATTTTTCTACTCCCTACACTCTTTATATTTTCTGCTCATCAACTGTTTTTTAAATTGACCGAACAAACTCTTCGCTTTTAAACAATCTGTATCGTACTTTGTTTTGATATTTCCGCTGCGCAAAATCGATACCAGTTGTTCCAACAATATGGAATAATAATTTCAGTTTTATAATTAAATTACATATTTAATTTTTTTTTCGTAAGTTAAGTACTGGTAGCCCACTACATATTCAACTTTTAACAAAAAAAAAATAATATTCACGTATTTGTTAATACACTACAAAAAAAAGTATTTATTAGTATCAATTATTTTATATCGATTAAACCATAGTGCTAGAAATCTTTTCATTCATGTTAGTTTCTTTTAACACAGCGATGCATTGATATACTAACATGTCACTCGTAAACGAAAACGACACTAGTTATTTTTGTACACAACGATTTATGAATTGAGGTATATACACGCAAAAAGGGATAGTCTTTTTGCTTCGATTCTGAACCGAGGCAATATGTAGAGGTCTTTTGCCTCAATTGGTTTCAAACTGAGGCGATGGATTTTTTTTTCACAAATTGAGTCTTGTGCTTATTCAAAATATTTTTTTCTTTTTTTATTTGCAATGAGACAACAGAGGCAGCAATGAAACGGTCGCAGACGACAATGAAACAGCCAAAGGTGACGACGAAAGGTTGAAGGTGACGACAACCAAGGGCCGAAGGCAGCGACGAATGAGCGGTGGTGGCGGCGAACGACGGTGGCGACAATGAAAAGCGTAGTTTGCACGAGAGAAATAGAGGCAACAACGTTCGCGCGACAGAAATTAAGACCACACCAAGCACTTTGCACGAGAGAAATGGAGGCCACAAACCAACAACTTTGCCTGAGAGAGAGAACAGTTGCGCAAGGAAGAATGACAAGTAGTGGATACAACAACAACGACCAATGGTGAAGGCAACAACGATGAATAATGAAGGACGCAAAGCGATGGCTAATGGTGGAGGCAGTGATGGTGGAGCGACACGAAGAAGTTGTTCACACGAGATGAGAAGTGGATCTCTGGCAGAAGAAGAAGAAGAAGAAAGAGTGAAACATGCTTACTGTTTTACGCTTCTGGAATTTAACTATCGAAGAGGCTATTACCTTAGTTATAAACACAACCGATGCATAAACTTTCTAGAAAAAATTTAAAATAAAATTGTAAATGGAAAATTTGAAATATCTACTAATTTGAAAATTTGAAGAGGCTGCATACATTTTAACCCTCTCGACACTCCTTAATGGAGGAATCATGTCTTCCTTTTATATTCATATTGTTACTTTATTTTTTGATTTATATTAGTTTTAGAATTGGTATGACATTTGTGCTTATCTATATATGTTTTATCTAATAATTATAAGGTGATTTGAGTGCCTGATAATGAAAGTTCTAGGAATATAGAAATATTCGAAGAATCTCAAATCTTAAGGATTCAAAGATAAATCCAAAATAATGCCAGAAAATTTTGAGAAGAAGAAGATTGTTTTTGTTGTCGTAAGAATCGTCCTCCCCTCCCTTTGAGCTGAGTATTTATTATTTGAAAAACTAAAAATCATATAACAAATTCTACAACCTTCTAACAGAATTGCAGCAGAATGTAATTAAGCTATTGGCTGCCACGTGGAGCCACGTTGCTTCTTATTGAAGTCCTATATGAATTCCTCTGCCTTAAAAAAAAAGTCATTGTCCTTAAGGATGAAAATCTAGATACTTCTTCTTCAAATCAAAAAAGAATTCCAAGTGGCATCTTCTAATAATTGGTGCTTCCACTTGACTAATACTTTGGTGACAACTTTGTTGTCCCACTTGAGAGTTGTTCGATCCAGAATTTTCCCAGGTTCTTTGCCCCTCATAACACCGTCAAACTCTACAGAAAGTGAACTACTACAGGTATGTGGCTCACCTGCCTTTTAAGTTGCGAAATGTGAAAAACATCATGAATTTTTGACCCCTACGGAAGCCTCGGCTTGTAAACGACCACTCTAATCTGATCAACTATTTGAAATAGTCCAAAATATTTAGGGGCTAGTTTGGGATTAGATCTGAATACCACAGAAATTTGACAGTATGGATGGAGCTTGACATACACAAAATCACCAATATCATAGGAGGATCTGTCACTCTTATTCTTATCAGCCAATTGTTTCATTCTATCTTGAGCCATTTTCATGTGGAACTTGACTAACTTAAGGCCTCCTTCCATTTGGCTAAATTGTATGAGTTAGCTTCTACTTCAAACATTTCTACTAAATTTTCTCTTAAATCCCCGAGTACATACACGGCTACCAAGATCATTTTGTCTACACCTAAACCTCTGAACAAGCCAATAGACTCATAGATTACCCTACACTCTAATAAGAAACTCACTCCTGCTTTTATGATTGAGAGGAGATCTAAAGGCTCTTTGCTATTTTCGTGATGAACCCTATAGCCCTACACATGCTTTGACACAAAAGAAATTGGAGATTCATGTTCTGAATAGGAAACCTATTTCAATTCCACTCAACACACACCAAAAAGACATAAAAGATAGTAAACTGAGTAATTATGTATTGCATTTGGTAAACTATACAACCAAAACCTCCAAAGAGAGCCAAGTTCTCCTTCCAGAGGATAAAAATGATCTTGTCTATACAAAGTAATCAATTCTAAATCTAACTAATACAAGATATATCAGCTCTTTTATAGGAGCTCTGTTTCCTGCCCAAACTGTTGTTACAGTTATAACTACCTAACGTCTCTCCCCCTATTTATTCTCTTTTTTCTTCCTTTCATAAACTCTCCATATCCTATCAGCTTCTATGTGGATTGTAACAAAAATTCTTATTGCCTTCTTGTAAAAATATTATTTGTTCAAAATGCTTACTTTTTTAGATGTTCCAATAACTTAAAAATATAGTTCTCAATTAACTTAAGTCCTTAAAATCTCAAAATTTTAGAGACTAAAATAATTTATATATTAAGAGAGAAATTGAAATAAGTAATTTATATAATGAAAATAACAAAGATAATAATTAACAAGTAATTACTACCCGTATATAAATATCGGTGGATAATTTAGATTTTTCTTAAATGGAAGACGATTGCAACAGCAGAGACGATTGCAGCAGCAGAGACGGTTATAGAGCAAGTAGAGAGAAAAAGGGAATTAGGAGGGAAGATCCGTACCATAACGTTCTCTCTTCTTTCACACGTTTGCTCTTGCCCATTCCTTGCTCTTGTCTCCTTTTAACACGTAGCCATTTTCCTGTAGGCTTGTGTTTGTTACAATGAGATAAACATGACTTAGAAAATAAGTGCATATGTTTATTTGAATAAGTAAACTGTTGGGAAAAATACGCAGAGCTTTCCCATAAAGTCGGATCTGTGAAAGTGAAATAAAAGTAGAATAATTGGACACACCAAAATTGATAACGGAGTTCGGCCAATAATGCCTACGTCTCCAGACTACTGCAGATCTTTTAATAGGAGATAATAAAAGTACACTGATGCTTACAAAACTCTCTCACAGTCACTTAAAACCCACAACCCAATTACACCCAGAAACTAAACTAATTCTCTCTTAGTTTTTCTACCTCTCGCTGGTGATAATTTGCAAACTCTGCCGAGAATGCTTTGAAGTGTTGTGTTATGTGATGATTCAAATGCATGCTGCAAAATGCCCCTTTTATACTTGAAGAATGGGCACTATTCCAAAGGCCTTTTGAATAAAAATTGCAGCCACTTACTTTCCGCAACTTTCCCCATGTTTTGCTCCATGTCCTATGGCCATACTTTGCTCCATTTCTTGCAGGATTTCAGCCACACTTTTTGACTTTTCAACAATCTCCCACTTGAGGACAGATTTCAATCTGTTCTCACACCTTGATCAATACAGTAGTCTTCTTCGGTCTGTTATTCTAGTAAGCCGACTAAAGTTGAGCACAACTTTAGTTTGTCTATGGTCACCACCTTCGTTAGCATATCTGCCGGATTCTTGCTTCCCACAATCTTCTTTAACGTTAGCACCTCATCCTCAAGCAGAGATCTGATGAAATGATAGCGTATGTCAATATGCTTGGTTCTGGAGTGAAATGCAGAATTCTTAGCCAGATGTATTGCACTCTGACTATCACAGTGTAAAACGCTCCTTTCTTGAGCGAATCCCAACTCTGCCAACAATCCCTGAAGCCATATCAATTCTTTACTGGCTTCTGTCACTGCTACATACTCAGCCTCTGTAGTTGATAAAGCAACAATTTTTTGTATCCGCGACATCCAACTAACAGCTGTAGTTCCGACAGTGAAAACATAACCGGTGGTACTTCTTCGGTGATCGACTTCACCTCCAAAGTCTGCATCTACGTAGCCCTGTAATTTTAGATCTACTTTTCCAAAATACAGACATTTTTTTGTTGTGCCCTGTAGATACCTCAAAATCCATTTAACTGCTTCCCAATGAGCTTTTCCTGGATTTGCCATAAACCTGCTTACAACTCCCACTGCATGGCCAATGTCTGGCCTCGTACAGACCATTGCGTACATCAAACTTCCAATGGCTGAAGCATATGGAATCTTAGCCATAATCTCTTCTTCTTCTTTTGTTTGAGGAGACTGGTCCTTGGATAGACGAAAATGACTGGCCAAAGGAGTACTGACTGGTTTGGCCTTTTCCATGTTGAATCTCTGCAAAACACGGTTGATGTACTCTGCCTGAGATAACTGCAAAACTCCTTTTTGCTTATCTCTCGTGATTTGCATTCCAAGAATCTTCTTTGCTGGGCCTAAGTCCTTCATGTCAAATTCTTTTGACAACTGTATCTTCAAATTTCTGATGTCTGTCATATCTGATCCCGCTACTAACATGTCATCAACATAAAGTAGCAAAATGACATAGCTGGACTTGTACCTCTTGATGAAACAACAATGATCAGCATTGCACTTCTGGAAACCTTCCTTGTGCATGAAGCTTTCAAACTTTCTATACCACTGCCTTGGAGCTTGTTTCAAGCCATACAGGCTCTTCTTCAATTTGCACACCATGTTTTTCTTCTTTCCTTCTGAAAAACCTTCAGGCTGGTGCATATAAATCTCCTCATCTAGATCTCCATGAAGAAATGCAGTCTTCACATCTAATTGCTCTAGGTAGAGCTCCTCACTAGCCACAATACTTAACACAGTCCTGATAGTATTGAGCTTGACAACTGGAGCAAAGATTTCAGTGTAGTCAACTCCTTCTTTCTGCTGAAATCCTTTGACAACCAATCGGGCCTTGTATCGCTTGGAACCATCATGGTCTTCCTTCACTCGATACACCCATTTGTTGTGAAGTGCTTTCTTTCCCATAGGTAACTCAACTAGTTCCCATGTCTGATTTGATATCAAAGACTTTATCTCGTCTTTCATAGCAAGCTCCCACTTGTCGGCATCCGTGGTTTGACAAGCTTCCATATAATCTTCAGGCTCCCCTCCATCAGTCAGTAACATGTAGTCTATGTATCTCCTGTTAGGCACATGGGGCCGAGAGGATCTTCTCAATACAGGAGTTGGAGTAGGAGGTTCTGATTGTTCATTGTTTTCTTCATTTGATTCCTCTGGCTGAGGACTCCTCAATATAGGACTTTCTAGGATATCTTCCACCTCTGCATAAACTGGTCCACTCGTTTCTGAGTTTTTGGTGTCAGTATTATGCATGTCCTTGTACATCACTTTTTCATTGAAGATTACATCTCTACTGCGGATCATCTTTTTGTTTTCATCATCCCATATGCGGTAGCCAAACTCATCTTCACCGTAACCAAGAAAAGTACACTTCTTTGATTTTGGATCAAGTTTGTTTCTAACTTGATCGCTGATATGCACATATGCTACACAGCCGAAAACTCTAAGATGTGAGAGTTTTACCTCTTTTCCGCTCCATACCTCTTCCGGTATCTTGTGCTCCAATGGTACCGATGGACTTCGGTTAATCAAGTAAGCTGCTGTGTTGACTGCTTCTGCCCAAAACTGTTTTGGTAAGCCTGACTGTACACGCATGCTTCTGGCTCTTTCAGTCAACGTTCGATTCATACGCTCAGCTACACCATTGTGTTGAGGCGTACCTGGCACGGTTCTCTCCATTCTGATTCCGTGCTCATAGCAAAACTTCTTGAATCTGGTGTCTACATACTCACCACCATTGTCGGATCTGAGCTTCTTAATCTTCAATCCTGCCTCATTCTCCACCATAGCTTTCCAAATTTTGAAAGCTTCAAATACTTCAGACTTGTGTTTCAGAAAGTAAACCCATACCTTTCTGGAGTGATCATCGATAAAAGTCACGAAGTATTGCTTCCCACCAACGGATGAGACAGTCGTTGGTCCCCAAACATCAGAGTGGATGAGCTCAAGCTTCTCTTTCTTTGGGGTTCTTCTACTTGTCTGAAAGCTCACTCTCTTCTGCTTTCCAAGTATACAGTCTTCACACATGTCAATTTTTACTGACTGAAGACCTGGTAGTTTTCCTTTTGAGTGCATGACCTTCATCCCCTTCTCACTCATATGTCCAAGTCTTTGGTGCCATAGATTGGGACTTTCATTTGTTGCAACTGCAATCAAATGGCATGCTCCTGTTGTCTTGTAAAGAGTACCACTCTTTTTGCCTCGAGCAATTGTCATTGCACCTTTTGAAATCTTCCAATCATCACCGTGGAAGATTGTTGTGTAGCCTTCACTGGCTAGCTGACCCACTGAGATTAAGTTCTTCGTCAGGTCGGGAATATGTCTGACATTTTTCAATTCCCATACAGACCCGTTCAACTTAATATTTACTGCACCTTTTCCTACAATCTCACATGATTGTTCATTACCAAGGTAAACCTTACCAAGATCTCCAGAAACATAATTCTCGAATAGTTCCTTTTGTGAGGTAGCATGAAAAGATGCTCCAGAGTCTAACACCCAAGACTCCTCTTTATTTTCAAGAGAGCATATCAACGCCTCGTCCTTTTCTGAGGTAGAGGCAACGTTTGCTTCGCCCTTTGCTTCTTGACTCTTTCGTGCACTCCTGCACTGGTTTTTGTAGTGCCCGGTCTTCCCACAATTCCAACACTCGATCGTCTTCGAGTTTTGGGAACTACGATGATTTCTGGACTTGGATCGTCTCTCCTTTGATTTTCCGCGTCCGCTTTCTTTGGTTGAACTTCTTCCTCTCGACTCTGTATGCAATACTGAAGAGGTTAAGGGTTCACCCGACTCTCTCCGCCGGATCTCTTCACTGAGAACCAAATTTTGAACATCATCAAATCTTAACTTATTGCTTCCCGATGAGCTACTCACAGCCGTGACTGTAGCATTCCAACTTTCTGGGAGGGAAGACAAAAGTATTAAAGCCCGTACTTCCTCATCGAACTCAATCCCAACTGAACTCAACTGGGTTGTAACAGTGTTTAGTTCATTGAGATGATGTGCCACCGAAGCACCTTCAGACATCCGTAGATTGAACAATCGCCTCATCAAGTGAACTTTGTTTGAGGCTGATGGTTTCTCGTACATATTTGAAAGAGCCTTCATTAGACCTGTTGTTGTCTTTTCTTTTGCAATGTTGAAAGCAACATTACAGGATAGCATCAGTCTAATGGTTCCAAGGGCTTGTCTATCAAGGAGATTCCAATCTTCCTCCGTCATACTCTCTGGCTTCTTTCCTGTGAGTGGTTGATACATATTTTTCTGATACAGAAAATCTTCTATCTGCATCTTCCAAAAGCCAAAGTCTGCACCATTGAACTTTTCAATCTTCATTTTTCCTTCATCTGCAGCCATCACTCCAACTCTGATCTGACTCTTCTATTGGATCGTTTTTGACAATTTCTGTGAACTACCGTGTTTCAAAACACGTCTGTAGACAAATTTGTAACGCCGACAAATTTTGCACTATTCACGGAATAGTACTTTACTATTCATATGAATAGTAACACCACAAAAATTGTAGAACTAACAACCAGCTTCTGATACCAGTTGTTGGGAAAAATACGCAGAGCTTTCCCATAAAGTCGGATCTGTGAAAGTGAAATAAAAGTAGAATAATTGGACACACCAAAATTGATAACGGAGTTCGACCAATAATGCCTACGTCTCCAGACTACTGCAGATCTTTTAATAGGAGATAATAAAAGTACACTGATGCTTACAAAACTCTCTCACAGTCACTTAAAACCCACAACCCAATTACACCCAGAAACTAAACTAATTCTCTCTTAGTTTTTCTACCTCTCGCTGGTGATAATTTGCAAACTCTGCCGAGAATGCTTTGAAGTGTTGTGTTATGTGATGATTCAAATGCATGCTGCAAAATGCCCCTTTTATACTTGAAGGATGGGCACTATTCCAAAGGCCTTTTGAATAAAAATTGCAGCCACTTACTTTCCGCAACTTTCCCCATGTTTTGCTCCATGTCCTATGGCCATACTTTGCTCCATTTCTTGCAGGATTTCAGCCACACTTTTTGACTTTTCAACATAAACATAGAATAAGTTGAAGTTTAAAGTTCCTTCTTCTTTCTCATCATCTGATAATTTATAATTGAAATTGAACTATGCATAAGATGCCACTCATTTAATAATAGAACTTTCATATAATAAAGAATTTACAAAATGTCAAAACAATTAAAAAAATTCAAAAAGAAATTGAGATATTCGAGTATGATTCAATCATGTGGTAACTCATCAAAGTTGAAGAGTTAAAATTAGAGCCACAATGAATGCATGATCGATGTTTGGAAACACGGACACCATGTACTTCTCTCTGCTAAACATAGTGCCAAGCTTTGTATTTATCTGCAACAACAACCATTTCTATGAATAAGTACGTGTCAAGCATATTAAAATATATATATATATATATATATATATATATAATATGTGATGTGTGAAAAACTTCTCTCTATCTCGGGAAATTAATCAAAATAATAATTGTGTATTAAGATTAAATTACCTGGGCAACAAGTATGTTGGAATCGCCTATGTAAACATCCCAGCGTCCAGACCAACTTGATTTGATTTTGAAGTCACAAACATCAGTGACATTATTTGCCAAGAACACGTCGAATTTCAACCTTAGCTGAAAAAGTGAGGAATTGTGTCTTGTAAATATCAGATCCCTAGATTCTTCACTTTGACCTCTGAATGCTTTCCAAACATTATTCTGAATCTGTATTATCCAGCAAGTTCAAACTTAACTTTATGTTACCATAAACTTAAATATAATAATAGAATTTAATGAATTGTTTATATTGGCTTAGACAAGTTAACATAGTAACGTTGTGATTATTAGACAATAATAGGTAATAATTATGTTTTAATGATAGAGTTTCTGGTTTGGAGATGAAAAGCTAAGATAAGTTTATAAAATGTAAGTATTTAGTTGATATACATAATCAGGAAACAAGTACTAATAGAAGGAAGTAAACAAGATTTTCACATAAAGGTTTACTTTTGCTAACACTTTCAACCATCAAAATTTTTATAGTAAATGTTATAATGCAATTGGATTCTATGATAAATGGGTTAAGGATCTATCTTAGTAAATGGAAGTCCGACCAAGGAATTTTATTCTTCAAAGATTTAAGACAAGGAGATCCTATGCTCTCTTTCTTATTTCTAATAATTTCTAAAGGTCTAACTGGTTTGATAAAGCAGACTAAAGCCAATAATATGTTATCTGGTGTTACAATAGAGACAAATTAAGTGAAAGAAAGGCTTCTACATTTGTAGGGAACAACATTACATGGTGTTCAAGTTTTTGGTTTTTACTCAATGTGACTAATACTCACACTTCAATTTCCATCAATGATTTCATGAGACGAGAGTTCTTGTTTGATTAAAGTACAAATTCATGTGTAAAAGGAAGAAAATAAAGCTATGTATGAACTAAACTTACCGATCTGCGAAGATGAACAATGGGGTTTCCATGAGAGTCAAACAAGAAACTGTGTTTGCGGGGTTTTACAATGCTTACGAGATTGCTCTTAACAGTGAAAACTATGTTGCCATTGGTGTCTGTCACAGTGAAATTATCTGCTCTACTCCTCTCCTTTGTGATTATCAGATCAACAGGATGTGGACCTACAATATGCAAGGCACGATATAATTAACAAATAACCACTTCAGATTAATCAAAGAAGAAAATGTTGAATATATCAAACTATCTATCAATTATACATGCTTATGATCATATTTTGGATCCCATAAAGTAAACGATTATCTGAACAATGCATAGAGGCTCATATATACCTGGAGCACAGTACTGATGTGCGATGATGGGAGTGCCAAAGGGTGGTGATAATTGGTTTGCCATATTTGATTGTTGAACTTCAAGGATGTTGCAGAAGAATATGAATTTAATTTGTAGAATCAAAAACTGAAGCTTTGTTATATATATGTATGTATGTGGGGAATCGTGAAGCTTGTTAAAGGGATAGGTTTTCTTTGAGGGAAAGGATCAACTTCTTGTGATGACTAATCGTTTGAATAGCAGTTTTTGACTTCTCTACGTGTGAGAAAGTTCAACTAAGGAACAAGACAACGCTCTCTCCCTACATAAGAACAAGTAAATGTCAACCTGATACTAGATTACTTAGAATAAGAAAAGAAGAAAATAACAAAGAGAATATTCCACATACACAAGCCGTATAAATCAAGTCGTGAAAAGGTAAGCTATTGATAGGGGGAAATGAGATATTAACATCAAAATTTGACACAGTTGAGGAATCCTCTTCCACGTGCTTTTTTAATTGTTTTGAAGTTGCGCTTGTGTGGAAAAAGGAAGATTGAAAAATGAGACAAATGGAGTGCGGGGGATTTGCTTTTGAATTTTCATTCGGACCTTTTCTCCTTTCCCATACCCCTTCCATGATTATGTTGATGCCTCTCCCTTATCAAAACTACCACGAGACACACACACGCTCCCACTCTTCTTCTATACATTTTCCCCTTAATTCTCCTTCTTCCTCACCAAAGGAACACCCACAGGCACCTAACCTTCATCCATTCTTCTCTTCCATTGTCACCCACTCACGGTTCAGAACCTCCATCGTCATCCCAAAACATCATCACACAGATCCGCTTCTCCAACTCTTTGATTTCTCTTCCTCCACTATCTTCTTCTACTTCCATACACGCAGAAACGTAGAGGTAGAGTAGGGGATCTAGCCCTAGCCCTAGCCTCATTCTCTACGGATCAATCGTCGCCTCGACACCATTTGCCAAAGCTTCTGTCATCCTCCGGTATCAAAACCGGCAATGGCGGCGGCTTCTCCAGTAGTGCTAGGAAGGGGTCTAACAACAAACTCTCCTTCACACCACTGTGAGCACTCCTTGCACTCACCTTCCATTGTCAGCCTTTAGTTGAACCGGGCCTTCGATCTCGCCCTGGAACTACTTATAAGAAGCACAAAGGAAGGTTCTATATATATTGATAGAGAAAAATGACCATCTGTTAATAGATGAAAAAACGTACAGGAATGCGCAAGAGCACACATGAAAGAAGGAGAACATTAAATGGCGTGATTTAATACGTGAAAAAGCAGACTTTTGGTATGATACTGTCTAGGCTCCACAACGTCTAATCGAGCTCAGTGAAGTCTTCCTGAACTTAACATCATTCATCTCGAGCTCCATGAACCCTAGTCGAACTTAACATCATTCCTGTTGAGTTCCATAACGTCTGGCCAAGCTCTTCATTTCAGGTCGGAATAGTAGTGGTCGACCTCGCTATGTTACCGTTTTATTCATTTCTTTATTTCGACACTTGACATTTTTATATAGCACTCCTACACTCCACTTGAGTTCATTGCACGTCCTCCATAGAAAGAGTCTGACCTGAACACATGTGATGAAAATTGGTAGATGTTGTAGTGTGTTGGTTGTGGTTGAGTATAACAATGATGGATAAATCGGACATGAAACATGAGTGGGAGCAATGAACAATGACTTGGTAGCAGCGTGGGACTTTTTGTATAGATTTAACATAATTTAATCCAACCAAGCTTTATACAACTACCAATTATATGTTCTTCTTATCTACCACAAACATCATATTACAATTACCATATCAAAACACAAACCGGTTGAATTGGGTGACTATTGTGCAAAAAAAATTGAAAACCAAGGACAGAAACATAAATTGGGAGCACTCAACAAATAGATAGGTAGCACCGTTGGATGTATTCGACCTAGGCTGAGCTACATTCGACCTTGGTTAAGATGCATCCGACTTTGGCTAGAATGCATCCAACCTTGGCTAGAATGCATCCAACCTTGGCTGAGATGTATTCAACCTTAACCTAGTTATATTCAATTTTAGTCGATTATTATTTGACCTTGATTAAGTTGTATTCGATGACTAAGTTATATTAGATTTATTCTTATCTACATATATCAAGTGACTTTGTAAGAGAGGATGTTTTGCGTTAAGATCATTCTGTGTGATGAACTAGGGTGTTGAGATGCATCCGACTTTGGTCAAAATGCATCCAACCTTAGCTGAAATGTATCTGACCTTAACCTAGTTATATCCAACTTTAGTCGACTATTATTTGACCTTGGTCGAGTTGTATCTGATGACTGAGTTATATCATACTTATCCTTATCTACATATATCAAGTGGCTTTGTATGAGAGGATGTCTTGCGCTAAGATCATTATGTGTGATGAACTAGGGTGTGAAATAATGTGTTGTTTCATTGTTGGTTTGATAACTTGTTTCAAGTTAAAATATGTCAGAGGATATGATGTGATTTTTATATTGCATGTAGTAATGATGTGAGTATAAATTATGTTGTCTGATAATATGAAATAGAATATGTGATATTGTGAAAGTGATGCATGCGTATGTGATGTGATGGTGTAGATGAAAAGTTTGTGTCTTGATCAAAGGTAAAGGGGCTTTGGGAGCTGACCTTGAGAACTCCAGTTGTGATCTCTATGAGAGTAGCAAGGAGTACTGGACTCGACGTAGCAATTTTGGAGATTTTCTTGCCCAAGAAAGCTCTTTGAGAAGGTGATGAGAAGTGACACCATAAGAACTTGGCCTAGAGGAGCTCGACTTGGATTAGTCAATGCATAAAAGCTCGAAGTAAAGGTGCTTGGTTAAGAGTGGTTAGCCAAAGGGAGCTTGCCCAAACGGGCATACAATACCCACTCTGAAGGAATTCGGTTTGGAGTAATCAATCCATAAAAATATAATCATAAATACTTAATTAACAGTGAATGATCAACTAATAAGAGCTCGACTAAAGAGACATACAATACATTTATATAAAGTATTTCTCATAATCTAAAATATAATATTTACATTTTAAAAGATTTATGTTTTTATGTCATATATATATATATATATATATATATATATATATATATATATATTTATCATAAAATTTTGTGTTATATATATATATATATATATATATATATATATATATATATATATATATATATATATATATATATATATATATATGTAGGCATATAATTAAGATTTATATTAAATAAAAGCTTTTAAATATTAAGTTGTAGTACCAAATTTTGTGATAAGTAAATTATTTTAAGTATAAATAATATTTTAACTTTATAGAAAAAAATTTGTGTTGTTATATAATATTAATTTTAACTATTGGTAATTTGAAAAACATTGAATTTTAATTTTAAAATAAAGATGAATATGATAGAAATTGATTTTTTTTAAATACATTGTCCTTGGAAAGAAATACCTCAGCATATTTTCATTCAAAGAAAGTTATTCTAATTTTTAACGAATGAATAGTAGTTATTGTAATATATTAGTATATAAATAAAAGATACATAATCTTCAATAAAGGAAATTACATTAACTATTTATATAACCGTACGTCTATAATTTTGTCAAAATCTGTCTCAGTTTAAGGTTTGATTTGCATCAGTCCCAAGCCAAAATTTTGGTTTTGTTTCGTTGATACAATTAATCCAATGTCCGTTCTTGCTCTGTTCCTCGGCAGATCGAAATGGTGAGACAGCCCTTATCCAAGAGAGCTAACAAATACCTCAGAAAATTCAGGAAATGGCCACACTCTCCTTACAAGACCCCATGGCACCACAACTTTGGTCAACAACAAGCCATGCAAAAGCTCAAACAAGCAACCCTTGAAATGGGGTTTTCCCAGGAACCCCAAACAGCTAACCTTCCCCATCCTTTTCTTCTCTCCACTCTCATTGACTCATTCAAAGCTTACAGCTGTGACCCAACTCCAAAAGCTTACTACTTTGTCATAAAAACCTTAACCAACACCTCCCAGTTGCAGGACATTCCTGCTCTCCTTGACCACCTTGAACACTTGGAGAAGTTTGAAACTCCAGAGTCTGTCCTTGTGTACCTTATTAGGTTCTATGGTCTTTCTGACAAGGTCCAAGATGCTGTGGATTTGTTTTTCAGGATCCCCAGGTTCAGGTGCACACCAACTGTTTGCTCATTGAATTTGGTTCTCTCACTGCTTTGTAGGAAGAGAGAGTATCTCAAAATGGTTCCCGACATCTTGCTGAAAAGCCAGCATATGAACATTCGCATTGAGGAATCGACATTTCGGGTTTTGATCAAGGCCTTGTGTAGAATTAAGAGGGTGGGTTATGCCATTAAGATGCTGAATTGTATGATAGAAGATGGGTATGGTTTGGATGAGACAATATGTTCTTCGATAATATCATCATTGTGTGAACAAGACGATCTGACCAGTGGTGAGGCTATGATTATTTGGAGGGATATGAGGAAAGTGGGATTTTGTCCTGGTGTCAGGGATTATACAAACATGATTAGGTTCTTGGTGAAGGAAGGGAAGGGTATGGATGCTTTGGATGTTCTGAACCAGCAGAAACAAGATGGAATTAAACCTGATGTTGTTCATTATACTATGGTCTTGAGTGGGCTTGTAGCAGAGGGGGAGTATGTAAAGTTAGATCAATTATTTGATGAAATACTTGTGTTTGGAGTCGTTCCTGATGTTTATACTTATAACGTGTATATAAATGGTTTGTGTAAGCAGAATAACATAGATGAGGCCTTTAAGATTGTTGCTTCTATGGAAGAGTTAGAATGCAAACCAAATGTGGTTACTTGCAATACTTTATTGGGTGCTTTGTGTTTAGCAGGGGATTTACGTAAGGCAAGGGAGGTAATGAAGGAAATGGGGTGGAAGGGTGTTGGGCTCAACTTGCATTCATACAGAATCATGCTTGATGGTTTGGTTGGGAAAGGTGAGATTGGTGAAGCGTGCTTTTTGTTGGAGGAAATGTTGGAGAAGTGTTTGTTTCCTAGATCTTCATCCTTTGATAATATCATCTTTCAGATGTGCCAAAAAGGCTTGATTGCTGAAGCAATAGAATTGACCAAGAAAATTGTTGCGAAAAGCTTTGTTCCTGGGGCCAGGACTTGGGAAGCACTGCTTCTTAAATCAGGATTCAAACAAGGGTTTTCAGAAACCACAGTTTTTGGTTTGTTGGGCCAAAATTAATTTTGGTTGTCAAACTGGCTCAGGTAACAGAACGTTTATTGAAAAGACTCGCATCTTGAAAGACGAGCTAAACCATATAAGCAGTTAACAAACTGTATACATGATGAAGTCATCAATCGGCATATGGAGACCAAACCTTTAACGGTATGTTTCGATAACGAATTTTTATAGGGTAATTCAGTGTTTTAGCGAACTTTAGAATGCTATGTGGTAGAATACTTTCTTTAGCTACTGTACTTAGAAAGAATTTCAAATTCTAGTAATTTTAAAAGGTATTTTTTTAACTTCAATTATAGAATTTCAAATTCCACTTAAAAGAATTTGGAATTTTTCATTTGCTCTCTCCGGTGCGTTTGATCTTTCTCGCTTGCTACCTACCCTCTCTAGGTTCACAGCCCTTTGCTCTCTCTCCCTCTCTCTCTCTCAGACACACCGTTCAGAGCACTCTCCTTGCCGTTCATGCAGTCATATCCGGTTCATCTCTGTTGATGTTCGTTTTTGTGCATTTCATCTCTATTAGATATGACATTTGTTCCTTCAATTTGTGTTTCGTTTTTTATTTCAATGTTTTGTGTTTCAATTTTGATCGCATTGTATGCTTGTGAAAATAAATAATCTTGCTTCACTTGGTGCAAATAAGAATCGATCGCTAACCATTCCGTTCTTATTTAGTCTATACTTTGTTTAATTTTTTCTTATAATACAATCTCTATTCTTTTTGTATAAATTAAAGATATCAAGTTTTCTTCAGCTGCAACAGTAATTTGTTTGTACTGAATTGCTTTGCTATTTCTGAAAGCTATCAAGTTTCTTAGTTTGTTAGTCTTATTAGATTTAACCAACTTCTCATAGGCCGGAAGTTTCCACCATTAATGATTGATTATGTGAGAAAAGAACTCACACATAAGAGGGACTTTGCTTTGGTGTTTTTCTTGTAATAAAAAGGGCGTATGATTTCTTAATAGAACGTACCAAAGTCACTTGTGAAAAAAATTAAGAGAAAATTTGTTTTTTTTTTTTAAATTCTCTAAGTAGTTGTGTTTTCTTATTTTCAGGAGAAGATGTTATTTGTTTCTCCTTGGATTTATAGAGAGAAATATTATAATTTTATTTCCTGTAATAAAATTACATTTTTGCTTATTGTCAATTTTGTTTCTCATTTTCATCTTTTATTTGATGGAAGATCCTTCAAGTTGATGAAGATTCCTTGATGAAGATTCCTTGATGAAGATGATGAAGGCGAGAAGCATGAAGAACAGGAGATTGAGTGGCTTGATGAATGGGTAAGTGATGCATCCTAGAAGGATGTTAAGCCAACCTTGAAGGAAAAAGTAAAAGTTTAGAAAAGAGACAACTCCAAGATAACTTAGAAGAGTGAGTCTTACAATTTTGACAAAGTGTCATTAATGCCATTAAAGTTCTACGAATACAAAAGGGGGGAACTTCTCCTTTTATAGGTCAATGAGAGCTCTCTAGAAAGAAAAAAGTACATGAACTTGAAAAGAGCCTAGAAGCTTCCTTGTCCAAGGGGATGAATGAGATTCTCTCCCTCCTAACTAACGTCCAAGGGAGATGAATAGGAGCTTCTCCCTTAAGTGACCGGCCATGGGGGATGTCCCTTCAAATTACAAAGGCTCTTCAAGGCCCAAATCAAGCTCAATCCAAGAAACAAGCCCAAAACTTCGTTCAAGACAACATCTCGTCAACTCTGACCTTTCCTCATTGTTTTCTCATAACTTTCTCCACAAAGCTATTGTTAAAAAAGATGTGCTTCGTTTCTCACACCAAGACGGGGGGTGAATTGGTGATGTATAAAAATGATCGCTTTTGCAATCTTTTTCGCAAAACTGTAAGTCTTTAAACTTTTCTTGAATCGCAAGTAAAAATGTATGCAATGTGACAATATGCGTATTCAAATACAGATATTATGCAATCGATTAAATGCTGAGAGTTAGGGAGAAGAAGATTCAAACTCTGAGTTTTTATACTAGTTCGGCTAAGCCTACATCCAATGTCCTTCCGATCAACCTTAGATCGGAAGCCAATTTCACTATAAGATCTGAGTTTTTACAACAATGTTTTTACAGTGACCTCACTCGTCAAAATGTAAACAACCTCTCTAACTTACTCATCTAAAATAGCCAATAACAACAGACAAGCAGCAAGAACAATTCTCTCCTGCAGTCAACCCCTTTGAGATCCCCCTCAAAGTTAAGAACCACACGTTCTTCTTCCTGTATACACCACAGGGAAACAGCAACACTAAAGTGTTTGCAAGAGCTTCCTGATCCAGTAGTATGCACCTCTGTTGTGCAGAATGATCAGACAGTTTGAATCAATCAATCCAGCTTCTCAAGCAACCTTCAAGATTTGAACACCACAACAATTCTTGGTTCTTGGAACGTTTTCCTCTTCTATAAAACTTTAAAGCATTTATCTGAAACAGATATGAAAGTGTTAAAATCAATTGTCTTACAGAAATTCAAATCATGCGTCTATATATAGTTTAACTCAAATCAGACGCGTTTTAATCGATTATGCTATTAATCTAATCGATTTCATCTCACAGTTATAATAGATTAACAATAGTCAAACTCATTAATTGAATGCACAATTAATGTAATCGATTTACATTTAATGCTTTGTCAACATATTTAAAAATATGATCGTTGTGACCGTTATGTCAAGCAATGAAACAATTTTCAAATCTTTAACAAACTTAATTGAATACAAGATGCATGTAATCGATTAAGTTTTAACACTTAGTATATTTTTGAAAACTTTTCATCTCAAAATCAATCACAACACACTTGAAAAAGATTTGTGCAAATACACGAGTTTTAATCTATTTAACCACTAACGTAATCGATTTAAAACCTCTTGTTTTGCCACATATTAAAGCTTAAGTTGTCTGGTGACTTTAATTGATTATCACACCATTATAATCGATTAAGTCATACAAATATGCTTGGTGCATGTGGTTTTTCCATTTCAAAACTCATACTATGCATGCACATATATAATCACATTTCCAACACAATAGTATGCAACATAATATGTTCACAGTTATGCTTGTACAAATCTCAGAGTAAGCATATAAGCATATAACACATATAACACAATACATATACATGTGTTTTTATTAACTAAGTGTTGTCATCATCAAAATTAAATATCACAAAGATTGTGGGTTCATCTAAACCTTTGCTCCCCCTCTCAACAATCTCAACAATCTCCCTCTTTTTTTATGATGCACAACCATGATTAATAAAACCATGTTGTACAATTAAACATAGTTCAATTACATCAACTATTCTTCCCCTTTGGGCATTAGCAAAAAGGGCATGTAGTACACTATAATTGAAATAGAGATAATAAAGCAATTTGAGATGCATCAATCAGTATATTAGAGATAATTTGATGCTCCCCCTGCCAATAATCTTCACATGCTTTTACCATTGTCTCCCCCTTTCAATAACATGTGAACAATTAAATAACATATAATATTCTTGATAACGGTTGAAAATACTATTATCTGTGCTTCAATTTTGATATTAAATCAACCCTTTTTGACTTAAAAGCTTGTTTAAACTCATGTTTTTAGTATAGTTTTGTGAATAAGTGAGTAGAGGGTATACTTGATGATTTTATCACTAAATTCCCTTGATTTTGTAGGTTATTGGAATGATTTAAAAGAGGAGTTAAAGTACAAGGAGTTGGAATGCAGAAAAAGAGAAAAAGACGCAGTGCAAAAAAGTCAAGCTGAAGCTGAGCGCCAGAAAGTGGCTCTGAGCGCCAGCTAGTCAAGGCTGAGCGCCAAAAAGGGGGGCTGAGCGCCAGTTTCATGTATTGCACAAAGCTTGAGTGCCCTTCATACTCGTCTCTCTATTTGCATTTTGCTACATCATACTCACAGGTAATAACACTATTTCTTTTCGATTTCTAATTGAAACCTTTTTATGCATTATTTATCTTATGTTGTTTGTAGCAGATGGTGCTCAACTTATTGTAGTGAACAACTGTGGGGAGAGTGTGTGGCCAGGGATACTTGGTGGTGCAGGGCAGCAAAGTCCAAAAGATGGTGGGATGCATCTTGGGAGTGGTGAAGAAGTTGTGCTTGATGTACCAGAAAAGTGGTCAGGGAGAATTTGGGGTAGGCTTGATGTACCAGAAAAGTTGTGCTTGATGTACCAGACATGGTCCTAACTAAGTGGCTTGCTTTGCACGATGCTGCAGCAGAATTGGAATTGGAGGTTCAAATTTGGCCATTAGATAAGATGAATAAACGACAGGATTCCTATTTTACTTTTTTTCCATTTCTTTTCTTTTTGGTACAGGTCCTCACCCACTTAAGGCAATGCGTTTGCTTAGTTTATTGTTAGAAGTTTCAAATTATGTTTTCAACATAAAAGAATAATTTACAACCATATTTGAGAAGTGAGAATCTTCAAGAAGTCCATGACAAGTAATTAGGAAATATCGTCCAATAACTATACAAAAGGAATTGAGAGTGGAAGTGTGAAACGATTATAAATGAGATAAATTACAGCTTCACATAATGTGCATAAAAGAAAATGAAGCATTTGGTGTGCCAAACTTCCACGGGTTGGAAGAGAGTGGGAGTAGTAAAATTTGTTTTCTACTAACTAAAGCATCAAAATGTCATTTACTGCAAAGAAGGTTATACAAATTTATACAGAGTGAAGAGACGTACATGCGAGAGACCACCTGGAAGAAACCTCACTCCTGTGAAGCCCTATCAATGTGCGACTTGCACTCTTTCCTCACAGTCTCGTCCCTGTTCTCTAAGCAGTTGAGATCGATGATCGGAAGCTCACAATCCTCGGCGACCACCAAGAGACGGCGTGAAGGAGTGCCGATGACGAGGATGCTCCGACTAGTGTGCGCGACATGGAGGCTTCAAGACGTTTAGGGCTTCGAGACGGCGTGGAGCGCGGTGTGTTCTATGCTATGGGTTGAGACCAAAAAATGCTCTACGCGACGAGAGATTGAGATTGGAAGAAACGAAATGGTGCGAGAAAGAAAAGCTCTGTGGGTCGAGTTGGAAGAAAAGTTGTGCGAGTTGAAAGAAATGAAATGATGTTCGTTGGACTGCGAGATTGAAAGGGGTTATGCGCCTATTACGATAGGTGTTTCAATATCTATCATAATATGTTTTTCCTATAATTTCAATTTTGTCACTGCGCCTAACTATTATGATAGGTGGCCTTTTACCTATCATAATATATGTATCTTTTATTACGAAAATGGCACCGCTACACCTATTATGATAAGTTTCTTAAAATAAGTCATGATATATCTTAATTTTATTACAAAATTGCCACCAGTCAATGTATTATGATAGGTGGATTTCACCTATCATAGTAGCCCGTCATGGAATCCTATTTTTCCACTAGTGTGAAGAATTCAAACCCGGTAGACTAGTCAAGTATAAGAACAAGTTATGGGTTGTGAAGGAGATTAAAGTTAATGGAATTATTGAGATTGAAGCTTCATATTCTAGAAGAGTCAAGAAGGTGGACAGGAAGTTGATGAAGTTATGTTGGTGTGATGAAAGAGAGAAAAGCACCGACGTCAAAAAACCGGATTATGCTTAATAGTGTCAGGCTCGTTAAGTTAAACGAGCGCCTATTGGAAGGCAACCCAATTTCTGACTTTTTCTTTTTAATTAATTATTTGTGTGGTTTGGATTTGATTTTGCTTTGCAGTAATGACAACATCTACTGATGGATGTTGGACATCATCTACTACGGGATGCTAGGAGGACTCAGATGATAGCATCTACTGATGGAGGCTAAGATGATTTAGATGAGAGCATCTAGTGATAGATGCTACTATGAAGAGGAACATCTACTGATGGATGCTACTAGATTAAAGCATCTACTGATGGATGCTATGATGATGAATATTCATATGAGAGCATCTATTGAGATGGATGCTACTAGATTAAGCATATACTGATGAATGCTATGAGATTAAGCGTCTACTAATGGATGCTACTAACGACATCTACTGATGGATGCCGATGAAGATGAGAAAGATCATCAACTACTGATGAATGTTGATGAGAAGAATTCGTATTTACTAATGGATGCTGGAAGATTCAGATGAAAGCATCGACTGATAGATGATGCTGGATCAGGATGTTTATATTTTTGCTTTATTTTATGCTTATTTGAATTTTTTTTATTTTGTTTTTATTTTAGCTTGCTTATGTACTTCGTTAAATGAATTGTGCTGCAATGGTTTGGTATGATGTGATAAAATGTTGTTTGTGATGAGTAATATTTTTTTGTTTGCTCTATTGTTCTATGATGCATGTTGAGTTAATGATTTGTGAGGCTTTTAAGCATAGATGGTGGTTGCTCATAGTTGTGTTTAAAATAGATGCATGATTTCAATTGTGATTAATTTGCTAGGCGGGATGTTATCAAATTGTGGAACTTGATTTAAACTGTGAGAGGTTGGACTCCAGAGTTTTTGTTGATTGAATGATATTGCTTTGGAAGCATGACTGATTTTGCGTGATTTTCCCTTATAAGCCAATGCTAATATGTGAACCTAACAAAGAACAATGTTTTTTCTATCCTTTGAACCTTGAGCCTAAATTTGAACTTTGAATGAAACCTTTGAAATCCTTACCTTGAGATGAGTAGAGTATGTTTATATGGTAATGGAGAATGGTTCAAGTTTAGGGTTGTGAGAAACCAAAAAGAACTTTGTTAAAATCTTAAAGAGCATTGAGCAAAAGAAAAAGCAAAAGAATAAGAAAAGAGAAGAAAAGAAAGAAAAGAAAAGGTTAAGCTCAATGAAAGGAAAGTTGGGAATGAATTGAAGATTGGTTTCTCACATAAAAGGAGAAAGAAAGATTATTGTTAATGTAAATAAATGAATTATGCACTCTCTTAACTCAGGGAATTTTGTTGTTTAGAAAAACCAATTTTCTTCTTAGCCCGACCATGTTACAAGCCTTGAAAAGTCCTTGTGATGCTAACTTGCTTGTGAGTGTGTTTGATGGTATTTAAATGAAAGGCAAAGTTGATTCATGTGACATTGTGGTGGAAGAGTGTAAGAGTGTCACGTCATTATACATCTTTGAGTGTGAGCGAAACACTTTAGAGTGCTTGAGTGAAACACTTTTGAGTGCTTGAGTGAAACACTGTCTTTGGTGAGGAATTGTTTCATGCACTGTATGATAACATTCTTGCTTGGTTGTTGATTATTCATGAGGTTTGCATCTGTTGTGTATGTCTTGATTATGTGAGCACCATAGTTGAAGCTTGATTGGCTAAAGCATCATTATATCTTGACTAATCTTTCTATGAGGAGCAGACATGAGTGATTTACTTGTCTTAGAGGAAAATGCTTTTTGTTGTGCTAGACCATTGTAGTATGATTATTTTGTTTAAGCCAAGTTACATTTTACTTGAGGAAAAGCAAAGTTTCAAGTTTGGGGTTGTGATAACGGTTGAGAATATCGTTATCTGTGATTCAATTTTGATATTAAATCAACCCTTTTTGACTTAGAAGCTTGCTTGAAATCATGTTTTTAGTATAGTTTTGTGAATAAGTGAGTAGAGGGTATACTTGATGATTTTATCATTAAATTCCCTTGATTTTGTAGGTTATTGGAATGATTTAAAAGAGGAGTTAAAGTACAAGGAGTTGGAATGCAGAAAAAGAGAAAAAGACGCAGTGTAGAAAAGTCAAGCTGAAGTTGAGCGCCAAAAAGGGGTTCTGAGCACCAGCCAGTCAGGGTGAGTTCTAGAAAGGGGGGCTGAGCGCCAGTTTCATGTATTGCACAAAGCTTAAGCACCCTTTTAGGGGAGCTAAGCGCCAGTTTGCTTGCAGTTTTGCCTGGGTGCCCTAAGCAGAGGCATTGAGCGCCAGCGACGTTGGCCCATGATCCAATTTAGATCTATTTAAGGACTTGCACGACCTAGGGTTGGTATCTCTTGATGGCTTGAGCACAGAAACACACTTGTCACCCCTTGGAGGCATATTTGGAGATGTGGGAACTCTCCTCTACAATTTCTAGGGTCTTCGTGATATGGACACATACGGGGAAACCTAGATCTGGAGAATTTCTCCCAAAACCGAGTTTTGGTTATCTTAAGTTTTTAATTGTAATGCAAAATTAATTATTAGGTATACAAGACATTGTGATCTAGTAATTAAGATTAGGCTTTCTTCGCCGAGACATCGGGTTTTAAGTAATTTAGAAAGTCATATTAACATTAATGAAGAACATGAATTCATATATGCATGAAAGTAAACTAGGTGAAATCTAAACCCCAACAACATAATCATCTCATATTATCAACTTCATCCATTCATTTTAGTGTTTAGCCTCAATTGATCAAATTGCATTCATGTTTATTTTTATTGTATTTGCATTCAAAACCCCAAAAATTGTTCTTAAGTCTTAATTTGTTAAGCAATTACACAACTGTTTAGTGTCGTGAGTCCTCTGGGATACTATACTTGGTCTTACCATTTTATATTACTTGATACGATTCGGTACACTTGCCGAGGTCTTCACAGCTCCCCATGTCATTATGCATATTCAGATATCATAGCATAGATGCATAATACAGTTATATCAGAGCATATATCACTCAAGAATATTCAAGCAATGTATCAGAGAAATATTACAAACATTATATCAGAGAAGTATTGATACATGTTGAATCATCACACAGTTTAAACACTTATAATCTCAAATCATATTCACAGCGGATTAAGCAAAGAGATATAAGATGAATAAACATATAGCAAAATATAAGACAAGGTTTAAAGTATCAGATATCAGAAGTTTGGAATCTTCAAACCAAATGACGAATCTTAATCGATTAGATCTTGATCTTAATCGATTTTTGCTGCTGAGTAATGTTGATTTCCCATCGTAGCTCAGTCAACAAACTGTATTCCTGCATAACCCTTCATGCTTATCTAGATCAAGCAATTTAGTATTTATGCAGTACAGTAATCATTTTTAGAGTTAAAGTATGATTATGCAATAATGAGATGTAACAGTAATATGTTCAAATTGCATACATCACTAGTAAAAAAAGGCTTTTTTAACGCGCTATATACGTCTCGGTTTTACTGAAACCGAAGCGTATAAAAGCGCGGTGGCATTTATGTAAATCTTGAGTGGTTATATGCCTCGGTTCTATATGATCCGATGCCTATAGACATTACTGCCTCAGTTAGAAGCCCAACCGAAGCATAAAAGTCTGCGTCACCTCATCAGGTTCCCAAATCCAATGGATATTGCCCTGGTTGTCTGTAACCCGAGACATATAATATAAATTTTAAATTTTTTAAAATGGTTTATGCACCGGTTTGCTTCGTAACCGAAGCAGTTAGTTGATTTAGGCATCGATTTTGCTTATAATCGAGGTAGTAGCCCTTAGGTTAAAGTAGTTATTGTTCTTCTTTCAATCTCGCACTCTCGCGATTTCTCTCATCTGTGCCACCCTCTGCCTCGCGATTTTTCTCCTCTGTGCCTCGCGATTTCTGCCATTTCTCTTCATCGCAGATGACCCAACATTGGAGCAAGGATGATCTGCGTCTTGAGCGGAGGCAACGACCTCACGACGACGGTGTGGAGATGGAGCGATAGGCAGCGTTTGTGGTGGCTCGCAGCGACGCTCGTGGTGGCGCGATTGGTCGTTCTTCTTCTTCTCTCTTCTCTTTCTGGTTCTATTTTTGTTGCTGGGAGGAGGATGCGAAATCGACGGCTCAGATGCAACATTCATAATTCGCGGCCAGTAGGCGTCTTAGTGGCAGAGGCGACGAGAGAACGATGAAAGTGAGGCAGAGGCGTGGCGGGATACGGCGATGGCGCAAGGATTGAAACGCGTTTTGGAGTTTTGTTGGGATTGAGAAAGTTATGGTTTTGAGTTTGGGGGATTTCGTTTTGAGTTTGGGCTGGATAGGTAGTGGCAAGAAGAATTTGGGCCAGTTGGACACACACCCTTAACCGATGGCGAGGTTCCACTCTATAGGGGTGGCGTCAGCATAAGAGACGGTGGCGTGGTAGAGCTTTCTCAAGTCGTAGGAAACGGGTATGGGGAAATCTTGGGTCTGGGTGGTGCAAACGTTTGAGGTGCAGGGTGTAGGGGTGTAGGGGTGTAGGAGGAAGAAAGTTATGGGTTGAAGATAGAGTTAATGTTTTGGTTGGCAGAATGAAGGGAACCGCTTGGAAAGAGAAGCTGAGCTGATTGTGCAAATCATAAATGTAATGGTTGGCTATTGGTCAGAAGAACTACGGCTCAATCCACAGTACTAGAGGTTGCTCCAAACCACTAATAGAGTCTGCCATGGCCTCCGTAATTATCAAATCAGCAAGTTCAGTAACAAAAGTTGGAAATCATTTTGTATATTTGAATAATCTTATCTTAGATTAGGTTCCAGACCCTGAATTTTCCTCCATCTGTAATCATTGTCAGGCACATGATAGTGGGAGCGACAAGAGAGCGACAAGAGGATAACCTGTAATCATTAGATTAGTACAAGTTCTTGCTTCTAGCTATCACAAATTGATTTATTAATGTTGTGTAGGTCTTTTTGTAAGTGTAATTGAAACTACAAGTTGTAATCTATAGGCATACCTCTCTTTGCCAGAAGGCACGACTTCTGTTGTTGGCCTCATAGCAATTATGACTGATCACTACAATGTGTTGGTAAGTTCAAAGTTGTTTTTTCTGGTAGATATGTTTTGCTAGAAAGAAGGTGGAAACTATCATATTGAAAACTTAATCAAAATCCTGTTCTCATTATTTGCCCTGGCATCCCTTGTTATATTATAATCTTTCAATTTCTTTTTCCATAGTGATGTTAAAATTTATGTATTTTTTCATGCTCACTTTTGGATTTGCATTTGTCTTTATATTTATTGGAACATATTAATATTTGCGTAAGCTGTGTTGTTCTTTGTCTAGTTACACCTTTTTTCTTGCTCCCTTCTTCATGGTATGTTATATTGGCTTTGATTATGAATTAGAGTTTAAATCAGTTTATAAGATTAGTTACTAAGATATTAGTTACTTTTCTATTATTAGATTTTAAATTAGTGACAATTTTAGAATCTAATAACAGAAAGTAATTAAAATTTTGATAGTTAATGTTAAATATCAATTTAGATTCTAATTCATAAATAAATTATAATTTTTTATTAATAATAGAAACTATATCTTTTAGATACTAATATTTTTAGTTTATAAAATAGTATTTAAGTTAGAGATAATAACTTGTTATTTTTTATTTCTAAATTAGTTAATATTTAATTATTTTATTATAGTGCATCGTTTCAAATAGTAAATATAATTTGTATTAGTATCATCATTAAAAAAAACTAAAATAATAACAAAATCCAGACTATGATATATATAATATTGAAAAATGACATAGAATTTGTTTAGTTTGGATTATATTTAATTGTGGTATTCGATCTTTTTTAGTTAATTAAATATTTAGTCTTAAAGTTAAATATATTTAATATATACAAAATTTTAAACTTAATAAATTATTGAATATTTAAAAGAATTTGTAGCATGCATTTGTGAGTTATCATTTTCTGGACTCAAATTTGACAGGAAGAGAGTGACAGTGAAATGGAGAGCAATGATGCACTAGGAGCTCGAAAATTTGTAAAACAAAAGCGGAAAAAAGTTCAGCTTAGTGTCTCTAATGATCAGTCTCAGTCAATTGCTGCCAGTGATGGTTGCCTCTCTTTACTGAAGAAGAGACGCTTAGATGGTAAAATAGCCATTGTGGTACCACTTCCTCTATTCTTTCCTCGTCCAGAGAACCATTTTTGGTTTGCCTTTCTACAAATTGCTTTTGTTCCACCCAGGTGACAGAAGTTACCGTGGTTTTAATTTTTGCAACTGGAAAGTAGTATTTGGGAATTGTATTTGGAGGTTAGTATTTTCTCTCCTTTCATCTTTTTAATATCAACTGATTTCGGTTGTGTGATAATTGTATTTGTGTGCTTCACGATATAGATGATCCTGTCAGAAGAAAGGGCAATCACTTCGAGCAAAGAGAGAAGTTAGGATTGACTTCTACCACTAAAGGCCAATCAAAGTCACGTGCAGCACCTTCTGAGTCAACAAATACGCTTGAAAAAGTTGAAGTCATTTGAAGAGCTGAGCATGACAAAGCTTCAGTTTCTTAGTGCTTTGAAATGTGATTAATATCTGAATATATGTTCTTGTAGTATTGTTCTGCTTTTGCTTGTCCTTAATATTTGAAGCCAACTATTTTATTTAAAAACACTAATAGTTTTGCATCAACTATTTCAACACATAAACCATCTTATTCTATAGTCAATACTAGTTCCAATATTTTTATAAGGTGGCATGCTACTAGCAACTTTGCGGCATGATATCTGAACAAAAAAAAAACTCTTTTACTACCTCGGTTCTACTCCAAACCGAGACATAAGACCTCCTCTACTGCCTTGGTTCACGAGCAAACGAGGCCAAAAGTTTGGCGAAAAAAAAGTAAAAAAAGGAACACCCTCTACTGCCTCGGTTGCTCTTGAACCAAGGTAAAATCATACACCTTTTTGCCTCGGTTCTGAATCGAGGCAAAAAGTGGTAGACTTTTTGCCTCGCTTGTATATACCTCGGTAGGAGAACCGGTGCGGATAAACAAAAATAATCGTTGTCGTTTCCTTTCACTACACTAGTGCATTCAAAATCGATTTATACTTACTCTAAACTACTATCATTCAAAATCCTTAATTCATTTCTTATTGTATAAAATCTTTCCTTATTTAAAGGTTTTGTGAAAATGTCAGCCCATTGATGTAAGGTATCTACATATTCAACCTTAATTTCACCCTTAAGGATGTGGTCTCTTATGAAATGATGCCTTATTTCAATATGCTTAGTTTTGCAGTGAAGAGCAGAATTTTTAGTCAAATTTATTGAACACTTGTGTTATCACATTTTAAATGAATATGATCTAATGATATGCCATAGTCTTCTAGCTGACTTTTGATCCAAACAGATTGAGCACAACAGCTTCCAGCTGCAACATACTCGGCTTTTGTGGTAGATAATGTCACTGTTAAGACCTCGGCAAGTGTGCCGAATCGTATCAAGTAATAATAATTGGTAAGACTAAGTATCATTTCCCAAGACACTCACGGCACTAAACAATCATGTAATTACTTAACTAATTAAGACTTTTAAGAACAATTTAGGGTTTTGAATGCAAAAACAATAAATTAACTATGAAGGAACTTTTGATCAATTGAAGAAAAACACAAAAACGAATGAATGATATTGTAATTATGAGATAAGTATGTTGTTGGGGTTTAGATTTCACCTAGTTTACTCTCATGCATATAAGAATTCATCTTCTTGATTCAATTCTTAACGTCACTTTCTAAATTACTTAAAACCCGATCCCTCGGCAAAGAAAGCCTATCCTTAATTCATAGACCACAATCTCTTGCATCCCTAATAATTAATTCTGCATTACGATTAAAAGCTTAAGACGACCAAACCTCTTTTCCCCATCCCTGGGCAATATTGCTTTTGGGAGAAATTCTCCAGATGGTTTCTAGGTATTTCCCAATAACAAAGAAGACCATAAAATCATGCCACGAATGATCAAAACATAACAAGCATAAAGCAAAGGAGAAAATCTTTAACAATTGATGAAAGAAGGATATAACAATTAAAACCAATTCAAATACATGAGAGTTCACAAGGTTACATCATCCCCCAACAACAAATTGAATTTAGTTCTCCCTTGTCATGGAGAAACTAGATGAACAATGGAATGAGAATCAAAGACAAACCCTAAAAATCGAAGAGGAGAGCTTCCGCATTCACTTCTGCCTCTAGGGAGTTGGAAAAATCTGCATTTATGTCACTTTTGTCAAAAGATACTTCCTCTAGGATGTCCACGCCTTTATATACAGCTGAATTGGATCATGGGCCAGCGTTGACACCACTCAGCGCCCTACTTAGGGAGACCAGAGAGCTTGCGAGAGGAGCGGCGCTCAGCGCCCCAAGAAGGGCACCAAGGCGTGAAACATTACATGAAGATTGGCGCTCAGCGCCCCAGGAAGGGCGCCCAGGCATGAAACAGTGAAGTCTAGCTCTAAGGGTCCAGAAAAGGGCATCCAAGCATGATTTCAAGACAATCTGCGCCCAAGGCCCCAGAAAAGGGCGCCCAAGCGTCCTACGACCTTTTGCAGCCTTCTCTTCTAGTGTTCTTTCTGTCCTTTTGATAAAAGTTGAAAAACTGTTATTTTTATACTTAATTTTGACTTTAAAGACAACCTTTATGACTTAGAAATTACCTTGAAATCATGCTTTTGCTTAAGTTTTGGAAATAAGAGAGTTGGATGGGTTTTATGCTTGGTTTTCCTTGTTTTCGCAGGAATTAAGATGAATTAGATGAAAGAAGTTAAAGTAGTAAGGAGCAGGACTTAGAAAAGGAAGTGAAAGTGCACAAAAGAAGAGCCGCAGTCACCGTTGAGTGCCAATTTTATCGCTGAGCGGCATTCTGAAGTCCCACAGTCACCGCTGAGGGCCAAAACTGTAGTTGAGCGTCAATTCTGAAGACCCGCACTTACCGCTAAGCGGCAAAAGTGCCGCTGAGCGCCATTTATTTGGGCTTGGGCATATTTTCTGTAATTTTTAGGAAACTTTATAATGTTTTAGTCGAATTAGGATTAGTATCTTTGGACAGAAAGAGGCAAAATCACACTTTCTTCACCCCTTGGAGGAGGATTTTAGATGCTCAAGCTCTATTCTTCAACTTCTAGGGTTCTATATTTCATTCTTTCATTGTTTTTCATCTAGTTTCACCATGTCTATGGTGAACTAAACTTTCATTGTTGTTGGGGAACTGATGTAATCCTTTAAAACTCTCATGTATTGAATTGATTCTTTAATTTATATGCTTTCTTTCATTAATTGTTAGGGTTTTTCTTCTATACTCTATGCATGCTTTGTTTAACTCATTCAATTGTATTATCATTGATGTTATTTGTATGGACACATATAAGTACATCTAGAACTGAGGAAACTCTCCCAAGAGCAATATTACCTAGACATAGGGATAGGAGGAATGATTGCCATTAAGCTTCTGTGCGAATGTAATGCATGAATAATTGCTAGGGAGACAAGACATTGTAAACTAGTGATAAGGAGTAGGCTTTCTTCACCGAGACATCGGGTTTAAGGTAAATTAGAAAGTTGCATTAACATTAATGAAGAAAGCTGAATTCTTGAATACATGAGATTGGATAGGATGAATCGGAAACCCCAACAACATAATCGTTCATATTTTACATCAATCACTTTTGCATCTTTCAATCCAATTGATCAAAACTTGCATTCATGTTTATTTTCCGCAATTCAAACACAATGATTTTGTTTACAAGTCTAATTTAATCAAGAAATCACATAACTATTTAGGCCGTGAGTCCTTTGGGAAATGATACTTGGTCTTACCATTTTTTTTATTACTTGATATGATTCGGTACACTTGCCGAGTGTTAACACCTTTCTAAGTTCCAACTTCGTCACAATTTAACTCCTCTTCCAATTTATCCCAGTTTCCTACAAAATTAAGGGAATTTAGTGATAAAATCTTCAAGTATAACCTCAACTCTCTTATTCACCAAAATAATCTAAAAACACGAGAACAAGCAAGTTTCTAAGTGAAAAAAGGTTCATTTATTATCAAAATTTAATCCCAATTAACGGTGAAATTGATAACGGTTTAAAATACCATTATCTGTGATGTAATTTTGATACTAAATGCACCCTTTTTGACTTAGAAACTTGCTTAGAGTCATGATTTTTCATTAAGTTGTGTGAATAAGAGAGTTGAGGTTGAATTTGATGATTTTATGACTAATTCCCTTTGTTTTGATAGAAAATGAGTTAATACAGGAAGCAGAGATGAAGGGCTAAGCATATAGAGCTCAGAAAGGCCTAGAAAACAACCAGAAGAGGAAACCGCACGAAGCTTGGGCGACCTACAGGAGGCTTGAGCGTGGAAAAATCGACGTCCACCGCCCGGGCTTCCTAGGCCGCCCAAGCGTCGAACCCAGAAGCCTGGGCGAAATTGGAGGCTCAAGCCCTACGGAAATCGATGTCCACCGCCCGAGCGCCCTAAATGGGGTGCCCTGTTTCGACTCTTTTGGACCGGACCCTGTTTCTACTCTGTTCCAGCTCCATTTAAAGGGCCCAAGCGCTCTAGGTTTGGTATCTGTGGTTGGAGCAACATAACAGCACACTCTTCTACTCTCTAAAGGCGGATCTGGAGGCAGGAGATTCCTCTTCTACTCTTAGGGTTTCACTATCTCATGCTTTTCCATTATTCATATAGTTTCTCCATGTCTATGGGGAATGATGTAACCTTGTGAACTCTCATGTATTTGAATTGATTCTTAATTTATATGCTTTTTCATTAATTATTAGGGAATTCATCTGTTTCAATGTTTGCTCTATTTAACTCATTTAGTAGCATAATTTATGAATTGCATGAGTGTCGGGAGGTTCCTTACAATTCAGGTTCTTGTTGAATTCTCCCAAGGATAATATTTCTCAGGGATGAGGGTTTGAGTACTTGGTCGTCTTAAGCTCTTGATCTTCAGACTTAATTTTCTAGGAACGCTAGGAATTGCACGAACTAGGAATTAAGGCAGGCTTATTGCGCCGAGGGATCGGGTTCTAAGTAATTTAGTGAGTGACGTTAATATTAATGTAAAAAGAAGAATTCTTATATACATGAGAGTAAACTTGGTGAAATCAAACCCTAACAACATACTCATCTCATTTTATAAACAACCTCCGTTCATCTTTGTGTTACTGATGAGTCACAATTCTTCATTATACACTCAGCTTTCCGCACCATATTTTGTTAGTGAATTGTGTTTAATTCTCCATTTTTATCTCATTTTTACTATTTGGGCTTAATTTCAAGAATAATTCTTATTTTAATTAATTTGAATTATTTGAGCTTAATTATTTCAATTATAAATTGCAGGACAATCACTTTTGAAAAGTTGAGAAAAGGTTTGAACGTAATGCCAGAACCGAACGGTTAGGGTCTGTATAACCGAACGGTCTGACCATAGTCTTGACCAAACGGTCTGTCAAAGATGTGACTGAACGGCCTGTCAAAGTCTGCACCAAACGAGCTGAGAGTCTTATTGGAAGCCTCCACCGAATGGTCAGCTACTAGCTGAGCATTGTTGAACAGAATTGCCGAGCTTCATAGAACCGAAAGGCAAAAACCTGTTGTCAGAGTGGATGATCGAACGGTCTGCTACTTGACCGAACGGTTTTCTAAAGGCTTTGTCGAACGGTCTTGGAAGCTGCATGAGAGTCTTGACAACGGTCTGACAAAGTGCGTCAGACCGAGCGCTCTGTTGAGGTCTACACCGAACGAGCATCTATCTCCTGAGCACTGTTGAATATAATGGTCAAGCACCATGAACCGAACGGTCTTGGAAGCTTTGACCGAAAGGGCTGTTGAGAGCCTACACTGAATGGTCGAGCACGGGAATGGTTTTGTAGTAACCAAACGGTCTCAGCAAATTCTATTGACCGAACGGCCTTGTAAAGACTGCACTGCACACCAGCATGTAGACCATTGTTGACCGAACGGTGGGAGCCTTTAATGACCGAACGATCAGATGAGATGACCAAAGAACTCAGCAGCACCAGTATTGGAAGCACGTTCTGGGACTTCAAAAGGGTGGCCACGTCGAACCTTAGGACTTGGGATCCAAATTTTAGGTCATGGGCAGTTTTGTCTTTTGGGGTCTATATACCCCAAAATTCACCTTCATTTGTCCTAAGTCTTCCTGCCTTCACTTACGTTTTCTGGGGAGCATCTTTTTCCTCCTCCCCTTTGGGGAGGTTTTGTTTGTTTTCATTTTTTATCTTCATGTATTGAATCTCCTCTGTTTTTAATTTCAATTTCGACTTTACGTTCTTCATTTGATGTTGTTGAATCTTCATTTTCATCTACGCATTGCCTTTCGTTTCCAATCCCGTTTTCACGGTCAGATTTTGGATCCAATTAGTTTCATTTTCCAATTTGCTTTGAGTCTCGTCTTTGCTTAATTTGTTTCATCCAGTTCCATTGCTTATTTTCAATTGTGCATTTTAATTTTGTTAGATTTTAGCTTCCATTTCACGTTTTTCAACTTTGTCCCTTTATGTTTCTCAGCTTATTTTCACTGCAGCCTCTGTTTGTGTTTTGATTTACGTTTTCTAGTTGTGTTCAGAAGTTCGTTTTGCTTCATTCCAGCTCTGCATGTTCATTCTAGTTCTACTTGTTTAATTTACTGTTCATCGCGTTTTCTGCTTCATTTTTGCATTTCTGCAACGTTTTGAGCTTCTTCATTTAGACTGTTCGGTTTTAAATAAATATCGTTCCGTCTCTAACATGCTTCATTGTTAGAGACTGTTCGGCTTTTTCTGCTTTCAGTTTAGTTTTCAATCTCATTTCCATTGTCTTGCTTTATTACCGTTCGGCTTTTACACTGTAATACCGATCGGTCTGTTAGAGACCGAACGACCCCCTTCATCTTTTGCTTTCGTTACCGTTCGACTTTCGTGTTTGCTCATTTCCTTTTTAATTTCTTTAGAGAACGTTCGGTTTTCATGTTTGACCGTTCGGTTTTTACTACTATGCAATTTATAGTCCACCGTTCGGTCACTGCTTCAGACCGTTCGATCCTTCATAACACCGTTCGGTTTTAACACTTATTGTTAGAACCGTTCGGTTTTCTGCTTTCATTCAATGCTTTTAATTTTGTTTGGTTGTCTTTTACTTCCAATTTTAATTTAATTTAATTTTCCTTGCAAAAACACTTTCAAAACCCCTCCACTACGTGTTTGACCTAAGTCTCGAACCACATTTGGTCCTTGAGAGACGACCTAGGAGTCACTTCCTAGCATTATACTGCATTCTTATGTGCACATCAAATTTGATGGGTCGCGATAGTCGCATCAAATTTTGGCGCCGTTGTCGGGGACCAACGGTTCGGTCTTAGGTCTTTGTTGTGTTAGTGTGTGTAGTGTTTTTTCTTGTGTTGTGATGTGATGTTATGTTTTGTGTGTGCGTGTTGCGTGTTTAATTGTGTTGTGTTTTGTTTGTTTCATAATTTTGAGCATTTCCTTTCTACTTTCCCCTTTCTTTTTCCATGTCTACCTATTTTGATTTTATGAATATTGCTTCTTCTACCTGTGCCTATGACTATGATTCTCCTTCTGCATCTAACTCCGAGTATAGTCCTCATGGATATTCTGCTGATTTCTATGTTGAGAACAATATGACTCATCGTCTAACTCCTGAGAGTGCTCCTTGGGAGCCGGTTCCACTTGATGAGGAGGATATTCGTTGCGTTTTCAACACTGGACTGATACATTTGTTGCCCCAGTTTCATGGTTTTGCAGGTGAATGCCCACATAAACATTTGGAGAAGTTCTATCTCATTTGCGCTGCAATGAAACCTCCAGATGTCCCGGATGATCACATTTTCTTAAGAGCATTTTCACACTCATTACAAGGAGCAGCGAAAGATTGGGAATATTGTCTTCCTCCAGGATCCGTTATCAGTTGGGAGGATCTTGAGCATCAGTTTCTGAGCGAATTCTCCCCTATGCAATATGGTTACAACAACGATCCTGGGTGGAATGATCCTAACTTGGGATGGCAGGGTACCCCACAACAACATCATTATCCAGAACCACTATTCCAGAGTACTTGTATGCCTCCGCCAGTCCAGCAACAACAGTAGCTACAGCTTTATGAGCCTACCCAAATAGCTCATCACCCTTCTACTTCTGAGCCTACATCATCCCCCAACAACAAATAGAATTACAATGGAATGAAAGAATGAAAGAGATAGAAAAACCCTAGAAAGAGAAGAGGAGAGTTGTCATATCCCCAAATCTACCCTCAAGGAATAGGAGAGTTGTCACCATCCCCAAATCTACCCCCCAAGGGGTGAAAAGTGTGTTTCTGTACTCAAGCCATCAAAAGATACGAAACCTAGAGTGCCTCGGTCATTTAAATAAAGTCGGAAAAGAGTAGAAACAGGGCACGGTCCAAAAGAGTCGAAACAAAGCAAAAATTGAGCCTAATCCACGACGCACGACACTCGGGCGCCCCATTTTGGGCGCCCGGGCGGTGGACGGCGAGTTCTGGCGCTCAAGCCTCCAAACAAGGCGCCCAAGCCTCGCAGGCTGCATTCTGGTTAACTTTTCTGCACTCTAGTTGACTTTTGTGCACTTTGGTTGACTTTTGTGCATTCCAACTATTTGGTACTTTAACTCTTCCTTCAAATAATTCCAATAGCCTACAAAATCAAGGGAATTTAGTGATAAAATCATCAAGTATAACCTCAACTCTCTTATTCACAAAACTAAAGTAAAAACATGATTCCAAGCAAGTTTCTAAGCAAAAAAGGTGCATTTGGTATCAAAATTACATCACAAATAACCTTATTTTCAACCGTTATCAGTGGACCAAATTAGCATAGTAGTAGCAACACTTTTATTTCTTTTGTAGTTACTTTGAGTCATTTGATTTGTAATGTTCCTATTTTACATCTCTTTCAACTTTCATTGTGAAAGGCCAATTAAGACCAAGTGCTTGGAAGGGTCCTTGGAGCTCTCTCCAATCTTGGAAATTTTATTTGCTTGCATTGATAGTAGACGATGAGTGTGTCTTGTTAGCCAAAGCTACAAGCCTCATCTAGGATTTCCTTTGTTTTATCTCCACGCTTTAGGCTTTTGTTCCATTAGAAGTCTGAAAATTACAAGTCTAGGTGTTTTATCTTTCATTTTGATTTTTTGAGTCCATTTTTTAAATTCAATAGTGAATCTTACTTTGAAAATGGTCAAGTAAGTAGCCTTAGACATTCTGGCTAGGTTAGACTTGATATTTAAGCGGCCTTTGGCTCACCTCTCTTACCTGGGAATTGTCTCTTGGTAAAATCTTAAACCTTTTCAAACTAAGAATCCACTTTTGAAATTAAAAAGATGTTTGAGGAAATCATGATCACCAAGAGAGGAATAGAAATGAGTGAGCTTAGGAACTTGTTTGCCCAATACATGAAAAATCAAAATGAGGGTGAACAAAAAGAAAGAAGGGAGGATGAAAGGTACAACCAAGCTAGGAAAGATATTCCATTTTTTGGTAAAGACATTAGTGCTTTAACATACTTAGCTTGGGAAAGAAAAATTGATAAAAAAATACATCCTTTTCTTGCTAGAGATAGTGAATCCTTTGCTCTTAACATATATCTTTCTAGGTTAGAAGAACATGCAAGTGAGTGGTGGAATCATAGGCAATATAGTGTCAAGAAAGGTAGAAAATCCTCCATTCATTATTGGTATGAACTAAGAGCTTGCATGAGAAAAAATTTTGTTTCTCTCCAGCCAAGACAGACCTAGAATTAATGGGACACCTCATTCAAGAGGGAAAAATATTTATGAAAGGTTTAGATGGTTTCTCTAGTAGGGAAATTGAGTTTAAAGAAAAACTTGAGAAACTCTTGGATAAGAGAAGAAAGAGAGAGACTAGAAGGAGAGAAGAGGAATTGAGAGAAAAGATAGATGAAGAAAAGAGAAAGAAAGAAGAAGAGAAGAGAGAAGAAGACGAGAGAAGAAAAGAAGAAGAGATAAGAGAAAAAGAAAAGAAAGAAAAGGAGCAATTGCTACTGATGGCAAATTCTACTCCTATAATTCAAAGGGAACCAAAAAGGGAAGGTTTCCAATCTTTCAATTCTTCTTCAATTATCTTTAAATCTTTGCATGATAACTTCTCTTTTAAACCAATTGTCACACCAATTTTAATTATATTACCCTCTTCAAAATATGGCAATTTAAATCTTGAGTTATTGTTACCCTTAGGGATACAAGAAACTCAAGATAAAATAAAAATGACTTGTGAATTAGGACTTTCAAATTTCCTTAAAACTATAAAACAAAGTCCTTATTCTAAAGTTACTTCCATAAAAAATTCTTTCTTGGATTGATACTAATTGGAGATATATTTGATGCTTATTGTAGATATATTTTTGATCCAGGAGGAAAGTGACAAACCAAAGTTGTGTTCCTTATATCTTCCCGATTTGAGGACAAATCGGTTTTTCCAAGAGGGAGGGTATGATGGAAACTCATTTAGGGCATTCCATTCAAAGGAGTACCAACTTAAGCTAAGGCTAAAGAAAGGGAAGTTGGAGAAGGACTTTTAGAAGCTCTTTCTTAATTTTCTTTCTCTAAGTCTTAGAAGGATTATCTTTAATATGTTTGGATGTTGTTTTGTAGGGACTAATAAGGTTAAGAAATCATGGATCAACTAATCAAGAAGCAAGGAAACTTCAAGAATGGAGAAGCAGGCCAAATCTTCACTTGGAGGAATGTTGGAATCTTCACTTGGATGCATAAAGGCACTGTCCAGCTATTCATTAAGCTGCTTTGGAAGCCCACATGAGTCACATTCAGTAGCTTGGTTGAAGAACAAAAGGGCTTGCACTGCTCAACGCCCTCCAACTTGCGCTCTGCGTGAACATTACGACATCATGTTCATCTAGCACAATCCATGTGCATCTAGCACAATCCATGTGCATCCAGCAGCTTCAAAAATGATTCAGCAGTTTCAAACACGTGGCTCTTCACGTTTTCTTCCCACTTGCACAGCTGGCCCTTGCATCATAGCTAACGTAGCTAAGTGTAGGCGTGAACCAGGAGCTTTGTTTCTCCTTTAAATACCTTGCTCCATTGCTTGTAACTGGCACCTTTGATTTGAATGAAGAATTGTGATGGACGAGCGGCTCCAAGAAGTGACTAAAGGCGCGATGCGGACTCCTTCGAAGCTCCCTCTGACGAGTAAAGACGCAGTGGAATGATGAGGAACACGAGATCGATGAATGACTCGAAAGAAATCTAAGGAAAACTGAGAACAAACACAACAAAACCCTAGATCGAGGTTTAATCGATTGAAAACCTTAGAAACACGAAGGAAACCCTAGAACGGTGAGGAATCACTAAATTGACCAATTTATCGGTGGAAATGGTGTTTCAAACGGTGGAAAGGGAAGAACGAAGGTTGGAGAGGTGTTTAACCGGTCAAAACTCAAAGAAAATGATGAAAAATGTAGAAACCCTAGCGGAGGGTTCAGATCTATGAATGTTTCGGTGGAAAATGAAGTATAGAGGAAATGGAGATGATTCTGTGACTGAAGAAGGCTTACCGTGATGATGAAAGGCTCTCGAAGAAGATGAACGCTCCCGCGAATGTCAAAGGCGAGAATGAAAATAGAGGTCCTGCGAGTGAGAAATGCTCTCAGCGAGAGAAGATGTTGATGTGATGAAGTGAGAGCGCGAATCACAAATGACGATGTGGCGAGGAGTGATGACGCGTGCCACAAGGAAGAAACATAGTTGTTGAGGCGCGCCACACAGAGGAAATGGATTGGTGGAGAAGTGACGTCGTGGAGGAAAGCAATTGGAAGCACAGTGAAAAGCTAATGGAAAATGAGAAATGGAGGTAGTGTGCTGGAAGGTGGCTAGAGGAAGTCCTTGGACTCTCTAGCTTGACTTTCAAGGAGAATTATTCTGGTTTCAGAAATATAATTCTCATTCATCTCAAAAGTGTCCATTACAAAGAGAGGAGTTGGGTATTTATAGTAACCCATGCTCCTTGCAAGCTGATACACGTATACAATAAAATATAAAAATACAAAAAGAGAACACTAAAGAAGGTACGTCAAGCAAGATTCCATCAAATTGTTTTCTGTTTATACTGTTAAGAACTTTCTTCTTATTGAAGGTCATCGAGAGAGAGCCTGAGAGTTTCCTCTAGCCTCTCTCCTTAGCTAGGCTTCCATTCCTAGCATTTCTCCACCCATCTGCATCACATTTCAGCACCCAAATCTCTGCCTCCATTTCATTTCTCAAACACCGAACACCACCGCTTGGAGAGTTCCTTCAATACCTTTTGATTCCTTATATTTTCATTCCACCGAACACACCTACTCTTTCAATCCTTCTTCATTCCACTGCGTTCTTTCATCCGGTCATTCACGTAACCAACTGCTTGCATCGAACATTCAGTTGTGAAAATAGTAGCAACTGCGTCCATATCTGTTCAGAGAAGAAGATCTGGTTGATAGCTTCCACCACCAAAACCAGCTGGATCCTTCCTCCATCACCTCTTCTGTAAAACTTTAAAGCATTTATTTGAAACAGATATGAAAGTGTTAAAATCAATTGTCTTACAGAAATTCAAATCATGTGTCTATATATAGTTTAACTCAAATCAGACGTGTTTTAATCGATTATGCTATTAATCTAATCGATTTCATCTTACAGTTATAACATATTAACAACAGTCAAACTCATTCATTGAATGCACAATTAATGTAATCGATTTGAATTTAATGTTTGGTCAACATATTTAAAAATATGACCGTTGTGACGGTTATGTCACGCAATGAAACAGTTTTCAAATCTTTAACAAACTTAATTGAATACAAGATGCATGTAATCGATTAAGTTTTAACACTTAGTATATTTTTGAAAATGTTTCTTCTCAAAATCCATCACAGCACACTTGAAAAAGATTTGTGCAAATACACAAGTTTTAATCGATTTAAAACATGTTGTTTTGCCACAGTTTAAAGCTTAAGTTGTCTGATGACTTTAATTGATTATCACACCATTGTAATCGATTAAGTCATACAGATATGCTTGGTGCATGTGGTTTTTCCATTGCAAAACTCATATTATGCATGCACAGATATAATCACATTTCCAATACAGTAGTATGCAACATAATATGTTCACAATTATGCTTGTACAAATCTCACAATAAGCATATAACACATATAACACAGTACATATACATGTGTTTTTATTAACTATGTGTTGTCATCATCAAAAACAAATATCACAAAGATTGTGGGTTCAACTAAACCTGTGTTCCCCCTATCAACAATCTCAACAGCTATAAATGAGATTATTCTTTTTTTGTTGGAAATTAGACTCAAAGTTTTCATTTGAGCTAGATGCAGTTGAATTTCGAAAAATGTTGACACAAGGACAAGTCTTAAAAAAGGGCAAGATAACTCGGCCAAAATACATGGCTCAAAGCAAAATATTTTTGTACATCTTTACAAAGTTTAAGAGAAGGGAAACACCATCTTTCATAAGAGTAGAAGTCCTTGAAGTTCTTCTTCTTCTTCCAATCTCCTAACCCGGTTCAAGTTTTAGCTCCCTAGAAGGATCTCCACCAAGCTCCTTTGATGGTTTCTATTAGTATTTGTTTAAGAGTTTTGCCAATTTTAGAATGCAAGGGTCAGTAGTTAATGTAGTTGTTATTAGACAATAATAGGGAATAAATGATGTCTTAACAGTAGAATTTATGGCTTTACATGTGAAAAGTCAATATATAAGTTTATAAATTGTAAGTGTGTGATTGACACAATGTAAAGCATATTCAAAACATCTGAGTATCATTTTCTAATAAAAACTACAAGACAGTAGTATAAAAGAGATCTGCCTAAAATTTTTGTTGTCCATTCCCAGAAAAAATAGGTGACTACTTTGATTAATTAGTACATATCAATAGAAACAGAAAGCTTTAGAACATTGTACAATATCATCTCATTGACACAACTGGGCATTTAATGAAAATAAAATGGATTAGTTGGTCATCTGTTAATAGCGGGATCCAGAAGAACTTCAAGATTGTAGTGTAATATTTATTTGGTATGTTCCTCAAAAATCTAAAACTTTATCAATTCAACCAGTACTCTCGCACATTCTTGCTTAAGAAGGAAAGTAAGGACACAAAATGAGAGCTTTGATCAGTGGTTAGAATATCTCACAAGATACACACAAAAATTATACATAAAACATTTTTTAAAAACGTATAGGATTTTTTCGTTATTTGTTTAAGTTTTGAAAGATAGTTGTTAGTTTTAAATAAATCCTCTCAAGAAATTGAAAAACTTAGTTATTTCTAAAATAAATTGTGTCCAGAATAGTAGAAGTCTCTGCATGTGGTTGAAGAAGGCTGGTTTTACGATGAAAGTGAGCAAAAATTTGAATTCACCAACAGAAAAATATCAGCACCACAACGCTGCAGGGAATTCAGCTTGATTCTTAGAACTCTTGCAAGATTCTGTTTGGCTTGATTTTAAATGAGAAACATTTTTATTTTGTATGCACCTACTTTAGTATGTAATGCTAAGATAAAAGCTTGTTTTTCACAATGATTGATAGCTAAATCAGGTACATATATAGCGCAGAGTGCGGTTGAGAGTGGTAGAAACAAACAAAAAAGATTCAAATTATGCCTAAACGCATCCTAATATAGACCATTTCATATATGCCAGATGAATGGGAAGAAATCTCGTGGACTATTCTGCAACACGTTTTCATCTTCTTTTTCAAAGGGGAAACGCGTAAAATGAAACCAAATCAGTACAGCCGTAGCTATAATGATTGAAGAGGTAGAGATGAATCACGTCCAACTACCCTTTCTGGATCAAAGTTGTTGGTTGATTTGGTAAGATGGGAGAGAGAAAATTGATGGCAGAAGTCTTGTATAATTGTGGGATAATTTCTTTGAGATGTGTTCTTAGAACAGCTGAAGCCCAGACATTTGAGAAACGTAGTTTCAAACACTTGCCTCTAACCCACCATTGTCCACCTCTACTCATCTTCGATCTTTGTGTTGTAAAACTGCATTGCAAAAGATCTTCGATAATTTGTGCGTGCTGCCAACGTCTTCCGCAAGCAAGCAAGGGGCTGTCACTCATTTTGCAACGTTTCAATTAATTAAAATATTATTTTTCTAAAAGATATTTTGGACTTTTGGATCATGGGCTTGATCCATGAATTCTATAAATAGGGAGCTCCTCCTCCGTTCCAAAACACACAAAATTTCATTCTTTTTTATTCTTCTCTTTTCTGAGTTTCATTCTTTAGCTCTTTTTCTCTTCTAAAATTATTCTGGGTTATTCTTAATACACTGCGGATAAGTCCTTAAGGACAGTGATCTACATGCCTCAGGAAGTATTTTGTTCGTAATCTTTATTTTACTTTTGTCAGCTTTTATAACACTTTGTAGCTAAGCTTTTCATTCGTTTGCTTACGCATTTCGTTAGAAAGAAAATTATAACTTTGGAAGAGAGCACCAAATTGTATATTTTCATTGCTTTCCATTTCAAATTTTGACTTTGACATTTAGTTTAAGTTTGAATATGATTAAGGATTCAAAATACGTAGGAAAAAATTATATTAAAAATATTTTCACTATTAATATAAAAAATTCAAAAACACTATAATTTTATATTCTTTGGCTTTAAAAAATGAAAATTGTTGTTTTATTACACTGAATTCTTATTGATTCTATGTTTTCTTCATTTTAATTTTTATTATTTATAAAAATATTACTCAATAAATATTTAGACAAATATATAAGTATATAAATATGATGGGTACCATCAACTTTATTATTATTTCACCCGATTGTTGTCCAATTTTGGACTCTGACACACTTTCCCTTCATATTTCGGTAATTTTCTTCCCTTGTAAGGATCCGAGGCATTTTCATACTGCAATTTTCTTCCCTTCATACTCCATTTTTTCAACAAAGGAGGGTGCAACTCACATCACCTTCAGGTCCCAGCAATAGGAAACTACTAGTTCCGAATAAAATTATGTTTACATGATGTTACTAAAAATTTGAATTCCAATTTTATGAAAGAAAAAGATAATCGAAGAGAGACGTCACGTCAGTCAAAAAGTTGTGTTAAAAAACAACTATCAATCATGGACTTATTTAATCTAATTCACTTATTAATAAATTAAAAAAATTTGAAATTAATATTGTTTATCATGGATGAAACGATTTGATTCACTACTTGATTTAATTAAAAGTTCTTTCTTAATTTAAAAAAAAATAATATTTTTTTCCTAATTCAAATCTAAATAATTTTCAGTTCAAAATAATCTTAAATTCTAAAGACAATCCAAATTCAAGAAAATATAATACTATCCAAAATTATTTTAAATTCTAACTTCAATCCAAAATCAAACACAACAAACAAAACAAATAAGTAACTAACATTTATAATTTTTGTGTCACTTATTCTTTTATAAGATTAGAATTTTAAATGGATAAATTATTGCCCAAGCGACAAATATTTTTGCTCAAGTGAGTAAATTCTCGCTTGGACAACACTCTCATTTTCTTTGTTTGAGTCATTTGGGAAAAATTAAGATTCTCGATTCGTTAACCATCAAATCAATTTGAAATTTTGAAAGTTTATCCTAGACATATTTTGCTTTACTTTGACCAGACATATATTTTATTAGAGGTATGTAGTTAGAGCACTTTTTCATGCAAGTTTTCAGTAGTTTACATTGTCGACAACTTTGACCTCTGTTGCTTGTTTGGTACATAACTTTTTTTCATAATTACCAAATTGAGTTATTTTCATCTATCATGAGGAGATAAATCTCTCTAAGTGTTGAAACAAAGATGTAATTTTTTGGAACTCTCTTGTATTAGTATTGTTATCTTTACCAAAGTATGCTTTTATTTCATGTTTGTGAATTAGTTTATAATTGTTTTTGGATGAATTGATCACTTAACTTATTTCATTAGCTTGGGATTGAGTGAAAACTGGTTTCAAGTTGGATATGACACTTATGATTCTACCTAGCATCAACACGTCTCTATGTATCTGGATAATTGAGTGTAGAGAGTCTGCAATTGTATATTTGATTTTTTTTAAATGTTGGAAATACACTATTTTATTATGACATTGATTTAATTGTTATATGTTTCTTTCATAAACTAGCTTACTCTCTCTTGTGTTTTTGCTTCTTGTGTTTGTTGTTTTTCTTTTGCAATGATCATCTTTACCAGTGTAAATAGATGAAGAAATAAGTGTGAATTTACCTCTAAAGGAAGATGTTGATACATTTAAATAAACATATAATCGTGAAAGCTAGGTTTAGCTTCTATCTTTCAAAAGCTTTATAGTTTTACAGTAAACTTTGTTTGAAATTGTTGATGTACACTACAAAAAAGAAGGGCATTACCGAAGGTCAGAAGCCCTCGGAAACAGCCTAAAATCGTCAGTAAAAGGTAATTACCGAAGGCTTATCGACGGTCAAAGAGCCCTCGGTAAATCCCTTGTCGCTAACATTTACCGAGGGCCAAAAGCCTTCGGTAATTACCGAAGGGCGAATTTTTTGTTGTCCAGTAACCAATTATGGTGCAGTTTATGATCTGCTTTGGTGCCAATTGAAACAGAGATGTAGAAAGAAGAAGAAACTTAAAACAATGCTTAAAATAAAAAGAACCAAAAAGGAATTCTAGCTAAAGACTAAAAACAGAACCTATGCAATGAAAAGAAATCTTAAAACAGCAAATCCTAATTTACAAGCTCAAACAAAACCTAGAAAATGAAAAGAATCTAAAATAACTACTAAGAAAATAGCAACAAAACAAGAAACTAAAAGAAGGAAGAGAAAATAGGAACAGGAAAAGAAAGAAACCTAAAAGAAGTTCTAACAGAATCAATGAAAGTAAAAGAATCTAAGAAGTATTAACAATCAAAACTAAAAACTAGCTAATTCCTATTAAAAAAACCAAAACAGATTATGAAAGGTATTTACACACTAAAACAAGAATAGTAAACTACACTAAGTATGAAAGGCTAACCTAGGGCATGCTGTGAGTGATACCACAACTATGCATGATGCCACAACAACACTCAGTTAAGCTAAAGTTGCAGAGAAGGCAAAAACCATCAATCAGAATCCGCTTTCTTTTTTTCTAATCTCCTTCCTCTTTGCTACTTTTTACATTATTTTAAACCTATTCCCAATTCTCACAATTATTAAAAATAAAATATTCTTTTAAATAAGTTTTGAAAAACACATATTTATCGTAGTTGTATTGCTATCTCTGTCGTTTAGGGAATAACTTGAACGACAAAGCAGATTAGAATGGTTGACTTTATGAGCAAACCACTGTTGAAGATGGTGGCATCCAACAATACTAGCTCTCAGCCCACCATTTTTATCAAATTCAACATATTTTATGTTTTAATTTATCTTAATGTAAACAAAAACAAGTCTTTATAACTCATTTTTTCTCTTTTTATGACCAATTTAATCATTATACAGTATCTATGATATTTGCATTTAATTACTAATTATTTTAAAGTCCTGAAAAAGATTGTTATAACTTTACTTGTTCCTAATTAGTAACGACCAATAGCAGACCGACATCAAACAAAAAATAGTTGTCCAAGAAGAAAATAAGTTGTACAATTTAAGAAGCTCCATCGAAATTGTATTCAAACAACAAATTCTAGCACAGCAACAAGTCAAATCCACGTTTAAAAATTGAATACATCAAGAGCAACACCAAATAAAATTGTCACTGCATTGTTCACTCATAAATCTCACTTTTGTTGGTTCTTTCAGTTCTTTGTAATCATTGCTGTTATGATGCAGACTTTGAAGTTTAAAGCCAACCACTAGAAGCTTAAATCAGTAACAATTTTGACAATAAAGTGCAGTAACAGATTTCAAACCAACATTAATTTTGACAATAAAGTGCAATAACAGATTTCAAACCAACATTGGCCATTTTTGCAGCATCCACTAAGTCCCCTCCTAGCCAACCCAGCTTGTGCTAAAATCTCTTCACCACCAAGAGTGATCTGAACCCAGTCTTCCAAGGTTTCACAGCTCCATCAAACAAGCCCATCTGATATCAAGATCATCCATCTGCACAAAACAAACAGAATAAAGCATCAAGGCTCCATAGCGAACCCAAAAATCCATCAAATTTAGTGCATTCAACCCAAGAACACATCCCCAATTTCCAAATCCGTTTTCATCCTACCATCCGAATCGAAGATCAACAACAACTGTACCTTTCATCGACCTCCATCCGATCAACCCGTAGTTGATACTGTCACGCTTCAGACGTTGCCGATGCATCTCGGATCACCATCGTGCCTCCCCTCCACCCTGAATCTCCCTCGCCGTCGTCGCTCCAGAGCCGCCATCTTCCCCGCGCCACCAATTTCGCAAAAGCAGAAACACGAAACACACAGAAAGCACACCCCCGCGAGAGTCATCTAATCGCGATCTTATCCCCTTCGCAGACCGACAGAGCCACCACGAAAGAAGCTGTAGCGCGTCTCGCTACCTCCATCGCTATCGCAATGTTATTCGCTCCAGATCTACCAGCCTTCACTAGACAGTGAGACTCTCGTTGCCGCCGCATTCCGGACATCTCCCACGAACCCCGAAACCTGCGTCAACGAACCCAGCCGCAAAACCCCCAAATCGGCGTCAACCAACCCAACCGCAGAACCACCAAACCGTCGTCTTCAATCCCAGCCAAAGAATCCCCAAACCAGTGTCAATCAACCAACCCTCACTTGTCCCAGAATCGCTCAATATTGGAGGGCACAATGGAGGGCACCAGCAGAATAGGGAAGGGAAGGGGGAAACTTCAGAGAAGAGAACAAAGGGGGAGGGAAATTGGAAAATTTGGGGAAAGCGTTGGGAACCAAAACCCAGACTTAAATTAGTGCGAGAATGTTGCCGACGGCTTAAAAGCCTTCGGTAATCATCTCAATACCGAGGGCTTCAAAGCCTTCGGTAATATGCCGTCGGTAAATCGTGCTTTTCCAGTAATGGTAGAACTTGTTATTTGTTAGTATAATTATTACCATAACTAGTATAGTTATGTGTCTCTTTCTAACTACTTAGGTCATCAATTAATAAGATATGTAATCTATTGTAATGTACAAAGAATATTTTTTTTTTGAACTTTTTGTGAAAATGCATGCTTGTGTTAAAAAGTTGATATTTGGGCTTCCTAATTTTTTACATTTATAGATTATTTAGTGGTAGCTATTTCCTTTTTGGTTGGATAATTAACTATGTTTCTGAGTTTTATTTTATTTCAAACTAAATTATTAATTATTAATTAAAATTATTTACACGTAATTAATAACATGTAATCTACTGTAATATAAAAAGGATTGTTCTTGTGTCAGTGTCAGAAAATTGAAAAAAATCTTTTTTTAAATTTTTGTAAAAATACATTATAGGTTGCCTTAGATATTTGTGTTTTCTAATTATTGAATTTATATATACTCAATATAATTAGAATACATTTGCAAATCATATTTACTCAATTAAATATGGCAATTGATCTTGGCTTAAATCTGAGGACAGTATCAAAATAAATAATTCAATGGAGATGCAAAGATTAATACACATAATATATTGGTGGCAATTGTTTTCTGCACCTTATCGTTTTCTTCATTTGCACTCTATCAGTTTTTTAACTCCAGTTTTGTTCTTTATGAGTTTTATTTGAAGCGTTTGGGAGGGTGCAGTCCAGATAATGAATGTGACTGATCGGAAAATAGATTCCTTACTGACCAAAAATAGATTTCGCAAGGAGAAAAATGCTGTCTGAAAGGAAAAAAAGTGTTTTCCAAAAATAAGATTTCGGAAGAGAGAAGTCGTTATCCCAAAAACGAATTTCAGAAGTGAGTTTAAAACAAAAATCAGAGAACAATTTTGGAAAAAGATTTCCAGAAACATATTTTCCTTTTTCGGAAACAAAGTTCCAAAATATATTTTTCATTTCAAACCTGAAATGGAGATTCTGAAAGCAATAACTCATCATTCAGAAAATAAATTTTGAAAATCAATTTAAAAAAATTCATAAGAAATTTCCTGAAAGAAATTTCGGAAACAAAATTTCAGAAGTATTTTCTATTTTCTGATTAAATATATTCAAAAGTAACTTTCAAATAAAGACAAAAGCGGAAATTTAATAAATTGTAGGGTGCGGGAGGAAAATGTTAGGGTGCAGAAAGCAACACCCTATATAGGTTAACAAGCACTAATACATCGACACGTGACGAATACAGATTTTAGGTGAGGATTGTTTTATATATAGTAAAAATTTATAGAAAGATTAGCTTTAATGATATAATAATTCCTAACTTATAGAAGAATTAACTTTTTTTTCTAAAAATAATAAACTAATCATTTACATCAACCTACTCCTTAAACAGTTTTTAAAAATCTTATTAAAACAAAGAAAATTATGCTTATCACAGCTCAATTAATAGTATAGTTTAAATAATTAAACTTTAATATATATTTACATAAATAATAAACATTTACTGAAAAAGAGTAATGCTAATTCCCTATTACTATACCATATTTCAGTAGAAGGTAAATATATTATAATATATACTGGATTTTCACTGATTATTCAAAGATTCAATTTCTATTGACACCCTCATAATTCATAGAATAAGAGCTAATGAGGAACCAAAGCAGTGGTAAAAGAAAGAAAAGGAGTGTTGTATTGAAATTGATGTTACCAAACAGTTTTGAAAGTGATTAGTTTGTTGAAGAAGATTTTTATAAATTGCATGAAAATTGGAATCCTCGTCACACCAAAATAAGATGGAGAAGATCTTGTCTGATAAAATGTAGTACAAAACAGTATTTTTTTTCACTGTATTGATTAGTTGATTCACATGCTTATATTGAGGTTTCAAATTTGTTGTATATGTGTGGAAGAGAGTTGGTGTTTTTTTCTCTCACATATGGCCCCAGCCTTTACCTCACTTAATATGGTTCTTATTTATGGACCACAAAGTTTCTATCAACCTTTATGAATTATGAAAATTAAATCTAAAGGGGAAAGTAATATTAAATAGAAGAGTTTCAACTCTGAAAGTCATTCTTATGTGCATAGGGTTTTCACAAACAGTATCCAATATACTTTTTCTGACATTTTTTAGAAATTATTTTTTAATACACATCAATTTTTTATATTTATTTCAAATTATTATTATTTTTATTTTTTATTTTCTTTTTTATTGAAAAATACAAGAAAATTATTTTTTTATGAATGTAAAAATATGTTATCATTATTATTTTTTAATATATTTTATGTACCAGAATAATGATAAAGTGACACATTTTTATATTTATTTGATACATAATATAATAATAAAATAATTATAAAAACTTTATTTTTTAAATAAAAGAATAAAATATAATATCAAATGAACGTAAAAATCTGATGTGTCTCAAAAGTATAATTATTGTATATACAATGTCATGCTTACACCCTTAATATAAATATATCATTCTTATGAAGTAAATAATTCACTGAAATATATTTTCAGAATAATTAGTGATTATGCCTTTGTGCTTCAAGATTAAAACAAAATCATGATCCACTAATTTAGCTTCGTGTCAAATTAAACAGTAGTGTCAATTATTAAATAATTTTAATGTGATTTTTTCATAGGACAAAGGAAATGCTAATTTGGTGAGTAAATCTGTAATTGCTTATTTGAAAATGCTGATAATTGTCTATAAAATTGTTTATGTAAAAATAATTTATAAAAAAATATAACTTTTTTTTACATTAAATAAATATATTGTTTATCTTTAAATTATTATAAAAAATTATACTCATCTTTAAATTAAATTATAAAATATTTATTCTTTGTATTTTATGAAAGTGAATATAAAACACATGTTTTCCCACCAACAATAAATATAATATTTTTCTGTAACAAACGCACTTTCGTAATTAACTAAAATGTAACATCTACATTACATTTATTGAAAATAATATTTTACATTAATTCTCATACTAAATACTTTATATTTAATTTAAAAACTAAATACAATTTTCAATAGTGATTAAAAGCCAAAAAGAAACATATTTAGTTTTTTTTTATTCTCTTTTAAGATACATTATCAATGGACTTATCTTAAGTAACCTGAGATACTGAGATTTCGTGTAGGTTAATACTTTGAAATTTTTTAAAAGTCAATAATATATATATATATATATATATAGGGGTTTGCTAACGCGCGTACGCCTGTTTTTCAGTTGGTACGTTTTAGCAATGTGTACCGAGTTTTAGTAGACAAAAATATCCTTATATATCATGGATTCTAAGTTTTAAGGTTAAGGGTATTTTAATAATTTTGATTCTCAAAACTAAAAAAATGAAACCCCAAACCCTTACTCACCTCTCTCATTCCTCTCAACCCTTTCTCTTCCATCTTTCTCACTCCAATCTTTTCTCTGTCATCCCTACTGTAGCCCCAATTGAAAAAATCAAAAAGTTCTCTCAACGTTTTCTCTTTCATCTTTCTCACTCCAATCTTTTCTCTGTCATCCCTACTGTAGCCCCAATTGAAAAAATCAAAAACACTTGTCATTAAACAATCTTACAAAAAAATGATTTTATAATGAGTTTTCATCTTATAATTTTTGTCTTATCTAATTTTATCCAATTTTCACAAGCATAAAGAAATTGGTAATTGACCTGGAAAAAATCAGAAATACTCGTTGTTAAACAATTTCTTACAAAAAATGATTTTATAATGAGTTTTTATTTTATGATTTTTGTCTTATCTAATTTTATCTAATTTTCACAAGCATAATGACATCAAAGGAATTGGTAATTGGCCTTGAAAAAATCAGAAACACTCATTGTTAAACAATTTCTTACAAAAAATGACTTTATAATGAGTTTTCATTTTATAATTTTTGTCGTATATAATTTTATCTAATTTTCACAAGCATAAAGGAGTTTTTTTAGAGATGATGATTCTGCAGATGATGAAATTAGAGAGGTTAGTGAAGATGGTGAAATTGAAGAGATCTTGAATGAACCTTTGCCTGAAGGTGAATATGTCAATGACTCAACTCTTTACAAAGGCAAATTGTTTAAAGGCAAATGTTTCTTATTTTTTCAATTGGAACTACAGTAGCGATGACAGAGAAAAGGTTGGAGTGAAAAAGATAAAAAAGAAAGGGTTGAGTGGAATGAGAGAGGTGAGTAAGGGTTTGGGGGTTTCTTTTTTTTAGATTTGAGAATGAAAATTATTAAAATATCCTTAATCTTAAAACTTAGAATCCATGATATATAAGGATATTTTTGTCCACTAAAATCCGGTACACATTGCTAAAACGTACCAACTGAAAAACAGGCGTACGCGCGTTAGCAAACCCCATATATATATATATATATATATATATATATATATATATATATATATATATATATATATATATATATATATATATATATATATATATATATATATATATAACTAAACAATATATTGTGAAAATTTATTATTATTATTCATCTGTAAAGCATAAAAAGACAATATTTTTATGTTTTCTATAACATAAATATTGACAAACCTACCTATTAGATAAGGCTATTTATGTTAGAGCTACTATGCACTAAATTATAGACCTACAATACGGATGCAAATAGGCTGAGTCTCATGATGAGCTTCTGACCAAACTTCAATGGTTAAATTAGAATTCTCAAAATCCGCATATTAATATATAAGTCACGAATTTGAGTTATTAAATTTGAAAAAAATTATATTTTTTTTATTTAGATTAGATTTAAATTTGACTCATACGAATTGAATCTATGATAAACTATACCATCAACTTATTTATCTAATTTTATTTTATTAAAATTTAATTTTAATTTTATAAAAAAATATTTATTATTTTATTTTTATTTGAAAAAATTATTTAAGTTTCTTATTTTCAAAACTAATTAAACACACATTTAGGAAAATTTGTTTAGATTTAAATTATAAAAAGTTTATAATTCTTTTTATTTAAAAAAAATTGTAATCAAGTGATCTAATAAGCCAACCTGTTTACCCATCAATCCGTGATGAGTCGAATCGAATTCAAATTTTTTTAGCTCGCTAATAAATGAACTGGGTTAGATTGACTTATTAAATGAAAAATCCGTGATGGACCGAGTGACATTTTAAATATTGATTTTCCATATCAATAAGTTAAAAATTATTCTAGATGCTTAACAAAACTTTAATTATGACACTTAAACCTATGTAGAATCAACAAATTAGTGGTACTGAATTTTCCCTTTAAATAAAATGTGAAATTCAAGTTGTTTATAAAAAGAACAGGTGAAGGATATTATCATAATTTGAAAAAGAGAAACTATTGAGTTAAATATAATATACTATCGTTATCAAACACCTTTTAAAATTTTGAAACTCTATACATTTAATAACATACTTGAAAATTTTCAACTCATTTATCTTTATATAGTCCAGTATTTGCTACTTTTATACCATTCAATTTATTAGCTTACTTAAACCTAAATTAGATAATATATTCACAAAATTATATTTAAGTTTTTAAGAAATAAACTTAAACTTAATTTATATATTATAAATTTATTTGAATGCAATGATATGATAAATCTAATAAATGATAAATAAAAAATATTATTAGGATACTGATAACATCTTAAAAAGGTAAATTTTAATTTAATTCAATTTTACAAAACAAATTTATAAAATAAAATTTACACCTACTTATATATTATAAATTTATTTTATTTTAATTAATTATATATTATAGATTCACCTTAATTTTAATTAATTGAGAAGTAAATTTTAAACTTAATTTAATTTTATCAAATAGATTTAAAAAGTAAGATTTTACATATATTATATAGATTCAGTTGATATGAAATTTTTAACAATATATAAATTGATTTAAAAAATATAATTTATATCTACTATATTATAAAAAATATTATATCTCTAATTTATATATAAACTTAATATAAATACTCTTTTGATTTTCACAAAGCTTTATAAATTATATCTTTAATTTTTGTACTAATAGAGTACTATTTTTTAACTCGTACAAATACTATTCATAAAAAAGAAAAAGTTAAATCAGTAATAAATATGAATAAACTATATAAGAAATCACCATACCATTTTATTTTCAAAATCTTAAATATATTTTCAAGTCTAACAAATAATGTCAGTCTTTCTATAAATAATTATCACTAAATTATGTGTCATCACACGATGTTAACATGCGTGACATCTTACATTTAAAAATCTCTATAGTAATCATTATAATTTTCTTAATTTGTTTTGGTCCGGCAGCTAAAATAATTTGTACTTTTAATAATGGGTGACATAACACTGACATAACATTCGCATTGACATGTGTTACATGTACTCATTTTAATTCATATGCAAACAATTATTTTTGGGTAACTTTTCTTTTTTTCTTTTTAATTTTTTTTTATTTTTTATTTTTTTTTCTTACATCAAATAAAATAAAAGATAAAGATAAATTTATATACGTATAAGATATCGAGAATCGATATCGAGAATCGCGAACAATTTCTCTTTTACGTGAAGATACATGTGTATTTTTGTTGTCCCATTCTCTCCTTTTTATTTTGCAGGTTTCGTTACGTTTGAATCCTTGTATCGACCATAAACTGAAAAGTCTGTGATTCAGAGTTCATGTGCGTTTATTGCAGACCAATATAACTCTGCAAGTAATTCTTTTATTTTCTTTCCACTTTCATTCTAAACAAACTTGTTTCGGTGTAGATATTTTTCGGTGTGTCTTTGTTGCTCCTGGCTGTCTGGGACGCTTGCTCTTCTCCAATTGTTGTTGTTCATATTCGCCAAAGGAGGGGGAGGTACCTGCAAAGATACTCCGACGCTCAAGTCAGATGTGAGTTATGGAACCTCAGTTCTCAAGAGAGTGATTACTGCTCTGAAATATTATTTAGGGTCTCTAGACATCAAGAGAACCTACCTGGACCTTGGCCCTGTTACTGTATTTATAAGCAAAATAAGAAATAACCACCTTACCTAAAAATGTGGTTAGTGGCTTTATAAATATCTTAGATATTTTATGTGATAAATATAATATTTAAGATAAAATATCTTACTACATAACAAAACTCAAAGAAAAAAAAATTAATTTGCTTCTTTTATTTAAAATATTTCACCTCTCAATATAAAATCTCATTCTTTTTCTCTACTTTTGAAATTATTTTCTTATTTTTCTTTCTTATTTCTACCTTATAATTAAAAATTGATAAATACACGATAGCGTGAATCAATTAATTTTTTATTTTATATAAGTATATGTTTTTTTATTCTATATATCTTAAGTTTTCTTTCTCGTTGTGTATAAATCTAATTATTGCATATATATATATATATATATATATATATATATATATATATATATATATATATATATATATATATATATATATATATATATATATATATATATATATATATATATATATATATATATATATATATATATATATATGAAATATGAGTTAAATAAACGAATTTCTTCTAGTTAAGGTATCGATTGATATATATATTAGGGATTTTCCTAAAATTTAAGTCTTTGAAATACTTCTTTAAAGAAAACATGAATTCAAGTAATAGAAACTAACTCAATTTATATAGAATTGGGATGTTTTAATAAGAAGTGGTTTGATGTATGCAATTATGTTTTAAGTGGAAGTTGAAGTTTATAATAGACAACAATTTTGATTTGAGTATTGTTGTTCTTTAGACGAAGGAACGAAATTTACTTTGACAATATTATGGCAACGTTGTTTGCTTAAGTTATGGACTTAAAAGTTTGAATAGATGAGTGATCACTTAAGTAATAAAAATTTAGTTTCTAGTAGTTTGTAGCATTAGCATGAAAAGTCATTAAGCTTCAAATTTGAAATGACATAGGTTATCACAGTAGTATAACTACTCATAACACAAACAAAATAAAATCAGAGTTCTTCTCTAGAAAGAAGAAACTCAAGCAAGTAAGTCTTGTTTAGGTCTCATGTATTAATAAAAGTATTGTAGTTAATGTTAAATCAAATTAAGCGTTTAATTTTTATTAATTAATTATAATTTATATGGTTTTGTAATGAATAAAGAGTTATGATTACGATATAAGAATAAAAATGTTAACGTCAAATATTAAATGGTCATTTGTAACGTCTCGACTATTATAAAAATATTTTTTATTGGATTAAAAATTAAAATTAATTTTTTTGTGCAACCAGATTTTATTAAAGAAAATCACTTATCATAACATAATATATATATATATACTTAAAAACATATATTTTGTAAAATATTAAAAAGTCTACATTACAATAAAGGACTATTTATATATATTTAATAGAATTAAATATGTTTTTAATTCCTAAATTACATTAAATTATAATTCATTATCTCTCAAACTTTGATATATTTGATTCTCAAACTTTAAAAATGAACTGGATATAGTTCTTCTAAATCAATTTCGTTAATTATATTTATTAATTTTTAAAGTTTAGGAACTAAAATGTATTAAAATTCAAGAAGGGTGAATTTCAATTTCGCTTATAAATTCAGGAACTAAGAATATATTTAATCCTATTAATATCTCTTATACTTCACATTGAGGGAATGTACTCTTTACGCGTTTTTAATAGCGACGATTTTGAAGTGAATTTTGTGTTTACATGGAGAGAAATGCGTAGAACGATTTGAAGGAAATGACAAGATGATGCACTTTTTAATCACCTGCGAATGTGGTGAGATTTGGAGGATCCAAATTAAAAAGTCTAAACTACCCTTCTATCTCAATATAATTTCACTTGCATTCTTGGTACGTTAATATAATCGATTATAACTATAAAGAATCGATTCCAATTCGGTGGTAAATTAAGAAAGTTGTAGAGATTCTTGAGGCTGCTTCACGCAATCATTACACAGAGAAGATGAAGAAGAAAGTAGTTGATGAAGAACAAGAGTGTTTGAAGCTCGAGAAGATGAAGAATATGAAACCGTATGCGGTTCCACCCATATGATAAAGAATAAGGGAAGTTGTATTTGGTTCCCATTGCTTCGTATTCGGTTTCCCCATTGTTGAGAAGAGGCGTATTCGATTCCGAAGGTGTGTATTCTGTTCCCAACATTGTGGTCCCCATGTTGGATAGTGTATTCGGTTCCAGAGTGTGGATGTATTCGGTTCCCTTGAAGGAATTTGCTTGGAAGCTTCATCGTTATGGTGCCATCCTGTTTGACGAAGGTGGAGGTTGCAAGGTTGGTGGTGTGAGAAGGTTTGGGAGATGATGATGGGTGATCGGAGAGCTGACGGAGTGGCGTGAGAGGATTGGGATATGGAGATGGTTTTTTGCTATTTTATTATAGACAAACCACTGGAATCACTTTCCTATTCTTTTCCCCTCTCATTTTATCAGCCTGGGAATGGCAAACTATCAATTTCATGAGATTTTGAAAACCATTTTCCTTTAAATTCTATTTTCTAAAAGAATTTTAAATTTATAATCAGTTTTAAGTTTCTACGATATTATTAGTTTCTAAGATCCTTAAACTGTTTTAAATTTGTGGTTATATGATACTGATATTAAATTATAATTTTTTTATATTTTTAAAATTAATTTTAATAATTACTGTTAATTTTTTATTCTTTATAAACATTTTTACAATTAAATATAACATTAACAATTATCATTTTATATTACTTTAATAACTATGGACATTTTGGTAATCTTTAATTTCTACCAATTAAACAAATTTTTTTATCTATCACATCAATCAAATCCTATCCTAATTTTCACAAACTTTACTTCTAAATTCACTCTCAGTTACCTCCAATTCCACTCAAATAGACAACAAAAATTTATCTTCAAATCCTCAAATCCGACACTCTCTCCAAATCATCTCCTTCAAGTGAACAAAGCCTTAAGGATATTAATATAAATTCTTCGTGAGTCAATATTCTAAAAAATATCTTCCAAAATTTATCTAAACAACTCATACCAAGAAAGTTCTCCTTCTTCTTATACAATAGCTACATATGAAAGAAAAATGTTAAATAGAGTGAAGTCTTTGTAAGATGTAATTATCAATCTTAATAAACTTAACATTCTTTACAAATAATTGGGTGACCTACGACTTGACTTATAATAAAATTTAATTTCATTTTATCATACATAAGATCTATATTCCACTTTCTATGGTCCATTATGAATATCAAAATTTATTTTAAGAAATGATTAGGTAGTTGGTCATTTTCCATAAAAATATTAGTATAATCATAATTACTTCTTTGATGATTTTGAGCAGGTATTTAGATAATTCTTAGTTTGACCTATTAATATCCTAATTCATAGTATTATTTTGAATTATTCAAATATTCACTTACTTGCATAAACCTACCATGATCTCTACCTTTAATCTTGTAGTGTACCAATATGTCACTTTTCAAACAAAAACATTTTTTATAAATGTAATTTCAATTCATTGAAAACAAACTTAAAACCTTTCTCAAATGACTTACTATTGATTTTTAAAGATAATGACTATCAAGATCTATCCTTCTTCCTTCTTGAAGTTATACACATAAACACTTTTAGAAAATTAAAATTTCCTTCAATCCCTTTCATTTCTCTTTTTTTTCTCTCTCTTTCCTTTTTTTTCTTAGGTATCTTACATTCTCTTTCAATTTCTTTTTCACTTCAATAACTTATAGATCAAGTTTAATCTATTTTCCTTTTTTTTCTTCTTCCAAGTCATGATTACATTCAATTAATAAAATTTTATCTTATCTTATATCTTTCTTTTTTTTTCTTTTTTCTTTTTTCCTTTTTCTTTCTTTCTTCTTATCACTTAGAAAGTTCTTTCGAAAGAATATTTTTCTTAGCATATATATTTATAATCATTATTTTTTAATATTTTTAATTAGTATATATTTTTATTTTTTATCTTTCTTATTATTTTCATTTTAATTAGTCACAATATTTTAATTTTTTTTAATGTTCAAACTTTATCTAAATAAAATATAAAACATTTTTTCTTACTAAAAGGTAAGATTTTATGCTTTTACTTTTATAATAAAGATAAAATAAATATAATAATTATTTAAAAATAGGATGTTATATTATTAAGTAATAAATATAATTTAATATTTATTGCAGGATAAATATGTGGTGACCCGTGTTAAGTAATAAATAGAATTTAATATATATATATTGCAAAATAAAGATATGTGATGAAGGATTTCAACGGGTCGGATCGGATATTCACAGCTACCCAATCCGTTACCTGTTTGGATACCCGTTTAAAAAATAAAAAAAATATTTTATAAATTTTTAAAATAAAATTTAAATAAAATTAAAAAAAATTATATATAATATAATATAAATTAAATTAAATATAAATTTAATTTTAATTTTAATTAAATTTAATCTAGTAAAATATAATTTTATTTTATTTTTAATTAAATTTAATTAAAAAATATGTAAATTATTATTTTTAATTATTTTTTGCGGGTAACGGGTACCCGCGAGTCGGGAAGTATACTACTGGTACCCGACCCGTTTAGAAGCAGATATTAAAATATCCGCTACCTGTTATCCGCAGATAGTAAATATTAGCGGATAGTAACTATCTGCAGTAAATTTTACCCGCGGATACAATGTTCGTAGATTTTTTTGTCAGGATTATGATAGTTTGTAATCACTAAAGTAATATTACTAAATTTACACGTAATTAGGACATGACCAATGTATTATTGAGTTAATTATGTATAGTGCGAGTATTAAATTACGAAATTCGGTGAGATTTAAAGTTTTATTAATTTGTACTGAAGATGAAAAGTTGCTAAACTAATGAAATATTTATGGTAGATCTTAGTCTGTGAATCTAAATTTATCTAGTTTTTCGAAAGCATAGTCATCATAATTATATATTATTGAAAAATTATTATATGACACCTTTCCAACCTTTTTAATAATAAAATATTATATTTAAGTAATAAAAGTGAAGTTAAATAAATTTTTTAATAAAATAATAATATTTATAGTTATCAGATAATAATATAAAATATGATAGATATTATGCTATCTTTGTCCTGTATTATTTATGATATGGATTATAGCTTTTAAAATGTTGTATGTATACGTGTATCTTTCTTATATATTTCAATCTAAATTGGTAATTTATATTACTTTTTTTTTTATCTACGAACCTACTGTAATCGTGTTTCAAAACCATAATAAATAATCTCATATGAACAATATTCGAGAGACATTAAAATGTTGCATTTATTTACGGTTAAAATTTGTAGATAATTTAAAATTTTGTGAGTAATATTCATGGGTTATCGATAACTTTATATATATGATTTTATTATTACGGGAAAGGGAAACGAGTTTTTATAATATCTTTTAGTTTTTGAACTGGGACTTATATTAGCAAAGTAAAAAGGTGAGGGATTTTTAGCTTCGGTTCTAATCTAGGTAATATGTTCAGGGTTTTTCCTTTGGTTTTTCAGGATTAAAAGTAGTAAGGAAGAAATAAAAGGGGTGGAGGGGACCGAAGTAATAATGTGGGCCTATGACAACGGTTCAAGCTGGAACCGATGCCAAAGCTCCTTTTTTATTTTTTATTTTTTATTTTTTATTTTTTAAATCACGTGCCCCTTTCTACCTCGATTTTGGCCACAACCGAAGTCTATTCTCCTAGAATCTTTTTTAATAGCATGTTTGTTTTGTGATATTCACTATCACAAAATCATACCTGCATATCAAACAATATATTTACAACACAGATTCAAACAACATTCAATATTTACATCACATAATGTTTAAAGCATAATGCAAAAAAGTCTAATAACTAATAACTATAAATCAACTAATGTGCTAATGTATTTTAAATCCTAATAACTACGCACTATTGTATAATCTAATTAAATGTTTTGCAAGTGTCTTCCTTAGGAATGTAAGGGACTTCTCATGAAGTGGAGTAGGAGTCTTGAATCTCTGCATAAGACACATGATAATAATTAGTGTATATGAATTCCAAATGATGGAGAAAATAATAATTCATTAAATCTAAATATTACCGTTTTCCAGCCTCTTGTAATATGGGCACGAATAGTGTGTGTCAGCCAATACATTACGTAGTATTCACACTCATATGACCCACTTTGTCTATGACACTACAATATATCATCATAGTTGTAAATAATTAGTGAAAATCATTAAAACAAAACAACTATAAGAAAGTATGACTTTAGCATATGTCAAACCTTGAGAGTCAACCATGCAAGCTTTCTACCGTTAGTAGTTGATCTCCTAGACAACATCATGCGTGCTGCAATGGAACTATAAAAAAAGGGCTTTAACATTCATTTATATAACAAAGAAAGTCCAAACATTGAGGTTCTTACCAATCAACTACTTGTCTGAGATGTTTGGGAGGTGACTTGTACGATGAGCAGAACCACAAAGCATAAGTCTCTAGTATGAAAACAATAAGTAGCTACCAAGGTGCCTGAAATTGATAATAACTTAATTGTTATATATTAAAATCACAAATGAAACTTTGAAGTTAACAAACTTCACTTACCCATATATATATAAGGGATAAAATATATCTCCTTCCCCCTTGCTTAGTTGCTGGTGAGGTATGTTTGGATGTCATCAAAATTATTTGCTTCGTGAGTGACTTAGGGATCAATGAACCTATAAACATCATTGTATCCTAAGTTGTTACTTACACCAAACATATACCTGAAATCAAAAATTACCTTTGATATAAGTATACTTGATATATAAATCAATTTTATATAAATTAATGTAATATTCAACTCTTCTCTTCCCGACGCAAGCTCCTTGACATCTTGACTATGCAAGTATATTGGGACCTCAGAGCCTATCCCAAATACATTAGGATCATATTCAACATTCATAGGCTCATTTGCAATGATATCACAAAGTTGTTGCAATGCACCAAGAGGATCATCCTCAGATAAACGAATCTTCTCATGTCCATATATGCATATGTTTTTACATGGAAAAATAGGATAAGTTTTGACATCAATAATATGTAAACTTTAAAATTGAGAAGTGTAAAGTAGGAGTCCATATTGGGGGTCAGAAACAAAACCAACCAAGTGTTTAGGCCAAGCGATAAAAGACTAGAATGCGTGTGCCACAGTGAAAATCTCATCTGTGGGCAGATGAACTGAGGCATCTGGTATGATAATGTCGTTTATTGAGACCTTGACCTCATCCTCTGATAGCTCCATACCATGAAAGTTAGTCGTTGCCTGAAATACTATTCTACGAGCTACCGGCATCGTCCCGGTACCATCTAAAATGTATAGCAGAACCATTTTTTTTCTATTTGACCACATTTTTTCTATCGTCCCGATACTGTTGTTGTTTTTTGACTTGTATCGTGATAACCCACATTTTTGACACTTTTTCAAAAATTCATACTCTTTCCTATATTGGGACAATCATGTATCCTTTTATACTCCATACCCATAGGATAAAAAATTTTCTTCGCATCATAATTACGAGTGGGTAGTGTATTTTCATATGACAGCATTTCATTTAACAACGTCAACAATTCTGTGAAACTCTTATTAGTCTATCCATTGGCCGCCTTCAAATTCATGAGCCTTAACACTGTTGAAAACCGTGTGAACTTAGTTGAATCGACATACAAAAGAGTTTCCGCATCATTGGACATCGTCTCGTACACATGAGCTTGGGCAAAATTTTCTACGCCAACATCACGCATCATGTCCTCTAATTTGTCTTCGGTCGATCTTCTTCCATGGTGGAATCAATAACATTTTTAATTTGGGAGACAGTCGAAAAGTGTATTTCCTCGTTGTGCCATATCCATGTTGTATAACATCGTAGGAAACCATCACAGATAAGATCTTTCGTAATTTGTGTTGCGCTCAACTTTCTCCCATTCAAATAGTTGACACAAGAACATCTAAACTTCACTTCATCTACCCTCATTACGTTGCACAAATTGTATAAATTCCTCTACCCCTCTCTCATACTCAACACTAATGCGTGGTAAATTAACCCTCGATCCATATGATCCATACGTAAATATTCTGAAATATTCTACAAAATTATAATAAAAAAAATTGTATTGATCATTTAACGACAAATTAAGATTAATTCAATTCAATCATACAATCATACAATTAATAAGCTTTGAAATAATCACATATTCAACATAAAAAAATTTAAAAATAACATTGCAAAATTAAAAAATTAAACTTTAAATCATACAATAAAAAAAATTACACAATCATACAAAATTATACACATATTATATGATCATCTAATCACTTATTCAATCATACAATCATACAAAATTATATGATGCAATTAAAAAGTAAACTTTAAACATTAATATACGAAACCTGATAGTGTGGAAAACCAATAACAATGGACAATTCAATTCAAACATTCAATCATACACTCAAATGATCAATTCAAACATTCGATCATACATAATTATATATATTCAATATACAAAAAATTAAAAATTAACAAAAGAAAATTAATAAACACAATAATAGGAACCTGAGAGCGTGAAAAAAGAGACAACAACAGAGAAGATGCGACTACCCGCGTTTTGGAACAGAACAAATTTCATAGCAAAAATGCAATACCTACACAAAAAGACAACAAAACATAAGTCTCATCATCCAAAACAATAAAAAACGCAATAAAATAATCAAAAAACGTATCAAAACAATCCAAAAACGCAAAAAAAGAAAATGAAGAACCCACGTCGAAGGCACAAGAATGCTTCAAAAACAATTTTGATCGATGTAAATGCTTCCAAAATTGAGGCCACAGTGACAATCAAAATCGAGGTTGATCGGAAATGCAAAGAAAACCACGACCAAGGCGCGGCGGAGGAGAGCTTGCAGAGTGTTTGAACAGTTTCGCAAAGAAGACGAAATTGTTCACTCTCTGTTTTAATTTTTTTAACCTACTTAAACGTTACTACCTTGATTCATTAAATAACCGAGGCAATATGGGGTATATGGGCTCGATTGTCCACTTAACCGAGGCCTAAAGCCATTTAAAAAAATTCGAATTTAATTCAAAATGGTAGTTTTGTAATTTTCGTTCACCTTTTTTGCCTCGGTTCCTCGCCAAACTGAGGGCAAAACCCCAAATATATATATTAAATATTTAAAATAAGTCAAAGGAGAGTCATAATAGTCTAAGGGCAGAGAGAAAGTTAGTGGGCGCAGAGGATCTATGGCTTCGGGTCTGCAGCCAACCAAGACCATAGCCTCCCCATAGAGATTATGTCAGATTCCAGAGGGAGAATGTCAGTGAGTGCAAGAAGTATATATATGGTCTCGGTTCTGCAGGAAACCAAGGCCATAAAGTCTTTCCCCAAAAAGTTGGCAGCCGAGTTGTCAGAGGAAAAAGAGAATGTCAGTGGGCACAAGGGGTATATGGCTTCGGTTTTGTAGGGAACCGAAGCATAGACCCTTTCCCTAAAAAGTTGGCAGTTGAAGAGTCAGAGGACAAAGAGAATGTCAGTGGACGCAAGGGGTCTATGGCCACGGTTGAGATAGGAACCGAGACCATATACATGATACGACTTCAGTTCTATTGGAACTGAAACATATAAATTCATGAAAATTTCAAAATTGTCATCGCACCATTTTATGTTTCAGTTTTCAATAAACTGAAACATAAAAAGCACGTTAGTATCTCTTTTTTTTACTAGTTTTTGTCTTTAAAAAATATCAATTCGTAAATAATATATATGGACTATTATCTGTAAGTAATTTTCCACCATTAAAATTCCATAAATAATATATACAAATTCGTGGATAATTTTCACACTCAAATTTCATGGTAATACATGCATCTTTTCGTGAATAATTTTCACGACTTTAAAAGATGTAGAGCATGTCAGGGGTATTTTTTATTCTGTTTTTGTCTTATATATATATATATATATATATATATATATATATATATATATATATATATATATATATATATATATATATATATATATATATATATATATATATATATATATATATATATATATATATATATATATATATTTAGATACATTCTTTGAACCTATTTTGAATATAAGATTTGAGATAATACGTAGTTTTATGATTATTTACCTAATCTAATCTGTGTTTTGGGATGTTGGCACGATGATGTAACCATTTTCATTTTCAAATTTCTTATTTTGGGGAAATGTTAGAAAAGCTCTAATTTTACAATGATAGTTTCAGTTAGTGTTTTGCGTAAAATGAAGCAACAAGGTAAACATAAATCGCAGACCAAGCTACCTTGTCTTGTGCGACAAACATGTCTGAACTTTTGCAACTTCAACACTATTTTATTTAGATCAATGTATAGTGGGTGTAATAAGATAATATAAAAGAAACAAAATTCATAAAATAAAAGGGGAGAGAAGTATTAACGAGGAAAAAGAGAAGACAACAACCAAAAGAAAGAGAAATTGATGGGACTAAAATAGTTAAAAAAAACTGCTCATACAAACTAAAACGAGTAGTTTTATATTTTATACTACAATTGGCGTCAGTGTCACAGTATCCACTATTGAGGGTGTAAAGGTTTTATTTTTTAACATTAGAAAAGTGGATTTGGAAGTGTTGGTATAAAAATTTAAACGATAACTTAAAAGGTAAATTTTATTCAACAGTAACTAAAACGTAAAAATAATGAAAATATAAGTTATAAAAGTAAACTTTACATAACTCAACCACGTCAACATATCTACTAATATTATTATAATTAATAATAAGGTAACTTTTGTAGAAAATAAAAAAATAGAGACAATAATATGTTAAAACAGAATTTTTTAATAATATTTTAATACAATATATATATATATATATATATATATATATATATATCATTTTTTATTAGATTTAGAATACATTAATAATAACAAAAAATAATAAATCAGTGAAAAAATTATACATATATTATATTAAAATATTGTAAAAGAATTTATATTAATATTTTTTAGTGCAAAAAATAAATAGTTTTTTTGGATGTTTAGATTACTTTCTTAAAAGAAATACTCTCAAGAAATCAGGTTTTACGTTATTTTTAACCAAATTTCTACTGAAATATTTTCATGAGGTGAAAATCTAACTTTTCCTAGTTAAAGTAAAAGTTTTAAACAATATTATATTACTTTTATTAAATAATTTAATATGGTAGTAGATTAAAATTTTAATAAAAATAACATATTACTATTTGGTTTCAAGAAAACGTATGTGAATACATTCAGTAGCAATTTTTACCAACCCAGTTCACTGCTCCGAGAATAATGATTTCTAGGTATGGAAAATTTTCTCACATACATTTCTTAACAAAAGCCACAAAAAAGGAACTTAATTTTTTTATAGAAATTAAAAATTAGTTTTCAAGTAAGATAAAAACTAAAAAGTGAAAAAAACACGTGTCCAATTAATCTACCACGAAATAAACATTATTTTGGTACGTGAATATCGTATGTGAAATTAAATATATATTATTAATTTAATAACAATAGAGTAATATAATACATTTAATAATATAAAATCAACTTATAAAATAAATATTGTGATATATTTTTATTATATTTAATAATTTTATATCGTTTAAAAATTAAGATACAAGACAATTTAAATATTTTTTATTTTTCAAAAAAAATTTAATAACAAAATCATGGAGAAGATCCAAAAGTAGACAGATCTCAATTAGGCTTAACTTAAATCAACCAGATTTATCACTACCTTTAAACTTGAAAGAGAAGAAAATTAAGATGTAGAAAAAGTATCCCATTTGAAATTAGAGTGGTGTCGGTGCAAATACGAAAGCTCTTTATGAGAACGGCCCACGTATCTTAAAATATGAAGACTCTTGCTATTGTGTAGGGCGAAGTACTGATAGGAAAAGAAACCAATTTTCTTGGTCAGTGTCATTGATAAGAAAATGAATATATCTGGTTTTTAATGGAAATGGAATGGTCCTATTGTGTTCCAAAATGTGATCAGTGATGAGTTAATTAATGATCATAAATTGGCATCTGAATTAAGAAGGAGAATAGCAACAAATAATGGTAAAAAACTCTGAATTCTTATCTCATCTCATGAGCTGTATCCACGACGCCATGTTTCTTTAGATGCTATATATGCAAACAAAACGGACACTGCCTTTCAAACAATCATAAATGCCACACCACATATTTCCAAACTTCTCAAAACCCTTTTTTTTGTGTGCTTAATTAAAGACAGATCCTTTCAGTAAGTGTACGGAAACCATCATATATGGGGACTGCTCACTATGCCATTTACATGTGCTGTCTCTTGGACGCATCCTTCTTTTCACTTCATCATCAATTATTCTCACAAAAATATTAAGTTTCTTTAAAATGCTCAATCAATTTCTCTTTCTCTTCTTATGAGCACACACAGTTTTACATGTAGTAAACAAACTCATATCATGTTGCTAGCATTCATACTATATATAATCACAGAACACTCAAATACTAGCTCTTATGTGTGAAGGAAACCTAGTTCATTGAGGTAGCTCACCTTTTAATGCTTTTTGATTTCTAGAAAGATATTAGTCTAACTCCCACGAATTAATACTTCTTTTATGTGTATCACACAAGTTATATTTTATGTAATTATGGTAACTATCTGGCTTGTATTACCAAAAAAACATCTTCCCTATATGTTCTCTCATGGTGGGGTTTTTATAATTGTCTCAAGACTTTAGGACATTAATCAACAACTATATATGATGATATAAGAGTGAAGATCACCTAATTCCGTGACTGAATTTATGACAGATTTTTAATATCCACCACTGAGAATGCAAAATTCTGAAAATTCACAGCTGATGAGTACAACTTTGATTTCTCCAGTAGCTACAATATCAACCACTATTTCATATCAAGTTTGAAAGTTAATTTGAACCATAGATGATACCAAAGAAAACAATTAAGCACCACACCAACACAATAAGCAAGAAGAAACTAGCTTGATAAACCTAGCTAGCTGCTGCAAACTAGCCATGCATATTTGTCATATTGCAGAAATTAACACAATAACTGGTGAAGAATGGAATACCTGCATTTTTTTTCTTACCCCTTCGCTTCCTATATGAATATTACAAAAGTTCGAAACTTCTTTACCTCTTTTTGTCTTGTTCAAAGGCTTCCTTTTTGACATCGTGACGATGGCATGCAAAACGATCAAAAGAAGTTATATGAACATAAACTTGCGGTGTAAAATTATATGGCAACTTGTGCCAAGAGACTTGTGTAATCAATGTTTATGCCATGAAAAGGCATGCCACTATGTCAATATATAGTTCCCAAGTGCGCACAACAGATGAACTTTTTCTTTTGAGGAGGATAAACCTGGCACTGAGTCATATACCACTTTCGTCAATTTTAACAATAAAAGCATAAGAAATTGAGGGTGTGGCAAGGTATTAACATTAACTAGTGCTTCATTGAGAATGACCTCGGTTGACACAAGCTGAAACCGAAGCCAAAAGTAAGTTTTTTTTGCATCATGATAGTCTTGCATGGTGATCTTTATGCAACATTGAGTTTTCCACATCAAATAAAATCCTTTTCGCGATGGGTGATTGGAGGGGAGAAAGAGAGACCTACGAATTAGACTGTGACTCACACTAACCCCTTCATCATTTTGATTAATACACATGCTTAAGATGTCATGCTCTTTGATTAAGACACAATTAAAGTAGTTCATTATACACACAATAATATTTGTAAGACCTACATCTATATACAAGCTACTCAATATCATCAAAGTTTGAATGTCTATTCAACTGAATAAATGCTAGTTTGATTCAGTTACAAAATTTAATAATCATCACGTCTTCCTACCACATAAGAAAACTTCAAGTGATTTTTCTAAATCTTTTCAGTATATATGCACCCGTTGTTTTTACACTTATTTCAAACAGTGCTCTCAATCTCATCATGCTGACTACTGAGGCATGCTAATGTTGAAGAATAAAGGGGCCAAAATGAATGAAGATGATGAAGATACACAGTACTATACTCACCTTCTGTAAGAAGCCTATATAAAAAAAATTGAATTTGATGCTGAATTGTGAACAGAAGCGAATCAAAATCCCATCCTTGAACACTTCCAAATGCAAGATAAGGTGCTGTTGTCATGATGGGGAAGAGGGGCACATGAAGGACTAACTCGCTGCAGAAAATATAGGATCTCTCTAGCAGAAAAGAATGTGACAATTCTCTGAGTTCACACCCTTTGTGTTGTGTTCAAGAGTTAGTGTTGCACGTGCCCTGCTTCTCCATCTTGCTCAACATGCACCTTCAATTGTGATGATCATGTCACTTGGTATAGCAACAGAATATACTTTTTGTGAGCCTGAGAAGAAAAGGAAGAGAAATTATTGAAGAAGCAGAAAGGTTAAAGAAAGAGGTGGTGAATTTTTGGAGTGGAATCTGCAAGCGATGCATAAGAAAAGAGGGAATTGAGAGTGTTTTTAAAGGGAGGAATGGGAGATGGGAACAAGAAATGAAAGGCTTAGTTGGGTGCGGGGCCTGAGATTTTAACCCAAACAGCTTGTCACAAGTCATAAATAACAGGACCACACCACTTCATCACTCACACACTCAATTACTCATATACCCCATCAACTACTACAAAATTAGGGTACAGATCTTCTTTATATTATAATATATACAACTAAATTTCATATGAACACAACAAATCAAAGAGTTTCTCATGTACTGAAAGGATTTCTATGTTTTTGTCTTTACTGAATAATACTGACAGCAAGATTTGAATTTAAAATCTACTGTAAATCATGTAAACAATGGTTAATTAATTTGTTGATTGAGTAAAGATTTTTCACAACTCGTAAAATGATGATAAGAAATATATTTTAATAAAGTTACTCAAATTATTTTAATATTACTCTATGATTTTGATTGGTTGTTTATGTAGATGTTGTGTTTACCCTAAATTGTTCTTCCAGTGTACTCCCACTATATGTCAATGAAATTTTAATTATTTAGTTTCTATACGCTGATATCACATGAACTCACCGTGACAACACAATACTATTAAACCATGTTGAGCATGTAATGCTTTGTACAACGGAAACAAAATAAAAAAATATTAAATTTAAATTATGAAAAAAAAAACTAATCATATTCCTCTTGTAAAATGTGATCAAGGTTTTATTCTTGAAAGAATATTTTGTTGAAAAATTAAATTGATTTGGTTTAGAAAATATAGGCATTTGCAAGGGATTCATCAGATGAGAGACTTATTAAATTTAAATTTGGTGAGGCTCACTCAAAATAGACATCTTTTTATTCTCTTTAAAGGTCAAAAGCTTCCTTGAGAAAGCTTGAAGTGAACTTGTAGGGTTGAAGATCCAACCCTACAATTGTCTATGGTATATAAATTAATATAAAAAATAGGGGAGAAAAACAGAAAAGAGCTCTAAAAGTTATATATATATACACCATAGAAAAACAGAAAAAAAAAACTAAGGTGTTGGACAGTAGAATTCATATGGTACAAGATCATTAACTTCTGTCGCTGATCAACTAAAGAAAACGTACACACACAAACCCTTATGCTTCAAATCTGGACGTAAATTTATTAAATAGAAAAACTAAAGTACAAAATCTCTTTGGTTTTATAATCAATTAAGCACAGATGTGGCCAAAACAAAAAACGTTGTCATTTTCAAATCTCTCACCATGATAAACATAACGTAGTGTGTAGCAATAATTATCCTGATGAATGAGACTGAAGTTTCTTTAACCACCATAACTGCCAAATGTGCTGCTTAGTGCAGATTGAACCAGTTGCAGCACGCCTACGTTCATAGGAACATAACATAGCAACATGTGTATATGTGAAAAAATCACAAGATCTTACCCGTATATATTGAAGATCATAAACCCTTATCTTTATCTCACCCCAACTTTGGTATTTGCACACTTTTTTTTACAATTAATATGTCATTATCTGTGTTGATTTGGAAGGAGAAAGGTAGTAAGTATGTGGGGAAGAAGGAGGATTTTGAATAGACCAATCTTTCTGAACCATATTTCTTGCCCTCATTGAGAAGTGGACAATATGATGATGAGCCACTCTTTAGCACGAGGTTGTTAGCATATTTATTTTCATGTCCACACATTTAGACGGCTGCTTGCCACATAACATGCCCAATTGTGTGTCATGATCACAAATGTTGCTGTCTCAAGTTTGGCGACACAATTTCCTCAGAAATTGCTATAAATAAGGAAAATAAAGTTAAGATTAACTCCTTTCATAGAACATTTGAGCACTTAGGAAAGTATGATACGGTTGAAAATCTAAGTATGAATCTAAGTTTTATGTTAACTGAAAAAATTGAACAATATATAAGAAAAAAAAAACCATAAATCCATATTTTATATTGAAAATGGTATCAATATGTTATGTATGAACTGACTCATGTCTTGGTGATACTGTATTTCCTTCTCAAAAGTCTCCTCAGTTGCTTCATATATCAGATGCACCTTAACCTTGTTATGATTAAGAAAATTAGCACAATTGCAAAATGTTCTGTCGTATGCACTATTGTTCCACCATTTATGTTTGACAGTGACTTTGGTACTACAGTATCTAGAACTGCAGATAGCTCTCTTGTGCATGGTTCCACAATGAGTTTATCATGCTAATAAATCAAGGATTTGTCAAACAATATATGCAAAGTACTTCCATAGTGGAAGTTTTTCTTTGTTCCAATAATACTTGTTAGCTTTTTTGTTGTCTTGTTTTTGTGGTCATGAATATTCTTTTCCAATCAACAACCTAACTGCTGCTTTTTTTGAATTGAATTATTTCAAAAGATTAGAATAGTGGGTTCGCGGAGCATGTGAGGACACATTGGTACTGATGAGACTAACAGCCTATTTTCTTTTTATATGATTTTTTTTATTTTCTGTTTTCTTGTTAAGAAAAATTAAAAATAGTCAAGTTTTTTAAAGCTTCATGATTTCACTGATTGAATTTTTTACCCCACTAACCTTTGTTTTCCAAGGCCACAGAAACTTGTCATGCCTTAGTCATACGAGTAATATGCAGAAAGAATATATCCCATTTCACGCCTAAAGTAATAGTTCAAAAAAGAATAATGTAAAGTCATTATGTGAGATTATATGCTTCTAATTAGTCTATCATATACCTCCAAATATTCGTGTTTCCTAGTCTATAATAGAAACATGATTTCCTTAGTTTGGCAGAAAGTGACATCATTCTTTATCTGTATTATAAGGTCTTAATAACACGTTTTAGAATAAGCTAGAATAATATAAAGATATCCAATTTTAAAAATATTTTATTTGAGTTTATCCAATAGTTATACCCCATACTAGAAGTTAGAAGGGCATAGGTTTTATTCCATATGTGCTCTAGCATTTATATATATATATATAAAATAGTTTTCATAAAATTTTTCAAATCATTTTTAGTTCTAATAAGTTCCAAATTTCTTTTCCAAACACGTGATTTTAGTTCGTAATAAGAACTAAAACTTATTTTTAAAATAAAGTATTATAATTTTTATAGAAGATAAAATACAATTTTGAAATATTATGACTAAAATAGTGATAGTTTAAATATTTTTAGTTCTATATTTGTATTTCTTTTTAATATTTACTTTTAGTCGTTATTTTTAAAAAGATTGTTGAATTTCTTATTATTTTGTATTAAACATTTTCCTTTTTATTATTAGTGTAGACTTGCGAACATGTGACAAGATTCTAACAGTGCTTTTGAAAGCTTATGCAGAAATGACCTCTTGGAGATCCATATGCAAAAGACTTACTTAAGTTAGTAAGAGAGTTAATATCTTTATAAATATTGTGTATAAGTATTTATCAAGTTGATATTCTTTGGGAATATTAGTTGTATTTATAGGATCAACATGGATCATGGACCATATGTTCCTATTGGAATAATAATCGCCTTAAGAATATAATAACAATAAAGTTGATAAATGTAATAATTACTTATTATTCACATTTATTAGAACCTCTCATTTGTCTTATGTCATGTGGTTTGTGTTGAATTCCATGAAAAGATGTAAGATTTGTATATATTCTTCATAGATAGATATAATCACTAGTAAAAATTTGGGTTTTTACAGCGCACATTATGCCACGGTTCACTAGAAACCGCAGCATAATGGTTCAGAGGGGAACCGCGGCATATACGCCAGTCAACCATCCCCTTTGACGCCACGTCTGAAAAAAAAATAATTAAATAACAGCCTATATGCCGCGGTTCTCAGAGTAACCGCAACCTATTCTCCAACATGAAATAAATTTAAAATGAATTTGAAATATTTAGAGGAATATACCGCGGTTGCCCTCCGAACCGCGGTATATAGTTTAAAAATAATTTTAAAAATGCCATCTTCTACCGCGGTTGCCGCCGAACCGCGGCATATAGTTTAAAAATAATTTCAAAAATGTCATCTTCTACCGCGGTTGCCGCCGAACCGCGGCATATAGTTTAAAAATAATTTTAAAAATGCCATCTTCTACCGCGGTTGCCGGCGAACCGCGGCATATAGTTTAAAAATAATTTCAAAAATGCCATCTTATACCGCGGTTAAGTAGTGAACCGCGGTAGATTCCCCAGTCAGAGTTAAAAAATAAAACTTTGGAACAATATCGTCTTGTTCGCGCAGACGCTCTGGACTTCGAGTTTTCTTCTCCCGCCGACCACCCATCTCAGTTCCTTGTTTCTTCACCGTTTAAACTCAAAATTGTTCGGTCATTTCCCATTTTTGACGATAAAAAACAGTTTTAGCCGATCAAAATCGTTTGAAACGCCTGTCATTCCTCTCCGCTGCCATTCCCCTTTGTTGCACCAAGCTTTTTCGCCGCCCCTGTTCCAGGTATTTATGCCCTTTTACATTCTTAACATGATTTCTTCATTAGTGGTAACTTTAACAAATTTTGATAACTTTAACAAATTTTGATTTTTTCCCAAATGTTGAATTCATATACACTAATTAATATGAATTGTCTTTTGCAGAGATTCAAGACACTACTATATGCAGGTCTGTTTTTGTGGTAGTGGATATCACAAAAACAGACCTGCAATTTTAAAAAACTGCAGGGGAATATGCCGCGGTTGTAACCCCAACCGCGGCATATAGTGGACAAATTTTTTTTTTTTAAAAAAGGATTTAGGCAGCGGTTCTTTGGACAACCGCGACATATTCTGCAACCTATATACCGCGGTCATAACCGCGGCATAAAGTCTCTGACTTACTACCGCGGCTGAATATGCCGCGGTTCGTAAACCGCGACGTATAGTGAAAAATAACCGCGGTAAAAGCCCCTCGCTGCACTAGTGAATTTTTGTTATATAAATTATTTTGCAGGAAAATGAAAGAATAAAGAAGAATAAATAGTTGTTGTCAGGAGCCACTCGCCCACCAAGGCATTACCTAGTGAAACTTTGACACTAGCCTAGTCAAAAAACCTTGTGGCCCAATAGTAGAGCAATCCAACATGTCAGATAAGTAAATCTTGCCTAGTGAGAATACACATTTTGGAGAACGTTTTAAAGTGTCGAGAGTTGAAGAAAAAGGTAGTTTTTGGACATAGAAAGGAACTTGAAGTTAAAAGACACGGGTTGAGGCACTTCTAAGACTCAAGGACTCTATCTTTCTTCATCCATTTCACCATTTCAGTCCCCTTTTTGTGTTTTAGAAGTATAGGAGTAGCTAAACTTCATTTCATTGGGGTTGGATGTAATGTACCTAAACTCTTTGTAGCTTCTTCTATGTAATAGAATATCTTTTGTTATTCTTGTGTTCTATCATTATCATTCACGTGCATGACGGAATATATTTGCTATTTGGGTGATGTATAATCATTGGAAAATGTTTTAGAACCTAGACATGGATAGAATAACCAACATGTTTGGGTCTAAATATAGACCAAAGCTCTTGGTTATTCTAAACATCTTTTCTTAATGCAAACCTTGTGTTTGAATATCTAAGGGATTAGTATTTTCACATAAGAATTTGGAACTTGTCTCTAAGGGATTAGGGTTTGAATGCTTTTGATGTGAATACTTGAATTATGTAGATGATTGCATAGAGTTTAGGTCATGAAGTCCAACCATAGTGAGTCTTTACCCGATCATTTTATAACTTTTATATTTAGTAGATTTATATGTTTTTCACTTGTTTAAATCAATCAATGTTCATATTTATTGCTTAAATTAGTAAGTAATCATAGTTAGCTAAAAAAACACAAATCTCTTGGAAAATTATATTTGGACTTACAATATTTACTACTTGTACAATTTGGTATACTTGTTAAGGAGTTAACAATAATAAATAATAACAAAGTCATAGATAATAATCATCATACCAAATTGCCAAGATTTAGTTATAATAAGTGGATATGACCCAAATAGACGTAGATTTAGATTGTTCCATAATGAAGAGGCTTAAAAAATCTTATCGAATGATGCTCTATTAATATGTATATTGGACCATAAAGGAACAATTACTTATAGTATTTTTTATTTTAAATTTATAATTTTGGAAAATATTTAATAAGAACTAAGAATAGAAAATAAAGATTTTATAAAGATAAAAATAATAAAATGAATATTTTTCAATGATTAAAAAAAAAAGTATCTAAACTAGAAGTCAAAATAACTTTATTTTCAAAATCAAGAACATATGTGAGTTAAATTTTTGTGGCCTAACAAGTTTTCTTAGGAGGTTTCGTATCCATTTAGCTTTTTTTAAAGCTAAAATGTGCATGCTCTGGAAAGGAGACATAAGTTAACCATGATAATTTCATCCGAGTATATCCAGAGTAGAATAACATAATTTTCATGATGGTTTTAGTAATCTAGATGATTTTTGGGTTTTCTTTTTTAAAAAAGAATATATGTATATTGTTCATAACGATGTTATTGATTTTGTTCATCAAATTTTCTTATAAAATTAATTGGATTCTTCTTAGCATGAGTTTCAACTTTCTTTTATTATTTCAAAATCAATAATATTTGGAATTGATTCTATTGAAGGTAGTTGTTTTAGTAGGACTCGAACGAGTAAAGTAAATCTTTGGATAATTTGTCCTACACTACTTTTATCTTTTGTTTGTTTGGTCTTTTAGGTCTTCCATATATGTCCAAAATCGTTCAGATGGTACTTGTAAAAAGTATTTCGTTGCTAAAGTTAATAGCTGACCGATCAGAAGAGTGTTAGACGCGATGATCCATGTCTTTGGACAGCCATACCTTAGACTTTTATTTATAGTAGTTGTTATGGGCTTTGAACTTTTTGTTTGCTAATCATGGCCTAATCATACCTTAATCAACATTATTAGATTGGTTCATGGTTATGATTGGCTTAGTGTTAACCTAACCTTCATTCTCTAATCGATCTGTCTTGCCATTCGATTTTGGTGATCTGTCAAAGGGTGATCAAACCAAGGGTGATTGGCTAAAGGGTGATCGACACAAAGGTGGTTAGCCAAGGGTGATCGACCTAATTGTGATGGACCAAGGGTGATAGGCCTAAGGGGTGATCCGTCCTAAGGGTATTGTCGCAACCGGAATCGCGACGGGACGACGATCCTTAAAAGAATAATAAAATCATTTGTTTCGAAAAAGAGATTTGGAGTCGCCACCATAGTTTATTCTGGAAAACTACGGAAAAACCATAAAATGATAAGGCATGGTCAAATTGAACCAGATTCTTGGTTTGGGAGTCGGTTACGCGTAGGAAAGGTATTAGCACCCTACAACGCCTGCCCTAAGGCAGTACCTTTAACTAAATGTGCGAATGTGGATGTGGTTTTCAAAGTATTTAACTTCCCCTTAAAATAAAACGCTAAAGAAAACAAACAATATTTTTTAGCTTTTTGGGCCCGACAAGGATTGACCTTGCTCCTACGTATTCTCATGCAGAATGAGAAATCAGGGTTCCGTAGTTCATTTAGAAACTGTTTGAGAAATTTGTTTGAGAATTTGTTTGAGAATTTGTTTGAGAATGATTTTGGATAAATTTGGATTTTTGGGAAAATGAACCTGACAAGGACTGGCCTTGCTCCTACGTATCTCCACTTTTGGTGGAGAATCAAGGATCACGTAGTTCTGGCAAGGCAAAATTGTTTGTTGTTTGAAAAGTAGATGTTTTTAGTTTTTTGAAGATTTTTTATATGTTTTTGTATTTTAATTTAGGAGAGTGAAAAGGTTTTTAGCACAAGGACGATGCGTGCGATCACACATGTGCCTAAACCTTTAAAACATTTTTTTGTAATTTTATTGAAAAGAGAGAAAAAGGTTTTTAGCACAAGGACGATGCGTGCGATCACACATGTGCCTAAACCTTTGAAACGTATTTTTGGCATTTTTTTGATGAAAGAGAAAAGGTTTTTGGCACAAGGACAATGCGTGCGATCACACATGTGCCTAAACCTTTGAAACATATTTTTGGTAATTTTTGAAGAAAAAGAAAAGGTTTTTGGCACAAGGACGATGCGTGCGATCACACATGTGCCTAAACCTTTAAAACGTATTTTTGTGATTTTGTCAAATTCATTATTATTATTATTTTATTTATTTATTTTTGTGATTTTTGTTCATTATAAAAAAAAGTGAGTGTGTGCAGTGTTTGATAAATAAACAAGACAAATACAGTACAGAGGGATGGGGTTATCTTACAATGGGGGTGCGTAATAAAGAACAAATAATAAAACTAAAGAACAAATAATAAAAATAAAGAAGCAAACACAAGAAAAAAAAAAGGCCCAAGAGAAACAAGGGTGTGCCCCGGATATGCGCGTGACAAATGGAAGTTAGAATCCCCTTTAGGGGTTTTCAACATCTTCTCCCATTTCTTACTTATTCAAGTCAGAGCCATGATCTTCCTTCTGCCAACCAAGGGTCGTCATCTCCGCGCTGATGCACTCCTTTTCTGTTCGCGACCCATCCACCCTCACCACCATCTCTTGCGATCTGGACGTCGGCGGCGAACCCCAAATACCACCGGATCCGTTCCCCAACAGCGACGCCGTCAGCCTTGGAAGCCGCCGTCAACGGGCTCTCCCAATCTCCTTTATCTACTTTCTGTTTTTGGGTTTGGATTGCCGAGAATGGCAGGTTTCCGTCGTGTGCGTGTTTCCTGTTCAAGGATTCAACTCCTTTGGTGGTGATTAGGGATGAAAGGGAACTTGATGGCTTAGTCCCAGTACCTGGTTTGGTTCACTGGAATTCTCGGTGGTTGGTGGATGGATAATGATTGTTGCTGGAGGTGAGGAGTTGGGTGTGAGAGGGAAGTTTGGAGATGGTGTGAAGGATGATGAAGGTGATAGGCTGTTTGGCCGTGGGATAAGGTGTCAGGATAAAGATGATGGTGATGGTCTGAGGTGAAGGCCTTGGTTGTGGCACTGGGTGAAGAGGTAAATAAAGAGGAAGGAAGAATTGGAGGTGACCTCGGTTTGGTGTGGTTCACGGTGATCAGAGGAGTGCGGTAGGGAGTAATGAAAGGCTGCGCAATGGAGGAAAAAGCAAGTGATGTTTGGCCGTGCGTGTTAGTCGTGGCCGTGGGTGTCAAGATGGTTGGGTGTGATGATTGTTCGGTAACAACAGACATGTACAAATATTCACAACACTATGCATCTATTTAACAGCACCACATGCAAACTTAACACATGCAAACTTAGCAGCAACAACACAAAATAAACATGTTCAAGGGCAACGTAGCAGAGATATGTTTAAGGGCAACGTAAAAGAGGTACGTTCATGACAATTTAACATAGACATGAGGGCAAATAACCGATTCAGTGAAACGTGGAGTGCAAGGCATTACTTACCTTTTTTGAAGCTTGGTTTTCTCTTTGCTAGTCCTATGCGTCCGATGTCTTCTTCCTCCTCGTGGCTGGCTTACTTTTTCCAGTAACCAGTCTCTGTTTCTCTTCCTCTTTTGGATTGATCTCCCTTATTCCCAGAAAAACCGTTCCTCCCCTCTGTTTCCCTCCTGGGCTAGTCTCCCCGTCTGCTTCTCCTTGGTGAGAATGGAGTTTAGGGTTCGGCCATGGTATATGGATAAAGATGATGGTTGACGGGAGATGTGGTGGAAGTAGCGAGTGAGTTGGGAAGAAGAAAAAGTGATTTGGATGGTTACGGGTCGGTTATTGGAGATGAATGAAGAATGGTTAGAGGTGAGGGGTGGAGAGTAGTGTGTTCGAGATGGATATGCAGGGGTGGTGATGATCTTGGCTGTGTGCAAAATGGAGGATGAAAGAATCAGGATGATGGTGTTGGCCGTGAAGGGATAATGATGTTGGTGGTGGAGTTCGGTTTGAATATGCAGAGGTGACCTTGCTGGAGATTCAGTCTCGTTCTGTGAGGATGATAAGTGTAGTGAGTGATGGTAGTGTAGTTATGAGGTGTTTGAGGGTGGCTGTGACAGTGGGTGAATATGGGTGGAGATGGTCATTGGGTGAGGATAGGTGGTGGCCTTAAGGTGTTGGTAGTGGTTTTCGAGATGAATATCAGAGGTGACGAAGCTGGAGCTTGAGTCTGGTTTTTGGTGAGGATGATAGGTGTTGAGAGGGAAGAGGATGGGTGATGGAGAATGGAGATATCAGGGAAGTGTGGTTGGAATGGTGATAAAAATCCAGATCAGGGTCCTCCCCCCCCGAGGCCTTAGTGTCGTATTGGTAGGTGTTGAAGTGGAGATTTTTGGTGGGAATCAAGTGGGAATTAGTGGGAATCATTAGTGGGAATCAGTGGGATGGTGGAAGTTGAAAGTGGAATTATTAGTGGAAGTGGAGGTGGAAGTTGTTACGGTGGTGGTGAGTGGAGCACTTAGTGGAAGGTTGGTTGGAATGTTAATGGAAGATCGTGGGAATCATGGGGGAATAATTAAGGGTAGGTGAGGGGAAGGAACTGGACGAGCGGCAGAGGATGGAGAACAACCAGGACGAGCAGTCGATGAACCAGGAGTGATCAGTACGAGCGGTAGGGGAAATTACCTGGACGAGCGTTCAAAACCGAACGTAGGAAATACGAACGCTGGAGGAGACCGAACGTTCAAAAGAGAAACCGAGCGTTCAAGTGATGACCGAATGCTCATAAGACAATATAAACCGAACGCGCATGGAGGACGAACACTTTCTCAAGACCGAACGTTCACTAAGAATAAACATGACCGAACGTCCAAAACCGAACGCTGAAGACAAATATCATGGAGACCGAGCATTCAATTTAAAGACCGAACTCCTGAAAATGAGGACGAACGTCCTAAAGAACCGGAATGCCGAACGGTCGAACAGTGCAAAAGGATGGAACCGAACGTTCGCAGTGGAGCAGGACGAACGCTTTAAGCTGAGAAAAGACGAACGCGGATTGCTCACGTTTGAACTGTTTGGACGAGCGCCTAATCAAACTGCTACGCCGAACAGTTGAGGACGAACGGTTGAACTGTTTGGACGAGCGGCCACAGCAACAGTGGGGAAGGACGAACGGTCACAGCAACAGTGGGGAAGGACGAACGCAAGATCATAGAGGACGAACGTCTGATCCCTTCTTTTTTTTATTTTTTATTTTATTTATTTTTTTATCTTTTTAATTTTAATTTTTTTCAATTTTTTTTTCTTTTTATGAGGAGAATACAATAAAACAAATATATTTAGTCAATCCGGACGAAATTGAGTGTTGACAGGTATGTATCGTACACTAGCTCCCAAAGCCTAAGTACCTATAGTAGAAGGGACAAAGGGGTTTTGAAAAAAAAAACAATACATGGTTCTTGTGTATGTCGAATGTTGTAATCCGATCAGGAGGGGTTTCTTAGTGGAACCGGTGGAATATTTGGGAAGTGTTACTAGGTTGAAGCTCACCCTCACCTGAATGTTTTAGTTTGAACCAGAGGGGTTTCTTAATTGGCAGTCACCCTGACCCAATGAAGTTTTCAAGGGGAGTTCCTTAGTTGGAACTCACCCTTACTCAAAGATTTGATCTCGATCGTGAGATGATGAGACCAAGAGGTTGAGGCCGATCTAAGGCCTAGAGGATGAGGCCAATAGGACGAGGCCAAGTTATCAATACTAAAGTTGACTGAGATATTGAGGCCGAGAGGTTGAGGCTGACTGTTTGAACATGCTGACAAGTTGAGTCTAAATGCTTTAGATGGTTCAGGCTAAATGACCAAGCCAAATGGTTAGGCTATCCAGATTGAAAAGTCAATGGAATTCGAGACTGAGAGGTTGAGACCACAAGGACAAACAAATCTAATAGGTAAAGGCTGAACGAGGTCGAGAAATCGAGAACGAAGAAGGTTGAGAGGTTGAGGTTGAACGAAGCCGAGGTGTCAAGAATGAAAAATCAATAGAATTCAAAGTCAAAAGGTAAAGGTCGAATGAGACTAACAGATTGAGGCTGAATGAGGTCGAGCTGTCAAGTCTAAAAATTTGACAAAATTTGAGGTTGAAAGGTTACGGTCAAATGGTCGAACGAGGTCGATAAGCTGAGTTCAAAGTGGGACGATAGATCAAGTCAAAGGAGACTGAGACATCAAGGCCAAACGAGGTCGAGGGATCTAGGTTGAAGGAGACCAAACTGTCAAGATTGAAAAGTCAACAAAATTTGAGGTTGTGAAGTTCAGACCGCCAGGAGGAACAAGGTGATAAGTTGAAGTTGAATGAGGACAAGTTGTCGAGTCTGAAAAGTTAACAGAATTTGAGGCTAATAGGTTGTGGCCAACAAGTCAAACGAGGTCAATAGGTTGAGGTCGCATGAGGCCAAACTGTAAAGACTGAAAAGTCGATAAAATTCGAGGTCGAGAGGTCGAGAGGTCGAGGCCTACAGGTTGACGCCACACAAGGCTGGTAGATTATGGTTGCACGAGACCGATAGGTTGAGGTCGCACAAGATCGACAGGTTGAGACCGAACGAGGTTGAGAAGTTTAGAACGAGATCAACAGGTTGAGGTCGGACATGTGAAGCTATCCAAATTGAAAAACGATAGAATTCGAGGCCGAGAGGTCGAGGCCGAACAAGGCTGACAGGTTGAGGCCACACGAGGCCGATAGATTGAGGTTGAACGAGGTCGAAAGGTTGAGACCGCACGAGACTGAGAGATTGAGGCCGAATGAGACTGACAAGTTTAGGGTGAATGAAGCTGAGAGGTTGACTTCTTTCAATATTATATTGTTCGTCGTGTTTCTTGTGGTTACAATGGAAGTAAGATATATGTTTGCTCGACCCACAGTGGACGCCAAAATGTTTCGGTATGGGTCGAACGAGTTATGTCAATTACTGGATAAATTGTCCCCGTGTCGTTCATATCTCTTGTTTGTTCGACCTCTTCGTTTAAAATTTCTTAGAAAGTACTTACAAAAGAAACTCTGATACTAAAGTCAATAGAGTGATTGATCGAAAAAGTTTTAGATATGATGATACATATTTGTGGACAAACATACCTTATACTTTTATTTATATTAATTGTTATGAGCTTTTTACTTTTTGTTTGTTTAATAAGCAATATTTTTTAAAAACTAGTTAAATATATATTCTTTTTCATTTGAGATTGGAGATTAATTTGTGGTTGGGTAAAACTTGAAAGGCTTGCATTCCTTAGTTTAGGTCTCTAGTGACTAAGAAGTTAATTTTAAGTCGGTTGTCTTTGGATAGTAATTAATAGAAAATTTGAATTCAAATATGTTAGGTATATATGAAATTTCAAGAATTTGGCCAACATTTTTCCTTTGAATGCAATTTTGCAAATCAACTTTGGAAATGAATTAAAGGTATGCTTGATTGTGCCATAATCCTACCTTTATTCATTTTGTTTTTCAGGTGTTGCAAAATATTATGGAAGAAACAAGTTTGTGATATTCCTTTTGTTGTCTTTGTTCGTGTGGTGAGGAGATATAGAAAACTTCTAATTTGCATAGTAATCATGTTAGTTTCATCATTATTATAAATTTGGTTTTGATAAGGGTTTAACTAGAAATTTATCTAAAATGATGGGTAATAATATAAATGACATTTTTTTTTGTTGATTTAAAAAAATAGATTAATATCCATTTGTCTAAAATCATTGTGTTTTGGATTAGACATTCTAAGAGGTCAATTTTTTTAAGAATATAAAATGTTTTATGACATTATGTTGTTTGGATAAGAAGGTTTGAAAAATTGAAAATCTAGAATTTTATTAGAATAATTGAATTATTTAAAATTAGAGAATTTCAAATTTCATTTAAAATATAAAAATTTGAAAATCTTTTTATTCTCAAAATCATACTTTTATCATTTTGGCTTGGGTTGACCTATGTTTCAGTTGACTGGATGTCTCGATCCAACTCGACCTGACCAAAACTGACATGATTTGTCTTGGTCCCATTTGGGTCCAACTTGACTTGGATGTGAGCCAAGCTAAATTCAACCAAACTTGACTCGACACGGACCTGTGTCAACTCCACTTAGCTTGACTTAAATGGAAATGACCCTACCCTGACTTAGCTTGACTTGGACCTATGTCAACTCGACTCACCTAGGTTTGGGTTAACTTGGCTTAACCAAGACCTAAGTCAACCTGAGTCAATCAATGTGGGTCAACTTCTCTTGATCAAGCTCAAGTCAACTTAGCCAACCTGAAAGTAGCATGGTTCGACTCAACCTAGGTTAGGGTAGACTTTACTTGACCTAGGTCAAGGCTGAATCAGGTTAACCTAGTCTTAATTGGGCTAAGTTCAACTTGATCTCTTAACTGAATTATGACTTATTTTAAGCCTAGTCCAACTTGACTCAACATGGGTCATCTCGACTAGGATGAATGTTGACATGTCCTAACTCAGCTCAACTACGCTTAGGTCAACTTAGATCAACTTGGGTCAAAGCCAACTTGGCTTAACTCAGGTAACTTGGGTCAACTCAACTCAATCAAACTCTACCGACTCAACTCGACTAGGCCTAAGCCTACTAGACTTGACTGAATCCAAGTTGACTCTTCTTGATTGGGATTGTGTCAGAGCTTACATGGCTCAACATGTGCCTAAACCGGCTTAACTCCATTTGGACTCAATAAACTTGGCTTGACTTTTTGGCCAAGAAAGAGTGGACTTGACTTTGGATGGGTTTGACCTAGTGCTATCGTACTAGGGTTTGCCCAATTTAGCATTTTTTTATGAATTTTAACAAAAAAAAAATAACATTAATCAAGATCAACCATAAAAGATAATCAATATTGATATTTTATTTTAATTTGTAATAGTTATATGATATTTAAATTTTTTTTTATTTGATAGTAATTGAAATATTTTATAAAAAAAAATAAAATTGACTAAATTTGAACTGTCTTATCCAAAGAATATATTTGAAAATATAAAATTTTTGAATAAATATCAGTTGAAATTTAATATATATGAACGTGTTAAAAATTGTGAAAAATGGAAATCTTCTTCTATTAGATTTGTTAAATATAATGTAACGTCTGCTCACGGGAGTTTGGATTTTGCTTCTTGTTAGCTTAGAGGAAAGTATATGTTAGGGTTTCCTTCTTATATTCACATTGATATATTTCTTTGAAAGCGGAACTAATGTGAGCTAAAATTACTATTGAGATAGTTGTATTTAGAAGTTGGACTTCCTTATGTTTAGAAGGTGACTTCATATCTTTTTAAGAATCATAAGATTGTACTATGATGTTATAGGGGTAGGTTAAAATGTTTCTGACCATTTGGAAAATTTTAATTTTAAAGTTTCACATATTTTTGGAAAATGATAAATGTATTGATAAGATTACATGAGTTGCTTTCCTTTTATATTTGTCAAGAATTTTATGGAAATAAGTTTGCTCTGGGTATTACATAAATCTTAATTTGGCCTCGTGTTTGTATTCTTTCTTTCTTTATATACATATCCTTTGGAAAACATATGATTATTGAGATATGACTACCAATTCAGCTGGCATGTCATTTTTTTCATTGCGATGTTATCTAGAACAATGCTTTTTACATATAAAAGAACAAGTTGAACAAGATGATTAGCCGCATTTATATGTATATATATATCCTTAATAATTCTGATTGTGAGTCTTAGTTTTGTTTGATACATGCATATATTGACCAAAGCTTTGAAATGAACTTAGGCAAAGATAGAGGTAGCAATTCATGGTAAGTAAAGATAGTCAAGGCAATCTCCAGTAGCCTACTAGACGCAAACAGAAAGAAGCAATACCTATTATGTAGCAACCTATGACAGAATGCAGAGAGAGAGAGAGAAAGGGGTCAAAAAATAGGCATGTAGAAACAATATAGAGACACATATATGTGCTTTCTGATTCCTAGGCCCCTATAGATTTGTTTTTATTATAACTAGCGAGCTCTACAAAATGGTCTGATTTAGAAAAAGTTTGTGCTATTCCACAGCATGCATAGGTGTTAACATGGAGCCACTCTTTTTGGCTTGAAGAAAGAGCCATGGTAAGCGTGTAAAAGCCATTGGTGGGTCATGTTTTTTTTCCCAACAAGACATGTTATGTGTGAAAACAAAGATTAGTGCTTCCTAAAATTTATTCCTTTGGGTCCTGCATCAGTCTCACCTCTCACATTTTCGATTTCTCCAACCAACCATGGCCTGACATTTAGCAGATCAGATAACGAAAGGCCAACCACACAGAATGGAGTCTCATACTGCAATGGTATGACCAAACCTTGTATATTATTAATTATCACCATAGTTCAAATTTTCTCTGTTGAGTTTTTTTTAGTACTGTGTTCTACTGGACATTAAAATTATATATATTAATATTAATATATTAAAATTCTTTCTATTAATGTATTTCAAAAGCACAATAGATAAATAACATAAAAAAATCCAAATTGAGCATATTTATTTGAAGATATCTAACAATATAGAGTAACTTTTTGGCTGGATGGTGTGATATATAATATGTGGATGCAGCCCATTGACCTGGCTTTCCACTCCACTAGGACACTGATAATGATGTGAGTAGAAGAAGACAATATTAACCAAATATATTGCAATATAAAAGAATAGGTGTATGCATGAAAAGAATAAGGGTTATAATATGTGTAAAAGCATAGGAATATATGAAAAGAGAGTGAGATTTTGAATGGCCTTTTAGGATTTACTAATATGTTATACCAGACACGTCAATTTTGTAAGCTACACTTGACATCACACTCTAAAAGAAATACTTAATTAACAAATCAAATTAGTGCTTTATGTGGTGTTAACCAGGATAGGGAGTTGGACAAGAAAGTAGGTATTGTGGCATTGGACTCTGTTAAATGGGCATGTCACTTACAACCATAATGTCAAATAATGGACCCAAAATGAATAATTAAAACGAGTTTAATTAAGTGGGAAATAATTCCATATTTTGCAAGCACAAAACTCATCAACTCGGTTTCATAGATTTTTAACTAGATATATAACTAATTTATAATAGATAAAAGAATGAAAACTTCACATTTTATAAGTCTATTTTATAAAATTAAGTTAAACGAAAAAGTATATTAAAAATCATACATCAATTAAGATATGACCAATTATAATATATAAATTTATATATATAAACTTCAATTTATAAAAATATGATCAATTTATAATTTATAAATAAGTATAAATTTACAAACCCAATTGAATTATGTTTAATATTCATTTCTTACACCAAATAATAATTTATCATACTATGGAATAGGCTTTTAGAATTGATCAAAGTAGGTTTATCACGATACTTTTTAAACCATTGTTATACTAAACATTGTTAAAAGTCAAAAGAATCCATGATAATTTTAAACCACGATTCTTTAAAGAATTGTCCTCAAATTTTAACATCAACGCTTATCACAACATTTTTAAACAAACATGGCTATTTCACCAAAGCTCGACTTTCAACGATAATTCTTTAAATAGCTATCATTAAAAGATTACTAAAATTGTAAATTTGTCACCGTTATTTTTTCATTACGATAACTTGTTAAACATTTTGGATCAATAATGTAAAAAGCTCTTTTTGTACATATGTATAGTCCATTTTTAACCCAGATAATAACTAACACGTAACAAGAAATTTTATATTCATTTTTCATCATAAACTATTCACTACAATAATAACATTTTTTACTACCCCACGTAAACATATTGGAGGGAACTTTAGCTTGCTTTTGTATTGGCAATATTTTAATAATAATAATAATAATAATAATAAGCTTTCACAAAGTTAGGAACGTGCATATCTGATTGACCCCAAATTCATATAATCTAGCTTTGGTGTGAATACAGCTTTTACTTTTCTTCAAAATTTGGAATGAAGAACATGGTTTAGTACCTCGCACCATCATATCGTCATGATAGCGCAAGCGTCCAAGAAGGATTTTAATCAAGCATTTAATTTTGGTCCTATCATACTTATATATAAATTATTTTATTCATATCATCATAATTATTATAAAAAAATTGTAGAACTGATTTGCATATTATTTTATAATAATTCATTAAAAAAGTATTATAAGATATAGACTGTTATATATATCATATATAAATTTAAATGTAAATGGTAAGACCAATAGAACTCAAAGAACTAAAAAAATGGTGAAACGAGGTTTGTTTTTCACTTATGAACATTACATTAGCATGATTAGTATAAGATTTTCTAACCCCTTTTTCTTGTAGATTTATGATAAAAGAATGATATTTTTGAAATTTAGGTAGGGACAAGAGGCATTTTCCTAGTGAATAGCATGATTGCTATTCTTGTCCAATCAAATGGAAAAAAGCAAGAAAAGATTATTCGAAGATATGATTTTGGTTGATGTTTGTAACGAGATAAGGACAGAGTAATGAGAAGTATATATCTTTTACTTGACTTGATTAAATATGCAGTTGAGTATGAAGGCAGTAAACCATGTAGCAGTAGATTAGTGAGTAGGTAGATTAACTTAGTAATTGTCATATACGGAAAATTTTACTCATCTATGGAGAAATAGACCACTTTTCAGGTATGGCTAATGGCTGCATATTCAATCAATACCTTTCAACGTTGAAAGGGAAGGAAGTCTTTTTTCCAATGGAATTCATCACAGCCATGCATTTTTGTTATTTCCATGAGATTGACTATGTTTTTGCTTAGGACTTGGAAACATGATGAGCTTGTTCTACCAAGCACGTAACTGCTGAATACTTTGAATTCAAGGGGACCAAAATCAGCATCTCAATCATTTCATGTTATGCAGGAAATGCTAATTTCTGTTGCAATGCTAATTTCTGTTGCACTAATTAAACTCTCTGATAATGGAATCCACCACTCATTTTAAGAAAGTGGAACTTTGGGATCAAATCATAAGATTTCTCATTATTAAAAGAAGAAAAAGAAAACAAGTGCACCATTTTCTTTTTTCTTTTTTAATCAAAAAACTTCAAACAGTGCCTTTTTAGGTCAAAAATGTAACAGTTTCCAATCTTTGCTAAATTGATCCATCAATCAGTACAAACATAATGTTATATAGTGTTACCCCTCTTTTAATTAGGACGTTTCATAGTTAAATAATTCATTTGACAAATACCTTATATATTAGTTTTATGCAAGAACAATTTAAGACTTATTTATCAGTGTGTCTGAGCTTTGATTGAAAACTATTTATTTAATATGATTAAAGTTTCCAAAAGTTCTTGAAATAATTCCCTCAATTCTTTCTATTTTCTTCCCTAGCCAAAAGAAACTCTCTTTCTTCAATTAATCGTTCCTAGATGAATGTGCTTATAAGTACAGTAAGTATACATATTTATGCAGTGATTTTTGTATTTGGGTACATATATAATATTACAAACTTCTAGAATATGTTAACACAGAAACAAATAACATACTTTTAGCAAAAGAAACACAAAAAAGAAGAAATATGAAAGGCTGTCATTATCAATTATCAATTTGCTGTTCTCTCTGAAATATCATAAAGACAGAAGAAGCTAAGATCACTGACTTGGACTGGTTACCAAAATGCACCCCACCAGAAAGTTGCCATGTCCATCTAGATCAACTAAATAGTAAACTTCTCTATTTCAAATTACACTTACACTTTCATCGTGATCCTATTATTTTTTACTAATCAATTTAAAAACTATTGTGATGAACACACTCCAACCAACTGTTAGTTTCATCATGATCCTTCGTAATTTACAAAATTATGCATAAATAGGGTTGATGTGGCTGTAATTACAATAGTCACCGGTTGTTGTACTTGAGAATCGTTTCTTACAATTTTGTAGCGTATCTCTTAGAATTAGGTTTTCTTGTATGCAAAATATATATATATATATATATATATATATATATATATATATATATATATATATATATATATATATATATATTTGTCAGATCATAAATCAATACCAATGTATCCTAATATATATTCAATAACTCAAAAAAAGAAGACAAATCTATATCCGCTTATACACCCATCATATATATTTTTAACTTGAGATTAAACATTAACGATGTTTTTAATAGACAAATAATAAGATAGATTTAACAAATAACAAATTTTATTAAAATAAGTTTTGAATGACTTTAATATTATTTTAAGAATTAAACTTTAAATTTAACTTAATCTTACTAAATTAATTTATAAAAAATTTATACTTATTTATATATTGTAAATTTGTCTTATGTTTAATCAATCCAACATCAATAGTTGTGAAATACATTTAGATACTATTATCACATAATTGTGATTTAAGATGATAGTCTCACAATTTGATTTGAGTATCTAAGATGAAAGTTGTGTTTAATGCAAAGTATATTACATATGTTGATTAAGGTTGGGTTTGGTTGATTCAAATAGAAAAGTGGGATTGGAAGCGAAAGAGAATAATGGCCAAACCATGTTTGTATAACCAACGACCAATCCCGCTAAGTTAGGCCTTTAACAAGCATCTCAATCTAATGTTGATGACTGTAATATCTATCAGTACATAGTGGTTGAATGGTCCTACTTTGACATGTGCATGGCCAAAACCAACTTCACTTGTTGATCCCTTCATGGATTTTTCCCCTTCAATATGCACACTATGGTGGTCCTCCTTCGACCAACCAAACACTGCCCAAATTACTTTCAAAGTCCTACTCTTATGATCTCATTATCATTTACAACTTCTATACATTATACTTTTAAAACTAAAAAGTGTATATGTCACAAGTGTTTCTCAATAATATACATATCAAATAAAACTAAAAGTTTATAACTTAAAAAAAACAGTAACTTTGATTGGGTGAATGAAATATTATTTTCCTTGAAATAAGCGTAAATTAAATATAATTAATATGACTAATCATTTTAAAAAACCTTGAAAGTTAGTTATGTAATTTAACAATATTTTACGATTTCTGTGTTTTATTCAATATTTATGTAAAAAAGTTAATTTTGGTTTAAAATAATCTAAAAATAAGAAGACTGTTGAGGGGAAACTTTGAATAGCAGCAGCCCAATTGTCTTGTTAGTCTATTGTGGCCTAACTTTGCATATATAGTGATGAGTCATGGATATGTCTATTCAAGTTGACAGCTTCACATTTTCATATTGGGCTCACAGTTTGCTTGAATCTCGTTTTTAGCTCAGAGCTACCAAATTAAATAAATAGTGTAATATAATTAAACCTACAACAAATCAAGAAGAAGAAAATCTCATAGACCCTTTTGTCATTTTTGGGAATTCTTTAGAAAAATATTTTGAAATGTAAAATATCACAAAAATAGTAAGGAAATGAATCCAAACTACTAAAATAAGGTAAAGTAAAAATATAGTAATTTTTCACTGTAAAGTAAGTTAAGATAGATATATTTATAACTTTTGAAGTGTTCAAAATATAGTAATTTATGACTTGGACATACTGTATTATTTGGGTCTGTTTTTATTCATTTAAATAGGTACTAAATCATGTAAAAAAAATGAAAACTATTCATTTTGTTTTGTTTGGATAATATATCCTCATTTGATAAAATATTTTTTATTTCCACATTTGTTTTCTACTTTTACCTACTTATTTGTGTCATCTGAACCAAATATCCTCTAGCACTTTAGGAATGAAATTGCTAATGAATGATTAGTTGGTTAGTTGTAAATTTTGAAAGTCCAAAATGGTTGCAAATCCTAGGTAGGACATGAATGCAATTGTATGACCATTATGTTCCACTTTATTATTTTAGTGCACTTACACTCATTTTCCTCCTCTCTACCATTGCTTCAAATGTCTGTCCCACCAACCAATGATACAAACAAACACCCATCAAATCTAGGCTTCCCAATCCCAATCATAGCTTTCATGTCACTCACTGCATTCCTAACCATTCTACTATTCGACCCAAACGCCAAACTATTGCTTAATATCACTACATAGTGTTTTAATACTTTATTAATAATTCAGAATCCGTATAAGTTTTTTCTTTTTTAAGAAAAATAAAATAAAATACTATAAATGTATTATTTTAAGATTTTTAAGTTGAAAGTGATATATTTTTTTATTTATTTATGTGTTTTTCAAATAATCTTTCTTTAAAATATTTATAAGTTATATATAAGAGTTGAAAGTTCACATTCCACGTAAACTTGACGAATTTATAGATTAATGATAGTATTATCAAAACGGTCATCAGATCTAATAATCTAATTCAATTTATTATGAAAAAAATTTGAATTTTTAAATCGACTCATCTAGATTAAGTTCACTGACACATTAACAAATTTTTTCTTTTCAATTCCAGAAAAATAACTAATTTTTTCTTTTAATCCAAAAATCCAAACATAGTTGTAATTTTTTTCAATTCGTCTGAATTCTTGAGTCAAGAATTCAAATTCAGTAATAACTGAATGTGGTTTTTTAATAAATATTGAACCACGTTAAATAAAAAATTAAATAATTAGCATTAAGCCAATTTTAAATTAAATAATTAGCATTAAGCCAATTTTAAATTAAAAAATAATTTTTGAGATATTGATGCTAATCTCTTTTTTTTTTCTTGAACAGTTTTTCTTAAATCGAATTAAAATACCAGTTAATTTACAGTAGGATAACGTGAAACCTTAAACACGAGAATCTGGGACTTGGTTGCAGAATTTTGAAGTTGACCTGTCCTATTCGGCTTTGGCTTAACTGAAACGAACCGAACTAACAAGCAAAGCAGCAGAAAGAAGATGCATAACCAATACCACTACGCGACGTCGTTTTTACGCAACAGCGTCTGTGGCGACCTTTTCTGTAGCCAAAACGCAACGGTGACGAAGGAAGCAACGCACGCACGCAGAAAGCAACAATGGACGATCACATGGTGAAGGGACATATACTAGCCAAGAAAGCGGAGAACAAGCTCCACGCTTGTTGCCCCTTGTTCGGTGCCAAAGTCGAAGACGCCGCTCTGTTGTTCCACAAATCCGCTACTTCCTTCAAACTCGCCAAATCATGTCGCATTCTCTCTCTCACACACACACAATCTCTTCCAAAACTTTTTCTTTTCCTTTTCATCTTTTTCTCACACTTTTAACTGTTTCTTTGTTCGTTCAGGGGACAAGGCGGGCTCACTCTTCGTCGAATCGTCTGCATGTCACATAAAGGTTCTGTTCTCACCATGATCCTTTTCACACTTTGAAACCCAGTTTTGTGCTTTGGGTTCATTTGTTATATATATATATATATATATATATATATATATATATATATATATATATATATATATTATATAATACGATGCCCTTTTGTCCAATTATGGGTAGTGCAGTTAGGTAACAAGCATGATGCTGTAAATGCTTATATCGAAGGTGCTCGTTGCTACAAGAAAACTTCATTACAAGGTGCTCTTTAACGTCCTCCCTTGGATTCCGTGTAGAACTTTTGTTTAATTACTCATTTGCTCCCTGTACATAACCTCTCTATTTTTTTAGTTCTTGCACACCTAAAAGTTGCTATTTTTAGGCCGTCCATGTATACTATTTAGTTCCGTTTTTGTCTTTGTTGTCGGAAATTGTGGGGACTAAATTGGAATCAGTAAAGTGTATATGTAGAGATGGAAACAAGTTACAGAGTGTGCATGTGTAAGAACTAAAATGGGTATATGTTTCGAGGGTAAGGAGTAAAATGTAAAGATTGTGTAAGTATGATGGCAGAGTAAATAAACTTTTTTTTTCTTTCATGTATTCACATAGTCAATAACTTGGAACAATCTAATTAAGATGGGATGACTTATATTTTATCTTGGTAAAATGGACCTAAAAGACGCATTTGAGATTTGAGCTATTCAATTTTCATGGGTAGTTACAATGTGTTGACTGTGTGAATGCGTAGAGAAAATGATTGCATACAATCCAGTTTCGTTGGTGTCTTTGCATTCCCAGGCAAGTGATGCATCTCAGTACGATACGTTGCTTCTTTTTTTCTTAATCTTTTTTTGAAAATTGTTTTTAGTTTTCAAAGTGTGGCTAAACAAGGGTAGTTACACATCTGGTGCAGTGTGGTGTAAGACATAAACATGTGGAGTTCAAAAATGTTGAACAAGATAAAAAAAAGACAAGAAAACATTTCTTACTGTTTATGGTTTTTCTAAACGCTTGTTTGGAAATACTTTTTAAAACTTGATAGAATATGTATGAGACATTGATTCATGAGTATGTGAAATTGTACTAGAAAATGTCTTTTAAGCCAAAAGTTGAAAAGAGAATGAAACAGGGCCTTAGCTAACTTTTTTTGCTTCTGTTTTCTCATTTAAGGAGCTGTTTTCTGCTTAAATAAAGTAGTGACAATCTACGAAGAGCTTGGTAGGCACATCATGGCTGCTAAGTATTCAAAGGTACCTTTTGTTGTTGAGTATACACATTCACAGTGTGTAGGGACATGACTTGGGCAAGTCTGTTGGTATGTGCCTTCCTGTCCTGTTTCCCCAATTCTGTTGAAGACCTTTTTTATGTTCAAGTTCACGTTCATGTGGTGTTATGTTATTCTGTATCTGTTGTTTGTGTATTTCTTTCATTCTTTGCGGTTCTGATAGGGAGTTTAAATCCTTTGAAAATAAAGTAAATTTGCAGAGTTGAATTCATGTTCCTGGATTTAGGAAATTGGCGACTTATGTGAGCTCAACAAAGACATGGACTGTGCTAGATTGCATTATGAGAGGGCTGCTGAACTTTTTGAAATTGGAGATGCAGCAACCTCTGTGATACAGTGCAAGCTTAAAGTTGCACAATTTTTTGTCCAGCTTCAACAGTAAGTGTGGTTAACTTTCTTTTACCTGCATATCTCTTGAAATTGCATGTAAATCGGTTCTATTCTTAAAATGGTTGGAGCTATCAATTAATTGCGTTGGGATATGCATACCATGTAAAGTTTATTTACCCAAACTGACTAGAGATGAAGTTGCAAAGCATTAAAACTTGGGGGATATTGATCTACTTGATGTTTTTACCAGATATCAGATGGCAATTAAGATTTATGAAGATATTGCCCGACAGTCACTGAATAGCAACTTGTTGAAATATGGAGTTAGAGTACATCTTCTTAATTCAGGCCTTTGTCAGCTTGTTAAAGGGGATTTTGTTGCAATTTCCAACTCTTTGGAGCTTTATCAGGTTCTTTTTAGAGTCTATTTTACATACTGGAGAATACTTTACACTTAATTTCTAACATATTTTCCTTTGATAACGTAGGACTTGGATCCCACATTCTCCACAACCCGTGAATACAAATTTTTGGCTGTAAGTGGTGGAATTTTGATGGAACTGGATCATATTCAGATGAAGTAGAATAGAGATAATAGGGATATTTTTTATTGTGTCTGTTATCAAGATCTGGGTGGGAGATTACAAATCTAAAACGGAAGAAGAAAAAATTAGTGTACAAAGAGGAATCTACACTCGTGAAATTGACCTTCCTTCTGTCCTCTACCTTTGTCTTTAAATTCTCAATGACTGGTTCTATCTCCTATGTGTTGAAATCACACTACTAACTGACAGTAACTTACAGCTTGTCCAATTAGCTCTTAAGTCTCAATGACAAGTGCCACAGTAGTAATTAGCTCCCCTAGTTTCCTGCACACCCTTCTATTCTTTCTAATATACATAATATAATTATCATATTTCAGGATTTAGCTGCTTCAATTGACGAGGAAGATGTTGAAAAATTTACTAGAGTAGTCAAGGAGTTTAATGACATAACCCCATTGGTATACTTCTCTATCCCAAGACAGAAAAACATAGTCACGTGACTACTCTTTAATGTTATCTAATTCTTTTAATATTTGTAGCATTTTATTAAAATCAAAATCAGAATCCATTTGTGTTAACTGCTGGAAAGTAATATAAAACGTTTTTGTTGTTTATTAAACTATAAAATCTGTAAAATAATTCTAGAGGGCTTCATTGATCCCTTTCATAATCTTCTATTTATAAGAATAAATTGATACAAGAGTACATGATAAATAGGGTCACCCTAGACACAATATAATCATGATAAATAGGGTAACTCTTGACACAATATAATTAAGATAATTTAGTGCCGTCAAAATGGGTTGAAACCCGTGAGCCAACTCGGCTCACCACGGGTTTGGGCCGGGTTGGGTTGGAAAAAAATGCAAAATTTTTTATGCAAGCCAATTTTGACCCGACTCACTAAGAACCCGGCTCACACAGATTGAACCCGTGGTGGGTCGGGTTGGCTCATCAACCCACCTATTTTTTATTAATTAAATTAAATTAATTATTCAGATCCTATTTTTTTTATTGAAATCAAATTAGTTAAATTAATTATTCAAAATGCACAACCTTTACTTAGCAATAAAGCCTTTCGCGTTGCTGTCTTTCCAAAAGTTTTCCTCTGCAAATAAAACCCTAAGATTATAGATTGGATAATAGTATAGAGGGAGATAAAGAAGAAGATGCTTCAAGAGAGCATAATACTGTGGATTTATCCATTCAAGACTCCAATTTAATAGATGGATAATATTATAGATTGGATAATTCAGGAACATATCATTTGTTTTATCTTGTTTTTAGACTTATCTACAAACATGACAATTTTATCTTGTGTTATATATTTTTGTTAACAGATATATGTAGTTTCTTGGTCAAACGGTTGTGTATGTCTCATTAAACTAAATTAGCAAAATTTTATGCTTGATAGCATAGAATATATATAACAATATATTTTTTTTTGTTTCATTTTCTTTTATATCAATTGGTGCAATTATTACTGTTTCAATTTGATTGATCAAAGTAACATGTTATAAGAATCTGAGAAGAAGAGGGTGAAAAAAAAAGTTAATTAAGTGAGCCAATGAGCCAACCCGTTTAACCCACCAACCCGTGGTAGGTCGGGTCGGGCCGGGTTATCCGTTTTGACAACTCTAATGATAAATAGGGTAACCCCTGACATAATGTCATGATGATAAAATAAGATAAATATCCTAACACTCCCCCTCAAGCTGGAGCATACAAATTGTATGTACCAAGCTTGGAACAAATAAACTCAATCCGAGGGTCCCTTAATGACTTGGTCAATACATTTGCGAGTTGATCGTTTGACCCAATAAACTCAGTACATATTTCTTTAGTCAACAAATTTTCACGAACAAAATGACAATCAATTTCTATATGTTTAGTCCTCTTGTGAAACACTGGTTTTGGTGCAATGTGGAGAGCAGCTTGATTGTCGCAATACATCTTCATAGTATAGATGTCACAGAATTTAAGCTCTGGAAGGAATTGTTTCACCTATATAGGTTCACATGTTAGTGACGCCATTACCCTATACTCAGCTTCAAAGGTTGATTGAGCTACTACATTTTGTTTTTTACTTTTCCATGAAATAATGTTTTCTCTCAGAAAAACACAATATTCTGTAGTAGACCGTCTATCAATAGGTGAACCTGCCCAATCTGTATCACAATACCCAGAGACTTGAATGCTTCCTTTATCTTCATATAACAATCCTTGTCCGGGAGCCTTTTTGACATACCTTATAATGCGAATGAGAGCATTCCAATGGTTAACACATGGAGCCTGCATGAACTGACTAACCACTCCAACTACAAAGGATAGATCTGGCCTTGTAATAGTAAGATAAATCAGTTTTCCAACCAAGTCCTATACCTCTCTGGATCGGAGAATAATTCACCTTCTTCTTTCTTTAATTTCTGGTTTGGGTCCATGGGACTGTCTACTGGTCTGCAATCAATCATGCATTTTTCTTGTAATATATCAAGAGCATACTTCCTTTGGGAGATTACAACTCCATCTTTTGATTGCGCTACTTCAATGCCTAAGAAGTATTTGAGACTTCCAAGATCCTTGGTTTGAAAATGTCTACGCAAGTACTCTTTCAGTTGAGATATTCCAACAACATCATTTCCTGTAATGACAATATCATTAACATATACTATTAAGTAAACACATTTCCCAAGAGAAGAATGACAGTAAAAAATCGAATGATCTGCTTCACTGTGTTTTAGCCCAAATTTTTGAACAATGGAACTAAACTTTCCAAACCAAGCACGTGGTGATTGCTTGAGGCCATATAAAGATTGATGCAGTTTCCATATCATGCCAGACTCCCCCTAAGCAACAAACCCAAGAGGTTGCTCCATATATACTTCTTCCTCAAGATCATCATGTAGGAAGGCATTCTTGATATCCAATTGATGAAGTGGCCAGTAACGAATGACTGCCATGACAAAGAAGAGGCGAATAGTAGTCATCTTGGCTACAGAAGAGAAAGTGTCACAATAATCAAGATCATAAATCTGAGTGTAACCTTTTGCAACAAGTCGGGCTTTGAGCTGATTAATTTCACCATCAAGGTCGACTTTAAGTGCATACACCCATCAGTAACCAACTGCCTTTTTGCCCGGGGAAGGGGCACCAACTCCCAAGTATTATTATGGTCAAGAGTCTGCATTTCTGCAATCATAGTTTGTTGCCATCAAGGATGATCAAGTGCTTCTTTCACATTCTTGGGTATAACAACAAAAGACACTTAGGATAAAAGAGAAAAATAGGAGGGCGACAATGGATGATAGCTAAGAAAATTATGGGATGAGCGTTTCGAGTGGAACGAGTACCTTTTCTGAGAGCAATAGGCCATGCTGACTCATTTGCTCTAGGAGGTGTGGGAGGAGGTGACGAGGGAGAAGAATTTGAAATAGGAGATTCACCATTGTCTTGGGGAGGTGGACTGTCCATTGGGGCCTTCTGTGGTATGATCTCAGTATATGAAGAAACGGGTTCAGGAGGATTGTGATCAAGACTTAGAATGATAGAGACAGTGGAACTATTTGACGCAGCCACTAGAATAGGAAGGACCTATTGGAGGATATAAACATCCTGAACAGATGGAGAGAAGTAAGGAGTTTGTTCAAAGAATGTGACATTGGCAGACATGTAATACTTCTTAGTTTCAGGAGAGTAATACCGATATCCTTTTTGGAGTCAAGAATAGCCTAAGAAGACACATTTGAGAGCGTGAGCAGAGAGTTTGTCTAGACCTGGAGACATGTCATGAACAAAACATACACAGCCAAACACTCGGGAAGATGTATGAAAGAGAGGATCATTAGGAAACAGAATGGAGAAAGGAATTTTATTATCAAGAGAGGAGGATGACATCCTATTAATTAAAATAACATGCAGTTAAGATGGCATCCCCTAGTTATGGGCAGGAATATGGGCATCAAGCAAAAGGGTACGGGCAGTTTCAACCAAGTGTCTATTTATTCGTTCTGCTATACCATTTTGCTGCGGTGTATGAGGACAAGTAAATTGATGTAAGATACCATGGGAACTCAAGATGGCAGAAAAGGAGGATAAAAAAATATTCTTTTGCATTATCACTTCTTAATATTTTGATTACTTGACCAAATTGATTCTTGATTTCATTCAAAAAGGATGTAAAGATGACTAACAATTCAGAACGATTATAAACCCAAGTAGATCTTGAATATTCATCAATGAAGGTAACAATACATATTGATTATAAACCCAAGTACGATTAGGTCCCCATATATCAGAATGGATGATGGAAAAACTAGAATTACATATTGATTGAAACCTTTTAGGAAAAGAAGATCTAACATGTTTTCCTAATTGACATGACTCACATTCTATAGTCTGGAGACCACTAAGTTCAGGACACATCTTTTTTAATTTGGACAAATGAGGATGGCCAAGTCGATCATGTAGCAGTTTAGGATTAGGAGCAACAACACAGGACATCCTTGGACGAGATCCAAAATGGTATAATCCGCCAACTTCATATCCTTCTCCAATCTGTTTTTCGAACCACGCTACTGTATAACAAAAGATTTGTGATCAAAGGTTATTAAACAATTTAACATTTTGGTCAACTGGCTTAGAGAATTTAAATTAAAAGGTCAACTAGGGACAAAAAGAATAGAGTTGAGATTGAGGGAGGGAGACAAGGAAACATGACGGACTCTTTTGGAGGAAGTTTTAGATCCATTTGCAAGGGTTATGAAATAAGGTTTTTCTCAAAAGGATTTAAATGAGAACAAAGAGGTATTACCATAAATGTGATTAGAAGCACCTGAGTCAATTATCCATGAATTTTGACCTTCCATGGATTGGGAAACGCAGACTGTTGATGGAGATTGAGATGGTTGTTCCAAACTGTTAGACTTTAACCTTAAATACTCTTGATATTCATCCTCGGAGAACTTAGAAGTAGAAGTTTCGGTCTTCGAAGTGGAAGTTTCAGTCTTCGAAATATTGACAGTTTTGGAAGGGAAACCATGTAAAGAGTAACAATTCTCTTGAGTGTGACCCATCCTTTTATAGTATCTGCATTGAGGACGTCCCCGACCTCCTCGTCCTCCTCCTCTAGTGCCACGTCCTCCTCTTCCTTGTGTGACAACCATGACACATGGTTCCACTAGTTCATGCGCTTCCTATGTTTGAGGTACCGGGACACGCAAAAGGCGAGTGGTCAATGTTTCCATGGAGGAGACTTCATGACTGGTTAGAAGTTGATCTCTGAGATGAGCAAAATCGAGATCTAGGGTACAAAGGATCAACACCATGTAAAATTTGTCTAGTTTCATTTTGATAGCCTCTAATGGGTCCGCTTCCAAAAACATCCTATGTTCTTCGACAACAGATTGGGCTTCAGCCATGAAGGATACCATATCATGATCTGTCATTTTAAGAGATGCAAGCTTGTTTGCAGTGTCATAGAGACGTTAAATATCGTTGGCATAAATGCTTTGAGCTTTCTTCGAAAAGGAGTGACAAGTTTTGAAAGCCCTCAGAGATATAAGAAGTTTGGGTTCCACTGATTGCCATAACAGGGCACACAATTGGAAATCTGCTTGTTTCCACTGATCAACTTTTTCAGTAGGCACATGGCTTCCATCTCGCTCAAGGTGGTCATAATGCCCTTGACCAAGGAACAACATTTCAACTGTAGCAGACCATGATAAATAATTTTTTCCATTTAGCCTCTCAAGGTAATTAATGGACTTCTAGAGAAGGAAAGAGTATTGTCAGACGCCATCTCTAAAGAAGACGAATCGTACCAGCGAGGAACAAGAAAACCCTAAGGGTTTAGACGGACGAAACTATGATGGTGGCTAGCAGCAGCCAACAGCAGACGATTGGCGGCAGACGTTGGCTGGCGATGTCGGCCGGCGATGGCGGATGGTGGTCGGAGACTGACGTCGACGGCCAGCGGCAAACGGTGGTCAACGGTGGGCAGCAGTGGCGGACTGTGGCACCGGACAGGTGCTATGAGACAGAAACCAGAGCGGGATCGACCCACTTTGATACTAACTTGAGAATTAAACTGTAAAATAATTCTAGAGGGCTTAATTGATCCCTCTCATAATCTTCTATTTATAAGAATAAATTGATACAAGAGTACATGATAATTAGGGCAACCCTAGACACAATATAATCATGATAAATAGGGTAACCCTAGACACAATGTATCTATGATAAATAAGGTAACCCTAGACACAATATAATCATGATAAATAGGGTAACCCTTGACACAATATAATGATGATAAATAAGATAAATATCCTAACAGAAGAGAATCACAAAATTGGAAGTGGGGAAAGTTCTCCTATAGAGAAGGCGCAATATCAAAGATTGGTAGGAAAATTGATTTATCTATCACACACAAGACCAGATATTGCTTACGTAGTTAGTGTAGTGAACCAATTTATGCATGATCCAACAGAGAGACATATGCAAGCAGTAGACAAAATTCTCCAATACTTGAAGTCAAGTCCAGGAAAGGGACTATTATTTAAAAGGGAAGACACATTGACTATGAAAATATATAATGATGCTAACTATGTAGGTTCTATTACTGATAGAAATTCTACTTCTGGGTATTGTGTATTTCTTGGAGATAGTCTGGTAACATGGAGGAGCAAAAAGCAAAATAGAGTATCTCGTTCTAGTGTAGAAGCTGAACTCCGAGCTCTTGTTCAAGGAATGTGTGAAGGACTCTAGATGAAAATCATTTTGAATGATCTTAAAGTCAAGGTGGATAACCCTGTGCAACTACACTATGACAATAAGTCTGCCATGAGCATAGCCCATAATCCAGTACATGACAGGACCAAACACATTGAGATTGACAGACATTTCATTAGAGATAATCTAGACAGAGGCTTTGTGATTACAACTCATGTTCCTACATAACTTCAGATAGGAGACATTTTCACAAAAAGGACTTCCTCCGGGCAGATTTCAAGATCTAGTAGGCAAGTTGTGAATGATTGATATTCACTTACCAACTTGAGGGGGAGTGTTGTAATTAGAGGAAATATCTATAGAATCTTCTTAATTAAAGAAAATATCTATAGAATCTTCCTAATTAGAGAAAACATATATATGATCTTCTAGATTATTTTGTCTTCTTATTTCCCTTTCTAGAAGATTAGATTGCTACAATAGAGGTAAGAAGAATGTAATTACTATGAATGAAAATAATAAAATCATTCTTTTTCAAGTAACATGTACAAAGAAGACACCCAAATATTCTAGGTTGAAGGTTATTTGTATGGATTATATGTGGGTAGAATGAGTTTAAGACTTCCATGGGGCTTTTTGAGGATGAAACAGTAAAAGGTAAGTGACAGTGAGAATAGCTTCCCCCTAAATCTTTTTGGAACATTATTTTGAAAAATAAGTGCTTTAGTTTGATCTAATAAGTGCCCATTTTTCCTTTCTACAATCCCATTTTGTTGGTGTGGTATACACATGAGGATTCATGGATTATTCATTCCTTTTGACAAAAAGAATTTAGAGTATGATTGAAGTAATCTTTGGCCTTACTAGACCTAATTATTTTTATATCAACCCCAAATTGATTTTTAAACATTGAAACAAACTGTAGAAAAACAGAGTTGACATCAGATTTGTGTTTAAGAAGGAAAAGCCATGTTACCCTTGTACAATCATTTATAAAGGTTATAAACCATTTAGCCCCTGAAGTACTAGGAATATTAGAGGGACCCCACAAATCTGTATGAACAAGATAAAATGGAGAGTTGCTTACTTTATTACCGATAGGAAAAGGTACAAGCTTGTGTTTGACAAGCTCACACACCTCACAATGAAGATCTTCTAGATTTAAATTTTTAATCAAGGAAGGAAATATTAACTTTATGACCCGAAATGAAGGATGTCCCAAACGACAATGAAACAATTGGATTTTTTCTTTGTTGACCATGGAGGATTCAGATATTAGAGAGTGACTCTCAATGGGCATACTCAAATCTTCCATGTAGCAAACACCATTCCATTCTCTAGCATGTCTAATCATCCTTCCTGACTTCTTGTCCTGCAATATACAAGAGTTGTTATGAAAAACTACATTACATAAGAGGTCCTTGGTAAGTTTTTGTATAGATATCAGACTTGTGGATAACTTAGGGACATGAAGAACATTTTTTAGTATTATGGTTGGGGTTATATGGACATCTCCTTGTTTAGCTACAATTATGAGGGTTCCATCAACTATAGAAATTTTCTTACTATTGGGACATGGGGAATATGTGGAGAAGTGTTTAGGGAATGGTGTAATATGGTTTGTGGCTCCAAAGTGTAGTATCCAATGATGGGTAAATGGGGTATTTGAGACATTAAATCCACAAGAAAATAGGAACTTACTAGAGTATGTTAATGAACATGTACCTGTGGGTTTTTCTAATTTACTAAGAAAGGACCTTACTCGTTCTAACATGATCATATTCTTGGTTTAGGCCTACCAAGAAATCATACACCCGATCTTGTTCAATGTATTCTCTTAGAATTGTTGAATCCTCATAACACTTGGCGTTTATGACCTTGTAATGATCTAATTCCATCCATAAAGATTTCGGTTGATTAGCATACTCCATGACAGTTTTAGTGCCTTGTTTGGCTGCCATTGTTTTTACTTTCACCTCATAAATTTGGACAACATCCTTTTCCTTAGAGTAGGTTTGCTATATTGTAATCCATATAGCCTTTGCAGAAATGAGGAACATGCATGTATTGCTAATTTCCGGAACCATTGAGTTACATAGCCATGCCATGATCATGGAGTCTTCTTTATCCCATGACTTGAATCTGGCATCTTCTTCCATAGGGGCTTCATCAGTGAGATGGTTGACCTTTCCTTTTCCTTTTAAAATGGTCTTAATGAGTTGAAATCATTTATAAGATAATTTTTTCCATTCAATCGTTAAGCTGAATGAACATTCTGCAATTTTCCCGTACTCTGGAACTTGTCTACATTTTCCATTTCAGCCATTACAAAAATGTGCAATTAAGGCACAGAAAACAAAGACGGATGATGAGTGTTTGAGATCACACAGGAATGAAGGCTGTGATGAAACTCTAGAGTTGGGTAGCAATGAAGGTTGTGATGGAACTCTAGGGTTGGGCAATAATGATGGTTGTGATGGAACTCTAGGGTTGAGCAGCAATGAAGGCTGCAATTTAATCACACTGTCAGAGGCTCCCAAGGATCGAGAGCTCTGATACCATCTTAAAGTTAGGAGAGAGAATATATTTTTTATTATTTGTCTCCTTACATGCATTGGATATATATACAAGAGCTTTTTGAATGAGCAGCCTATTCTATGAAACAAATCTCTAAAATTATGGAATTGTTATTCTAGTAATAATAGCAAGATACAAAGAATATAACAAATTAAATACATGAGAATAATATCTAAAATTTCCTAAAATATATTTTGACAAAGCATTTGATTGACTTCCCATATAAGGTAAAAACTTTAGATTTTTCTTTCATGAGAAAAACCATGTAACATAGATATAGTCATAAACAAAAGTGACAAACCATCTAACACTATATATACTAGAGTTTGATGTAGGCCTCGTTAGAATGAACCAAATCAAAAGAATGAACACTTTTTGTATTACTTTGAGGATATGTGGCACAGTAATGCTTTTTAAGTTGACATACATCACATTTAAATGAGTCTACAAATTCTTTGGAAAATAAGAAAGAGAACATAGACTTTAGAATAAAAAATGATAGATGTCCTAGAGGACAATGCATAAGCCTAATTTGTTCATGTTTTACAACCAACATGGCATAAAGTATATTGTACATTATTGGCATTCTTGTGCTTTTGTCTTCTTGGAGCTATTTGGTATTTACATTGTTGTATTTTTGTGCATGTCGTTGGTATAATGCAAAATTGAGAATATCATTGTACATAAAGATGCATCTTCGGCTTCTCAATTGTTGATTCCATCTGTTTAAATAATGCTACTTCCGAACCTCTTTGATGACGATCGTGTCTTGTATGCTTTTATTGTATAAATTGGGTCAACACTATGTAATGAAGTTGTTTAGTGTAGCGGTCACAGGAGAGCAAATAGTACCTCAATAACAACCGAAGTAGGTCCTATACTGGTGCTACCCGTGGATCCTAAAATTCCCTTTGAATAGAGACATTATGGTGTTGGCTACTTTTGAGATTTTAATTTCCAAAATTAAAATCTATAGATGATAATAGTCAAAATGATAGAAAGACTTGGATTTAGAATGTGATGATTGATAATTCCTGTCTAGGAAACTTGAATTTGACTTTTATTAGTATTAGTATTTATTTACTTGTATGTATGTTTAAGATATCGATTCCTTTTTATTATGTCTATCAGTAATTTTCAGTAATTTTTATCAATTTTGAAAATTTATGTGTATATATAAAAAGAATTCAAAATAGTGGTTTTCCCACTATCTGCTATCTTGCTATAGGCATTGTAACAACGCCACTATCATCTGAGATGTAAAAAGTTGAAGTCACAATAATCTCCAGGGTCCAATAAAATCCTATATGTTTCTAACATTGTATATGACTTGATCGTTTCAATGCAGGAACCTTGGAAGTCAACCCTTTTGTTGAGGGTAAAGAATGTTTTGAAAGAAAAAGAGATGCAAGAGGAAGATTTAACCTGAATCAATGGCTACTTCCAAAAAGTAACTCTCAATTCTTTAAATGTCACTGGTAGAGAAACTATTTTTTGCCATGGTTTGATGATTTTTCTTATCATTGTGGTCGGTCTTCTGTTAATCACGCCTTTATGTGGGAAAAAATTGACAAAAATCTGTTTTTTCCAAACCGTTTAAAGGCATCATGGTACTTTGTCCAGATGGTGGAAGTTCTGAAGTGCTTATAAGAAAATTGAGCATCCAAGACACGAAAGGGTTTTGGTGAATCCGGGGTTTCTTGGTCGAGAATAAAAACCTAATCTTGCTACATGCTTGGAAGATAAGATGGTCTTAGATTGTTTGGTGTCTGTTTCGTTCTTTCACGAGACTCCATTACATGTAGAAGACGGCAACAACTGCTTCACTGTCATATTATAAGTTTAATAATTTGCATTTCACGAAATGACGAAAGAAAATATCACTGTTCTGTACTGATTTATGTCTATTTTTGGCTTCTGCTACTTTTCACGACACTTTTGTTATGAATGTGTTATTGACATGTTTGGTCTTCTGTCAAATCAACAAATATTAACAAAAGAGAATAACAAAGTGCTGATGCATTTGTGTTTATGTATATATTATTATAATTGGAGGAACTTATTCATTATCAGCTTCTGTAGGAAGTTTCTGAATTGTCTACTGGAGATTTTAGTAGTTTTGATAATCTTCTGAAATATCTTATACAGAAATCTATATGCTGGTATAATAAAATCCACAAAAGTTAAATTAATACTTACTGATATTTAAAAATAGATAACTTTATTATGTGTTATTCTTTTCAGATTCACATTATTTTTGTGCAAAAATGGTTTGTTATATTTATTTTTAGAGGAAAGGTTTGATATTCATTTGACACATCTAATAAAGGTAAAATAGTCTTAAAAGAATGAATTTCTATAATTTAAAAGAAAAATAATATTATCATGACACACTTTTACACACAGAACACAAGGGTAACATGATTATAAAAAGTATAAACTTTTGTACTTTTTAAAAAAAAAAGAATAAAAAATAAGTAAAAGTAATATCTGTAACGTCCCGACAACTCACAGGGACATGCTTAACCATGAAGTTCTTATGAGTCAGTCCCCATAGATCACCATCAGACTTTTCAGTGTGCTTTGTCCTCACTCGCACGCTTAACCATGGAGTTCTTATGAGTCAGGCTACCGAAAAGCAAATGCATTTGGTGATATGAGTGGCCAAATCAATCTCTTTAAGCTATCCTTCAACTGTATAGTCCCATACCTATACAGTCTCCAGATCTCTCTCATTCCGGTGTATGTTCGATTCGTCCATGTACCCCTTCCACCCGAAGCTGTCAGGAGTCACTCCTTGTCTGTGCCTCCTGCACCATGCCTCTTGCACTGGCGTCACTCCCCACGCTCGTCAGTGCCCAGATGTCACAATATCAAATGAATATAAAAAATTTAGGTGTCAAAGAATCATATTTTAAAAAAAATATATATATAAAAAAGAATAATATTAAATGAATGTAAAAGAATTAATTATGTCAAATATCATTCTTCATATTTTTATACTTAAACAAACGTGTATGTTGACGATAATAACGAAAAATAAAACAATTTTATTAATATAAAAATATTATTAAATTTAAAAAAAATTATAATTTGATTGTAAATAATTTTTTATTATAAATGATTATTTTAATTAAAAAAGTGATTGTAGATAAAATAATAAGAATTTTTATACACGTAAATGTTATAGATCACTAAAAGAGTATTGTAAAATTATAGAATTTTATAATAAAAGAGTATTATTGCTCGTGTGAGAGAAAATTGCCATAATCTTTCTACGAGTTACACTCAGCACAGTAAATCGTAAGGAAAGCATGCCAAAATATTTTGACTAATAAAATTATATTATTTTATAGATCTTACCACTACGTAAAAAAATATTAAATAAAATAATCAAAGCATTTAACGTCTTGAAAATATAAAATACATTCAAAATTTAAAATTAGTCATAATTTTATCAATGTTAGATCTACTATAAATTTTGTATGACTTAATGAGTACATAGGCATGTCATGTTCATAAAAAATTGAACCAAAATCATTTATATACATACATTTTTAAGAATTGAAAATTAAATCCGATTTGGAGAACTAAGTTTCTAAGAGGGGCGTTTTTCAAAAGCAATGATATTTAGAAGCTCTTATATAAAGTTGAAAGTTATAAATGTAAAATAGTTATTTTACGAGATTTACGTCGTATATAAAAGTTTTATTAATGGTTAAATATGTGTTTAGTCTCACAACTATCAAATATCTTTATTTTTAGTCTATTTTCTAATTTTTGGTACACTTTGATCTTTTTTAATTAGAGTCAGAAACAAAATTTGAAATGACCTTTCATGTCGACGAAAAATTACAGTTTTTTTATCGATAAAAATCAAAGTATACCAAAATTTAAGAAAGACTAAAAATAAAAACACTTAATAATTGAGGAACTAAAAATATATTCAACTCATTTTTAAGCTAGGAATGGAAATAATCAACTAAATTATATTACATAAAAAAAAATGTTTAATCCTTTTCGACATCCCTATTTGTGTAGGAGTGTCTCAGATAGGTCCTTGTTTTCTAAAGTGTGTCAAAATGGTCCTTAATTTTGAAAATTGAAATCAATTGAGACCTTCCCATTAAGTTGGTTGGACGACGTTAAAGAAATTGATGCGTGGGTTGCTCAGATGACCAAATGGTACTGATGTGGCACAATATTGTTGTTGACCTGGCTTAATGGTGAGTTTTTATATTTAAAAAAGTGAAATTTTTAAATCAAAACGCAACGTTTTGATTTTTAACAGAATAAATGAACGTTACGTTAGTTTTATTTAATTTCAATGTTGGGGAATTTGGGATAATTGGGAGAATAGGATTTTGTCGAGGGTTGGCTTTTGTGGTTGGAATTTGGGGGACAATAGGATATATCGGTGTTATTTAGTATAGTTGGTGACTAAATAGGTATCGTTTCTAGATTTGCGAGTGATCTATCGATGCTATTTCGGTAGAATAAGGAAGGTGTTGGCGGTGAAGCACGTGGAAGGCAGTGGCGAAAGTGTTCGAAGTGAACCACCTTTTTCAGGTTAGTAAATGTTCTTTTGATTGAATTTTTTGATGATTTTGTCCTTTATGGTTGTCCTACACTGTTGCATGTTGTATACTACTTCGTTTTCGATTGCAATGTGGTCCCCCATTATTAAAGTGTTGTTGGATTGTCTTTTTCAGTGGGTTGTGGTTTGTATATATTGTTAATACTTTTTGTTGTGGTCAGTTGCAATGTGGTCCCCCATTGTTAAAGTGTTTTCTTACTTTATAGGTTAAAATATAATTGTTGTGTTGTACGTCATGGAAGAAAATTTTGAAGTTGTTTTCCACCATGGTGGAAAGTTCATAAATGAAAGAAAACTTAAGTATGAGGGGGAGAGTACAAGTTTTTCTTTTGACCCAGACATGTGGAGCTATTTCCTTGTAGTCAGTGTAGTAAAAGGTCTAGGTTATTACCTGTGTTGGAAAATAGGTTGGAATCTTTGTTGGATGACATAGGAGCCATGCACATGATTACCTTAGCCATGCTTAATGGTGGGGTTAATCTATTTGTTGTTCATAATGTCTCTGAACCTGAGGTGATACATATGTTAGAATATATTCCTCAGAATACAAATGAAGTAGAAGTTGAACCTGTAGGTATGGTTAAGGGTGAAGATGAAGAGCAAGGTGGGGGTATGGTTGAGGGTCAATGTGAAGAGCAAGGTGGGGGTATCACTGAAAGTGTTGTTGTTTTAGAAGAAAGAGTTGAGGCTGATGATCTTGTTGAAGGAGAAATTAAAACAGAGGTTGGTGGGGGTGAATGTGAACAGGATAGTGAAAGATAATTTGAGGTAGCTGTCAATGAAGGTGAGAGAGGTCAGTGTGATGGAATGACTGAAAGTGTTGTTGTTTCAGAAGAAAGACTTCAGGATGATGATGTTGTTGAAGGAGAACTTCAAACAGAGGTTGGTGGGGGTGAATGTGAACAGCTGATAATGCTAATTTTTACCATTATCTAAGCATCATTTTAGTAGCAAAATCAACTCTTCTTTAGCTTATTACTTGCTTAAATCCTCTCTTTTATTTAGTTTTAGTATTTATCTATATTTTGAGTTACATTACGTAAATAATACTCTAATCCCTTGTTTTTTGATCTATTTCGATGTTAGGAAGATCCTCCATTACATTGAAGAGCCTCGGTGATCCAGGAAGTCATTGATTTAACAGTCATTTTCGCTTAAGCGAGAATAATTTAGCTTAAGCGAGAATGACTATCTTCTCCAAGAAGAATTCTCGCTTAAGCGAGAATAATTTAGCTTAAGCGAGAATTCGGGCAGTATATATACTCACGAGGCAGAAAGAAAAAAAAAGGTCTTTGGTTCTTTAAAGGCGCGATTTCACGTCTGGAGCTCATGGAGGGCGTGAGGAGCTTGTGGCAACATCTCCTCCTCTTCCTTTGGGTCTCCTTCTTCTTCCATCTTCCATGTTTGTAAGCTTTAGGGTTCTCCATGGAAATGGAGAACCAGATTCATCTTGTTAGGGTTAGATGTAGCCTATGAACTCTTGTGTAATGAATGATTGTTTCGTATTTATAAATGCCTTTTCTATCTATTACTAGTATTCTTGTTTTCGATCTTAAAGCTTGCATGTAATGGGGACGTTCATGACTTGATTTTGGGGTTTCATTGAGCCATGGATGGGATATGAAATCTTGAACTGAAACAAGAGTCCTTGTGGGTCATTGAGCCAGGGATGGGATATGATTCACATGTTGTCTTAGATCCTAGTTCTTAATGCGGGTTTGCTTGTTAGATTATCCAAGGGATTGGAGTTTGATAAGGAAAACCTAGGCTCTTTCACCTAAGGGATTAGGGCTAGAGTGTTTTAGTGGATTGACTTTAGTAAATTGATAAAGAGGAGATGAAATTGGTTATACACAAGAGTGCATTGGTGAAAACTAACGTTAACAATGTCATTTCATACTATTTCTAGTCTTTTCCATTTTCAAGTGTCTTCAATACCAAAGTCCAACCTTGTAATTACTTGTGAATTTATCTTTTTGCACATATTCTTAAATGATGAGTTGTTCTTGAGTCTAGATGAGTTGTTAATCGCACAATTTTTTAGTATTACGAGTCTCTTAGGAAAACGATACCTGGTCTTACCACGGTTTATTACTTGAACGATTTGGTTCACTTGCCAAAGAGATTAACAAGTTTTTGGCGCCATTGCCGGGGACTCGTGTCAATACTAGACTTTTGTGAGGTTTCTAACTTATGTAGACTTGATTTTGTATATAGAACTAACTCTTTTGTTGTAAATAGATTTTCACTTTTATTTGGGCTAATTTGTGGCTTTAGCCTAGTTGTGTCTAAGTGTATGCAGGGAGATGTTCACATAAAGAGGACTGCAGCCTCCAAAGCATCATGTAGACCCTGAGGGTGAAGGAACTATAGGACATAAGGAGACAACTAGCTTGAGCATCACAAACTGCCCCAAATTCTCCCTTTCTTGTGTATGCTCCAAGTACTAAGTGAAAGTAGAAGAAGAAAGGGAGAAACAAAAGAAAAGACTAGTCACCACCACTATTTGATGAGTATTTAAAGATGTCAAGGTAGTGGAAGGGCTACAATGAAGATTCTTATGCTATGAGAGTTGATTTGGTGACTAGAAAGTGATTTAAGAAAAGTTGGTGAAAGGAGCACACCAACAACAACATTTGCACTTCATTGAGTAAACCGTCAAGCTAATGACGTTAAACAAGCGCTTTTGGGAGGCAATCCAATTTTCTTACCCTTTTTACTTGTGTTTATTTTGTTTTAGTGTCGTGTGCTTGTATGTGTTTCAATTTTAATTAGTGACTTGTGTCATGCATGTTTGTATTTTATTGCATGTTTGTGATTTTTGAGTTGTAATGTTGTTTTTGTGGTTTGTATAAGTATATTATGTTGTTTGTAGCTTGGTTTGTGTGTAAGTGCATTGAATGAAGGTATGGAACCAAAAATCACAAATTGAGTGGCCAATCTCGCAAGAATGTGCATTATTTTCGCCTAGGATGAACTTTCTCGCTTGGGCGAGATATGCAGAAAACTGAAAAAATAAGTTTTGCTGATATTTTCGCTTAAGCTAAAACTAAGTCGCTTGGGCGAGATTTAGACTGAAAGTTGGGGTGCCATTGGAATATTTTCGCTTAAGCTAAAACTAAGTCGCTTGGGCGAGATTTAGGTTGAAAGTTGGGGTGCTACTGGAACATTTTCGCTTAAGCTAAAACTTTCTAGCCTGGGCGAAAAATTCTTCTGTAAATTTAGCTTAAGCTAAAAGTTTTTAGCTTAAGCGAAAAACTGATATGACGCCCAACACCTTAAAAAACTGGTTCTGCACCTAATTTTTGTTGTTGATTCTATGTTTTTCTTTTCTTTGCACTCTTTCACACATTCCTTTTAGTGTGTTTTTGGATCTTTCTATCCAGTTGTTGACTATGAGATACTAATTTTACTTTGAGCTTTCTTGTTACAGGATAAGATCTTCCTTACGAATTAAAGTGTTTAAAACCACCATTTGTGAACCTTTGAGGCATGCGTGAGTTGTGCAACCGTATGACTTGAAGATTTTGCTGCTCGTGTAGCATGGCCTGGGGGCCAGCCCCCTACTGATGGGGGAGGTGGAGTAGTTGCGGAGTATAAGCTACTGGAGGAGGAAGATGTTACATATGAAAAGTGAAGCTAGTGTTCTACACTATTGGAGCTGCAAAGAGTCCATTTTGATCGTTTTTTCAGTTTTAATTTCCAGTTCTTATTTACTTTCAGTTTTTGTGTTTTTGATTTCTTTTTGACTTGCCTAGTGGATAGTTCTTTTGCAATTGGTTTGGTGATTCGAGTGAATCATATGTTATGCTTGAATTGAATACAAATCTTTTGTGCTTGCTCTTTATCTATGAAAATTTCTTTGAAAATTTAATTGAGATTATGTGGTTAAGTTTGTTGAATAGAGGTTGTGGTTGCTTGTATATGTTTAGATGGATGCTTGCTTTTAATTGTGATCAATATTCTTGGCATGATGTTTATCAAACTTTGGAACCCTGAGTAAACCTATGAGATGTTGTGCCTAGAGTTTATTGTTGAGTGCTATCACTTTGAAATCACAGTTGATTTTGCCTGAGTTTCTCTATTTGAACTATTTTCTTGCTTGTTACAAATGATCAAGGCCATCTTGTTCTTCAACCTCTTCTACATTTTTTAGCCTAAAAGCCAATGCAAAACACTTGAACCTTGAAGAAAAACTTTCTCACCCCTGGAACCTTAAGCTTATTGAAAAATCCTTAACCTCCTTACCTTGAGTTGAGATGAACATATATGTTAGGATAAGGAGAATGGCTTAAGTTTAGGGGAGTTTTTGAAATAAGGGAGCATTGAGAAAATAGCAAAATGAGTCAAAAAGAAAGAAAAAGAAGAAAGAAGAAGAGAAAGAAAAATGAATTCATTGAAAAAGAATTGGGAAATAAGTTGAGAAGTGGTTTATCCAATTGTGAAGCAAAGAGAGAGACTAATGCTATATCATGAAGTAAATTGTTTTATCTCTTAGCTCAAGGTGCTTTGTTATCTAGAAAAACTAATTTTTCTTCTTAGCCCAGCCACATTACAAGCCTTAAAAAGTCCTTGTGATGCTAACTTGCTTGTGAATGTGTTTGATATTGTGAAACGAAAGACAAATTTAATTTGTATAACACTGTGATAGTTAAGAGTTAGACACACATCCTTCTACACCATTGTGCTTGAGTGAAACACTTTCCTTGGTGAAGGATGGTTCCATGCATTCAATGAAAACATCTTGCCACGTTTGTTGATCTATCAATTACATCTATCTTGTGATTTTAAATTGTGAGCACCATGATTGAAGTTTAGCTTGTTAAGGCCATTTTATCTCTTGAATGTAATTTTCGAGTTGAGCAAGCATGATTGATTTTGTTTATTTGATTGAAATTGTGCTTGAGTTGCTAGACTATCGTGATTGAATCGTTTACTACGTGAACTACTTTTGCTTGAGGACAAGCAAAGTTGTAAGTTTGGGGGAGTTTGATAATGCTAATTCTTACCATTATCTAAGCATCATTTTAGTAGCAAAATCAACTCTTCTTTAGCTTATTACTTGCTTAAATCCTCTCTTTTATTTAGTTTTAGTATTTATCTATATTTTGAGTTACATTACGTAAATAATACTTTAATCCTTTGTTTTTTGATCTATTTCGATGTTAGGAAGATCCTCCATTACATTGAAGAGTCTCGGTGATCCAGGAAGTCATTGATTTAACAGTCATTTTCGCTTAAGCGAGAATAATTTAGCTTAAGCGAGAATTCGGGCAGTATATATACTCACGAGGCAGAAAGAAAAAAAAAAGGTCTTTGGTTCCTTAGAGGCATGATTTCACGTCAGGAGCTCATGGAGGGCGCGAGGAGCTTGTGGGAACATCTCCTCCTCTTCCTTTGGGTCTCCTTCTTCTTCCATCTTCCATGTTTGTAAGCTTTAGGGTTCTCCATGGAAATGGAGAACCAGATTCATCTTGTTAGGGTTAGATGTAGCCTATGAACTCTTGTGTAATGAATGATTGTTTCGTATTTATAAATGCATTTTCTATCTATTACTAGTATTCTTGTTTCCGATCTTAAAGCTTGCATGTAATGGGGACGTTCATGACTTGATTTTGGTGTTTCATTGAGCCAGGGATGGGATATGAAATCTTGAACTGAAACAAGAGTCCTTATGGGTCATTGAGCCAGGGATGGGATATGATTCACATGTTGTCTTAGATCCTAGTTCTTAATGCGAGTTTGCTTGTTAGATTGTCCAAGGGATTGGAGTTTGATAAGGAAAACCTAGGCTCTTTCACCTAAGGGATTAGGGCTAGAGTGTTTTAGTGGATTGACTTTAGTAAATTGATAGAGAGGAAATGAAATTGGTTATACACAAGAGTGCATTGGTGAAAACTAACCTTAACAATGTCATTTCATACCATTTCTAGTCTTTTCCATTTCCAAGTGCCTTCAATACCAATGTCCAACCCTGTAATTACTTGTGAATTTATCTTTTTGCACATATTCTTAAATGATGAGTTGTTCTTGAGTCTAGATGAGTTGTTAATCGCATAATTTTTTAGTATTACGAGTCTCTTAGGAAAACGATACCTGGTCTTACCATGGTTTATTACTTGAACGATTTGGTGCACTTGCCAAAGAGATTAACAACAGCATAGTGAAAGACAATTTGAGGTGGCTGTGAATGAAGGTGAGAGAGGTCAGTGTAATGGAAAGACTGAAACTGATGTTGTTTCAGAAGAAAGAGTTGAGGCTGATGATGTTGTTGAAGGAGAAATTGAAACACAGGTTGGTGTGGGTGAGGTTGAAGAGGATGCTTGTGATGTTCGTAGCTGGACCAGTAGTGGTGATGATGATGGCAATGATGAGGTTAATTATGACTGTATGGAAGGTCTAGTTGATGTTAATGTTGAGTGTGATTTAGAAGAGGAGGTAGGAGATAGAGTGGCAGATATGTTTGGTAATGGCCAAGTTGATGTGTAATCTGATGATAGTGATGTGGATGATGGAATGAAGAGTGATGATGATAGAGGTTTGTCCGATGATGAATGGAAATCTAATGAATTAGACAGTGGAGCAGAAAGTGAAGCAGATGATGATGAAGAGGAGGGTTATGGGAAGTTTGTAACCTTCTGCATGCCTAAGACAATGGTAGATTATAAATGGGATGTGGGAACTTATTTTGCTGACAAGCAAGACTTTGTGGATGTCATCAAAACATATGCAATAGAAAATGGTAGAAATATTAAATATATTAAAAATGATAAGAAGAGAATTAGGCTAAAATGTATGGGTGCTAAAGGAGAGTGCCCCTGGATGGCATATTGTGCTTATATGGAAGCCATTCATACGTGGCAATTAAGGACTATTGTTGACAACCACAGATGTAGTAGAGAGCACAAATTAAGATTACTTAATGCAAAATGGCTCAGTAAGAGGTTGGAAAAAACTGTTAAACAAAATCCCCAAGTAAAGGGAGTGGAAATTCGTGAGAAGATAAATAGAAAATGGAATGTAGGTGTATCTAGATGTATGGCTTATAGGACAAAGGACATTGCTTCAGACAATGTTGATGGGTCTTTCAAAGACCAATATAGAAGGATTTATGATTATGCGAATGAGGTTTTAGCTCATAATCCAGGATCCACAGTGAAAGTCAAAGTTGAAGAGAATGTGGATGAAGCCATTTTTAGGAGGTTTTATACATGTCTAAAGGCCTGCAAGGATAGTTTTGTGTCCTGCAGGCCAATTATTGGGTTGGATGGTGCTTTTCTGAAAGGAAAATATGATGGTGAAATGTTAACTGCTGTTGGTAGAGACGCAAATGATCAAATGCTACCTCTTGCATATGTCGTGGTGGAAGTAGAGAAGAAGGATACTTGGAGATGGTTCCTTGAACTTCTAGTTGAAGATCTCAGTGGGGAGGAAGTAAGTTCATCATTTACATTCATGTCGGACCAGCAAAAGGTAATGCACATGACCTATTCCCCGATTATGTTAATTAACTTTCATATTGAAATCATATCTCTAACAACACTGTCATAATTTGATTCAACAGGGACTACTACAAGCTGTACAAGAAGTGGTGCCTAGAGTTGATCAACGTTTCTGTGTTAGACACTTATACGCTAATTTTAGAAAGAAATTCCCTGGAAAATAACTAAAGCGTTTGATGTGGAAGGCAGCTACAACAACCCATCCACAAGCATGGGAAGCAGAAATGAGAAATATTAAACAGCTTAACGATGAGGTTTTCAAATACTTGTTAAAAATCCCTCCCAGGTTTGTATTTAAATTTCTATTGTTAAAAATGTGCCAACTTTTCACAGTAACATTGATGAACATATATATGTTCTAGGTACTGGTCAAGATCAAGATTTAGCAGCAAGCCTAAGTGTTATACTTTGGTTAACAACATGTCAGAGGCTTTCAATAGTGTAATGGTGCATACAAGGTCTAAGCCAATCATAACCATGTTGGAGGAAATCCGCCTTTACTTGATGAAGAGATGAGCAACTAACAGGACAAAAAGTCAATCACTTTCTGGGAACATTTGTCCAAAAATCATGACTAGACTAAAGAAGGAGTCTTAGTTAACTAAATATTGGATACCGTGGTAAGAATGAGGTTTATTAACTTATGATTTCTTTTAAAATGTGTAAGTGGTTTATGATTATAATGTGTTTCTTGTTTTGATTTTACAGCTGGTCAGCCAACAAGATTTTTGAAGTTCGCCATGTGTCCCAAGCTGGTGACAAATTTGTAGTAAATTTAGATGAAAATTTGTGTACATGCAGGAAGTGGGAAATCACTGGCATACCATGTTGCCACACCTTAGCTGCTATGAAATTCCTAAATCTTGATGCAGAGGAATTCATTCCATGTTGCTTTAGGAAGTCCACATATGAAGAAACATACTCTTCAATTGTCTATCCAATAAATGGTAACAATCTGTGGGAGATTACCACATATGATGATGTCTTCCCTCCACCAAAGAGAACATTGCCTGGGAAACCAAAGAAGAAGCGAAGGTTGGAGCAATGGGCGTTGGTGAAGGATGACAAAAGAATGAGAAAGGGTGGTTTAAAGAAAAGATGTGGCATTTGTAAGGAACTCGACCACAACAGGACTTCTTGCACCAAAGCAAAACAAACAATTGATTTGAACTCTCAACAAACACAACAAAGTAACCCATCAACTCAACCAATGATGCCATCATCAAATCAGGTAGAAGCTGCAGTTGAAGGGGATAAATGAACAAATTTAATGTTTCTTTTTATATCTTTTTGTAATGTCTATCATTTGAACAACAATTTGGTAATCTTTTTGTATTAGACAACAATTTGGTAATCTTTTTGTATTAGACAACAACTTGGTGATCTTTTTGTATTAGACAGCAGTTTGGTAATCTTTTTGTATTAGACAACAGCTTGGTGATCTTTTTGTATTAGACAACAGTTTGGTAATCATCAGACAATGTCATTCTGCTTTTAAGAGTCTGTATTGTGATGTTTTATATTGGTTTCTTCACTATGCTTATCAATGAAATCAGTCTGTTTCTTCACCTCTGCATATCAATGAAATGAGTCTATATTTTGATGTTTTATATTTGCTTTACACTTTTGTCCAGATATATTTGTTCTGCATCACGTATGTTTATCTACATATTTGGGCATCAAAACAATATATGCCTTATTATTGGGTGATGCAAAATTCTTAAAAAGTGACCTTGAGCAATGCATATTTTTTTAGACATAAAAACACCTCAGATATGCATGATGCAGGTGTATGATAGCAATATATAGACTCATAAAAACATAACAGCTTCAACATAATAACATTATTTACTCATCACATTCCATAACAAAAATAGAATTTTTCACTAATAACAAGTCTGACTTTTATTGAAATGGAAGAAAGGTACAACACAATCACAACCCATTAGCCCATTGTCATCAACATTGATACGCAAATTGTGTTTAATACACATAAAAGAAAAACCAAAAATATCAACACCTTCATCCACTTTTCAACAACCAACAAAGATTTCTCAAACTTAACTAAAATTTTCCTATTACTATCCACTTCTTCACTGTGCACCGAACTTTCTTTGTTTCCTTCACACTTCAAGCATTTTCCCCTTTCCTCTTCCACAACATCATTGAACCATTTGAAGTAGTTGCAACCACCCTCTTCAGCACCACTCTGTATAAACAACAATCTCTTCTCAAAAACACTTCCACATAATACAAACGTCAAATAAATCATACCTTATACTTCGAGCATCCCCAAAATTGCTTGCCACGATTCTTCAAAGTTTTAGCAGTTCTCATCGCACATCTCAGTCCATAGTGGCAAATCGGTGAACACACATTACAGTTCTCCTTCCGCCACACATTGCATGTTGACGAACAACAAGAATGCTCCTTCGACATCATCTTCGAACAACTACGTTCTTAAACCCACCCACCTGCGTCGAACCAAAATACCCTCAAATAACAAGCTCAACAACCTCCAACACGAACCTCGCTCTTGTCAACCAATTTGGGGATTTCTTCAATTTAGGGATTCCTTCATTTAAAATGTTCATTTATTCTGTTAAAAATCAAAACGTTGCGTTTTGATTTAAAAATTTCACTTTTTTAAATATAAAAACTCACCATTAAGCCAGGTCAACAACAGTACTGTACCATGTCAGTACCATTTGGTCATCTCAGCAACCCACGCATCAATTTCTTTAACGCCGTCTAGCCAACTTAACGGGAAGGTCTCAATTGATTTCAATTTTCAAAATTAAGGACCATTTTGACACACTTTAGATAACGAGGACCTATCTGAGACACTCCTGCACAAATAGGGATGTCGAAAAGGATTAAACCTAAAAAAAATTAAATTAAACTTTTTCTGTACCTTGGTTTCTGCATATAATAAATTATTAAAATAATTTAATTTTCACATTTATATAGATACTCGTACAAAGTCATCTATTATTTTTTCTATTAATTACCTCCCCTAAATCAAAGATAGAAAGAAAGTCCAAATATTCCCCTTTATCCAAACATTATTGGTGTTCCTAAAATCAAATCTGAACAATAATATTTTAATCTGGGAAAGGGGGTCTCCTCCATAATAACCAAGTTTCTGAGAATAGTTAAATATACCAAAGCAGTACCTTTTATTTTTCTTTTTGTTTTTATTGTTAAATCACTTAAACAACATCATCCCCTTATCTTATCTTATTTCCCTATTTAAATATTATAGATTCCCTCCCAAGAGTTCCCGGTTGGTGGATTATTTAAAATATAAATTTAACAATATTATGTTAAATAATCATTAATTATTATAATATTTATATATATTTTTATGAGATATAAGATTTTTTTTAGTTGAAATTGAACGAAAATATTTATTACACATGAATTTGATGTTTATGTTAGAATTTTGTTTCCGAAAATTATAACTTTGACTTGCCGGCCACACCGGTGCTTGCAAGATGCAACCACTGTTGTGCTTGAACGCTTGGTGTTGGGAGGCACCATGCCTTTCCATCTTAGCATAAAATGTTGAGTTCAACACAAATTCACACGCACTTCACTCTTCCGAGACGCTCTTTAGTCTCTGATATTCCTTCGCTTCTCCGCCGCCGCACGCTCTCCTTTTCTCGCTCTCTCTCCTCCTCCCCTGCTAACTCTATCAACCTCTTCTGCTCCAACCACGAGGTGGCCGTTGTTGACGGCGGAGTGATGGAGAAGGCGACGGAGAAGGGGAAGGTGTTGAAGGTTGGTCTCATATGCGGTGGTCCTTCCGCTGAGCGTGGGATTTCCCTCAATTCGGCTCGATCACTCCTTGATCACTTGCAGGTACAGATTCTTCGGAATTCTGTTACAGTTTAATTTTGGTTTAAGCTTATCAGAGGACTAGAATTCGATTATCAGAAAATACTTTCTCGGAGAGGGACCGGGGATTTAAGTCAGATTAAGGCTCGCACCAAAGATTAATACCATAATTGGGTCGGAGGACCGAAGTTCACTGGATGTCCAACTAAAGTCAAAGACCCTAGTTATCACGGTTAAAAAAGTAATTCCTTATAAAAGTTAATGATCATATAATTATAAAAGTTTTGATCAATTAGAATTACCTTAATTATACTTTTGAAGTAATTATTTAAAAAGTCAACAATTGTACAATTATAGGTGTTAACCAAATAGAAATCACCTTAAATATGGCTTTTGAACTAGTTATTACAAAAGTCAACCATTCTGGTCATTCAGAGACCTTGACTTTGAAACTGTAGTTGCGGATAGAGTTTTGAAACCTTGGTCCTATGACCTTTTTCATCATAATTAAGTTGATTTTATTAAACCTTGGATTATTAAATTTAAAACTCAAACTCTTGCAAGTTAATTATGCCCTTCGTTTACATTTTTGTTGTCCTACCATGTGTTTCCTCCGGTCTATTGAGTCAGAGATTAATGCAGCTGGTTACTGTGATTGTTCTTTCTTCAGTTTACTTCGAAATTATAATTGTATTGTCAGTATATTGTGTTTTAAAAGCGACTAAGAAGAAACTGTGGTAATTTAAGTAAATTTATGTTGCAATCGTGAGAGAAATTTCACTTGAGTTTACTGTCTTTTCATTTCATTATTTTGGCTTGTTTTAGTGGAGGTGAGTTGTTCCAGTCTGTGCTAATTTGGAAAGCAGCTTAAGGTTCTGTTTTCTGTTTTAGTATCTTATTTCTTTCATATATATCAGTCTCATTTGTTTTCCTGTTGTCTGACAGGGAGACAATTTACACGTTAGTTGCTATTATATTGACTGCAATCTCAATGCGTATGCAATTTCCTCAGCTCAGGTTAGTATGATACATCTTTCCCAAAATATGCTCCATGAGCTCTCTTTCTGTCAAACTATATCTTTTCTTACACTGATTGGTATACTGAGAAGAATTCTGACACGCATGAGGCTAAACTTATGATATGATTAATTAGATAGTAGAAAATCTGAAAAAAAAAATCAAGGCAAGACGAGTTACAGTTTCGACAACCATATGGGGCAAAATATTAGTTGAATTAGGTTCTTCTTTGGTCTACAGTCTACTAAATTCTTCCTTATAACTTAAGTTTAATAATATATAACTCTTGGTTAATCCCAGTAAACACAAATAAGTGAAATGTCTACTTACCGGATCATCACCTCTAACTTGAAATCTCCATGATCTGTCATTGGTTTGATTTTGCCTCATTTGTCGCATTCAAGCCATTCATTCTTCTACTTTCTGTATTCTTTCACAGGTATATTCCAACACACCTGCTGATTTTGATTTTAAACTTGAAAGGTTAGTGCACCCTTTCAAATTATGGAAAATTATCATAAAGTTCTGGTCAAACTTTCTCCAATTTAGGAATAATTAACAACACACCTGTGTGGTTAAATGTTCCCAAAATATAAATATTTTTACTAATAATTCCTTCTTCCTAATATGCCTTTAAATTATGGATCAAATACTCACAAAATGTTGTATGGAATAATTTGCATTTAAAACTTGAGAGTAAAGATGCCTACTTCTTCAATTTGCAGCCTTGCCCAAAGTTTCCAGACATTGTCTGACTTAGCAAAGCATCTAGCTACAGCTGTTGACATAGTATTTCCAGTTATACATGGCAAATTTGGAGAAGATGGTGGCATTCAGGTGCAGTATATATACAGTATATATATCTGGAATTCTTCTAGGTTGTGATGAGTGTGTGTATTTATCAATGATATTTCTATGTCAAATATTACTAGGAATTGCTGGAAAGATATAATGTTCCATTTGTTGGCACGGGATCAAAGGAGTGTGTCCAAGCATTTGACAAGGTATAGGACGTGTATTTCGTTATGTTTCTTCCCCAACATCTTTTTTTTCTTCTGTTTATCATACCTGGAATGCAGTCACACATTTTAGATCTAAGGTTCATATTTTCAAACCTTTTCCCCTCTTGTAATCTTTTATCACTTACTAGTTTGACTTTTACTGTTCCTCTGACTCACTTTTTCCCTTAAAATTATTGTCAGCATAAAGCATCACTGGAGCTCCGGAAACATGGATTTATAACAGTACCCAGTTTCTTAGTTCAGGTATTATAAACTGTGTTTTAAACAGACTATTGCTTCACCTTGTAATGATAATTAATTATGCGTCTCAGAAGTCTGTATGATTTAATGTTTTTAAATGTTAAACAATTGGATGCTTCATGATTAATGTTCAACAATATTTTTATTGTATTAGATTTCGTCCATGTTTTGTTGTTATTAAAGTATTTTCTATCTTTAAAATCTAGTCATACAACTTTTATTATTTACACACTATTTTATAATATGTCAATTAGGGATATGAAACAAACAAATCGGAAGTATCAGAATGGTTTAAAAAGCACCAGCTGGACCCTGACTTGGGGAAAGTTGTGGTAAGGCATTTGATTTTAGTTCAGTCATTATAGTTTCATAGTTAATTCATTGTAAGGGAGTTTTCTTATGCTTATTGATGTTGTAAATTTGATGCTTCAGGTAAAACCAACAAGAGGAGGGTCAAGCATTGGTGTTAGAGTTGCTTATGGTGTTAATGATTCCCTTGTAAAAGCCAATGAAATTATGTTTGAGGTATTTCCAATAAATTTTTCACTTCAATGCAATCCAGATTCCGTTAATAATATATATGACTGAATAAAAATCAATAACTAAGGATGAATACATTTTAACAATAGATATGTTAAGGCTCTGTTTGAATAAGCTTAAGTACTTGCATAATAATAATAATGATGATAATAATATTAATAATAATTATAACAATAATAATAATAATAATAATAATATTAAGAAGAAGAAGAAATGTAAAATGAATGAAAATGTTTTTTAGATAAAATCAATGTATGCATTTTTCATTTATGGAGAAGTTAGCTAAAAGAGGTTCTGTAAAAGTTGAAGTGTATAAGTTGATTTTAATATAGATGTTCCTTTTACCTTCTTATTTTCTTTTCCTATAAGTTCCTATTCAGAAATATATCTGAGTAACAAGCTGTACATCTCTTACAATATATGTTAGACCAAATTACTCTAAAACCTCGAGATTTCACCTAACTTTACTTTTTTAACATTTACAGCAATCCCCTTGTAAAGTTACATTACATGGTTTAATTTGTTTCTTAAGTGGGTGTTTGTGTAATGTATAGGGGGTTTGTTAGTGGGACATAATCAAGGGGGTTTAATATCAGTGTAAAATAGGGTGAGGGATTAGGAGAAATTTGATGAAACTTCGTTTAGTGTCTGTGAGTTGCTCTATAAGTTAACTTTTGGTATTGATAATTGATGTTGAATGTGATAGGGAATTGACAATAAAGTGCTAATAGAAGTATTTCTTGAAGGAGGGAGTGAGTTTACAGCCATTGTCCTTGATGTAGGATCTGGTTCTGATTGCTTTCCTGTAGTACTACTTCCAACTGAGGTATGTTTTGTCTTTTTTCAGTTGACATTTCTTATTTATTCACTGCAATTCTGTAATATTCGCACTTGTTTTTGATTATCTTAAATAACACAAGAAAGTATCAGTTCCTTTTATTCAATGGACTAAAACTCTTTGAAAAACTCTAGAATAGAATGATAGTTTCTTAGGGAATGTGAATTTCACTACTCCCTCCAAAATTGAACCATTCAATTCAAACTGGATTGATCTTACTTCCCTTTGTATATTGTTCTTTCTAAAAATGATAACGTATACTCTGCTACCACCTTGTTTTTTGCCTAATGAATGTTTGTTTTTCCAGTCAACAATATTTTTTTTTGTATTATTTAATTTCATGTACCAGCTACATAATTTGGTTTGGAATGGAATGATCATTATTTTTTTAGACTGAATGAAACATGCTGAAGATAATGATTATTCCACTTCTTTCCTTCTTCATTCCGTTGAATCAAACTGGATCTGACTAAAATTCTCTTTTCAAATGTATAAAATGAAGAAAGTGAAAGGAATTTTCAACTTGAGGATATGTGATGTATTGTGGGATACAGGTCAATTCAAGACCATAAACTGGACATGACTCGGGACAGAAAATTTAGTGATAATAGTTGGGATTGCTTGTATTTATAAATAATCATTCTGTGGCTGCCAATGTCTATGGGAAATTACTCAAGCAGTTTGTACGTGGAAATTGCATTTGCTATTGCCCAATAAATTTTCCACATTCCGTTGTAACATTTAGATGAACAGGTGGAGCTTCAATTTCGTGGGGCAAATGACGTGAAAGAGAATGATGCAATATTTAATTACCGCAGGAAGTACCTTCCAACCCAACAGGTCAATAGTTGGGTGAATGTGTTTATATGCACGCAAGATATATGGCACATGCTTTCTGAGCTAAAATATAGTGCACTGACCGTCTTCCTTTTCCTTCAGTTTATTTATTATTTGGTTTCAGTCAATGCTGGCAAATATTTTCTTAATCAGATGAAACATATTTGCAGGTTGCTTATCACACTCCACCACGGTTTCCTTTGGATGTAATTGAGAATATTCGCAAAGGAGCATCTCTGTTATTTCAACAGCTTTGCCTGCAAGATTTTGCTCGAATTGATGGATGGTTTTTGCCAAATTCAGGTTCCAAGTTATCACCATCTTCAGAAAACGAGTTTGGAAGGACTGAATCAGGTTCCATAGTATTCACTGACATTAACCTGGTGAGATGATTCCCTTCCTTGGGAATAATATGGTTATCTTTAGCAGTTTCACTACTAATCTTGATTGTTCACTAGTTTTCTAATTGTTAAAATCAACACATGTTTCAGATCAGTGGTATGGAACAGACCAGTTTTCTATTTCAGCAAGCTTCTAAGGTACTTCTGGATGTATCTGCATCATATTTCTTGTATTCTATATCCACAATTCCCTATATTTTCTCAAAGCATCTCTGTCATAATTATGTGTTTGTATTTGGTTTGAATTTTTCTGTGACCAATTTTTTATTATATCTTTTAAATTGACCATTTAATCTCACTGTGTTGTATGAAGAAAGGCATTAGGGGTTATTGGTCACAGCGAAGTACCTAACAAGTCAGGAAGTTCTGTCAGACTGTCATACAACCAATTATTCTTTATGATAGGGAATGTTGAACTTTAAATGGGTAATAAGAGAAAAAAAAGGTGAGTGTAGTAAAAATGAATATGTTAAGCCGGATGTGTGATAACAAAAAAAAATGAGAGAATACAAAATGATTGAATAAGAGGAGATATTCTTATGACACCTCTTAAGGAAAAGAATATAAAAATTTACTTAAGATGGTTTGAATGGGTGCAAAGAAGGTCACTCGAAATACTAGTGAGAGGTAGATTCTAGGTTTTAGCGCTAAAAATACAGGTAGATGGAGACCAACCAAGAAGAACATTAGAAACAATTAGGAAAAAGGTATCTATGGGGAATATCCTTGAGAGTTTGGTTTTTAATTAAGTCCAATTGCATTGCGTGATTCATGTAATTGATCACTTAGTAGGAAGGAGGTTGCTGTGGTTGTTTTAATCTTATGTGTTTTAGTGACATGACAAATTGTCTATTTCCTTTTAAGGGGATTATACCGGATCTATCGAATGTTACACGTATTGAAAGCATGGTGTTAAACACAGCACTCACCAGTTAAATGACTTTCAGATGATAAAGTTAATTATTTTTTGTTTTTCTTATCTATCCAATTCTTATTGTTCACTACTTGAAAATGTTATATATGTTATTCAGGTTGGGTTTTCTCATACAAACATCCTCAGAAGCATTATTCGTCATGCTTGCTTGAGATTTCCAAATCTTGCATCAGTTAATGGTATAATAGGTCAACTTCCAAGCAAGTCAAAGTCCTTACAACTTAACAATTCATTATCTCACCATAAAGGAGCTCGAAAAGTTTTTGTCATTTTTGGAGGTGACACATCAGAACGACAAGTGTCTCTTATGAGTGGTACAAATGTTTGGCTCAATTTGCTAGCCTTCCATGATGTAAGTGTCCATAATCAGGAAGACCTTAAAGTTACTGTACATGCTTTGGTAACCCATCTGCTGAAGTTTAAATGCGGCATCCAATTTAAAATATTTATGTTCTTATTTTTGACAATTTTTTGAAAGAAACTTATAAGCATTAGTTTGTCATTTTTTCTCTTAGTTTGTTTGAGCTATTGCATATTTACATACATGCAGAATCATCATGCAATGTGATGTAACAGATATAACACACTTATCCAGGTTCTCTTCATTCTCTTTAAGTGGAATAGGATTAATTTAGAATATAAGATCAGTTGGAAGTCTCACATTAATTAGAGATAAGAATAATTTATACTATATAAATGGGTGCAAATCTTACCTAACAAGCTAATTTTGTGAGGTTTAGTTAGGTTTAAGTCTACTTTTTAACACTATATCAAAGCGTTGGAGATGTATACACCTCAAGATCTTTCATGAATATGACATTTTACTTTATTGTTTAACTGATTTTGTGAGATTGAGTTAGACTTAAGTCCACTTTTTAACATTGTATCAAAGCGTTGAAGATGTATACACCTCAAGATCTTTCATGAATGTGACATTTTACTTTATTGTTTAGCTGATAATATTTCATTTTCAGATATATATATATATATATATATATATATATATATAGGTCTTATGGCATTCTGTAAAACTTATGGGATTTTCTATAAAAAAACTAAAATAATTGGTCTTGCAGCTTGAGGTCACTCCATGTTTGCTTTCCCCAACAAGTGAGTTTTCAACTAGTGTTGGTGTGGGAAAGAAGGATGATGACGTAATGAATAGAACAGTTTGGTCATTACCGTAAGTACTATTCCTTTTCTCTACCTCAAGAGTTTCCTTGATTTTTGAATATTCATACGAAAACAACTTTATTTTACTGTTAGAAGCATACGAACCTATTCCTAGGGTTCCCCTATTAGTTTATGCTTTCAGGAGAGTTGGTATTAGAAAACTGCTTATTGTAGTCATCCTAATCTGCCTTAGTTTCCACCTTCTTGGGATTTGCCTTAAGTGTGACCACAAAGGTGGTGGTTTAGTCCCACTTCAACTAGGGAGATGACTTGAATAGAGCTTTTAAGTAAGTTTTATAAAGAGGAGTTAGATTTTAAGGCCAAATTCTAAAGTTGGACACTAGCATGATATCAAAGACCCATTGGCCAAATTGTGAAATTTGATCTTTTCCATCTCCAGTGTTCACAATTAAATTAAATATTACCACTTTGAAATGTGGAATTTGACTCTTGAAGCCCAAGGAAATATCGAACAAGGACGTGTGCCACAAATAAAAAACCACTGTTGGACCTCCATCTAACAGATTACCTTTTCAGAGGAGTTGGTTCTACACAGGATGTTATATTCTGCTTGCAATCTTCTATCCGGAACTGATTTTCTTTCATGGTTTCTCTTAGAATATATTATACTCCATAAAGTAAAATTATATTCTTCTTATTAAGGTTATAAAATCAGCAATTGCAATCTAGAAATGTATCAAATAACTGGTACGTTCCAGATCCAACAATCTGTGTAAAGTACCTTGACATATGCACTTCAATGATCAGTAACATTTGTTTTGATGGTGATTTATGCATGTGACATCTTCATAATGTAGTTAGAAAGAAATAATTTTATAATTATCTGTGTACAGTTATTCTGTTGTGCTACGACATACTACTGAGGAGGTACTGGATGCTTGCATGGAAGCAATTGAGCCAGAACGAGCTGCCATAACATCTAACCTACGAAAGAAAGTAATGGATGAGCTTATGCTGGGTTTGAAAGACCAAAATTGGTTTACAGGGTTTGATATTTCTGATGAACTTCCAGTGAAATTTTCTTTAAGGAAGTGGATCAAGCTAGCCAAGGAAGTCCAGGCAACAGTTTTTATTGCAGGTGAGCAAAAAGTGTTTTCTAGTTGTTAAATTTTAACTTCAATTTGTTGTTAGTAATGGTACTCTCTCACTTTCACTCACAAAAGCAATATTAATATGAATTATGAAAAATGGAACACTAAATGAATGTAATTGTACCCCTGCCTATGCTTTGCATCTAGGCACTCCTAGGTCACAAGGAACGTTCCTTTGTTCACAGAAATAAATACTCCGTACTCTCTCTCTAACTGAATTCCCACTTACCTCACCTCTCTTTCTTACATGTCTAACTAACCACATCTTCAAGCACATGCTTCTCTCCCCCCCCCTAAATTTGTACCTAGGCCCATTATCTATTTTTTCTGCCATTGATCTGCTTGCCTATGTCAGTTTCTAACAATACATGATAAAATAATTTCATATTCACTATTTATATATCATTGAAGATGAATAGCTAGCTCTTAGTATCAACATGGAGTGTGCTTCATGCATCATCTTGACAAATGTTAGGTTCCTGGGTTTGAAACCTAACTAAGAATACTGACTGTAGGTAGAAACTGTAATGAAAGAATAGGTTTTTCTATTATTCACCATGAAAGAACTCTCTTTCAAAGAATGGGTTGGGAGCATAACCTTCCTGGTTAGGAGCATAACCTCCCTCTACATGCTAAAATCCTGTCTTTACAACAAATTCACTCAATGCCCTCTACAGAGTTACAAGAGCTCTATTTATAGCAGCTCTGACCCGCTCCCCTTTTTCCAACTGACACCCCCACACCCTTAACTCCTAAATCCAATCTATCCTATCATCCTAGATCCTAAGATTACACCCCGTTGCAGAACAATCTTGTCCTCAAGGTTGGAATCGTGAGGTTTGATCTCCTTGCTCATCTTCATCATCGTGTACTCATATGAATGGAACCCTCTGGCAACTGCCCTCCAATTCAGGTCTGAAGGTTTGGGTGGTGGAAATTCTTCCTCCAATGACTTCCATTCTTTTTGGATTTTATTAGCTTCCAGCATTCTGGTCACCTCTTTTCCATAATTATAAGCCTTGAGGAAATGGTCTTCGATGTCTTTCAAAGCTTCAAAAAGTTCTCTCCCCTCTGCAGGTGCTTCACGAATGGCAAGGCCCTTCTTTTGTTCGCTGGTCCACCTCTTCACAAAATCCATCCTTCTCTCCCGGGCATTGATTCTTCCATCAACCTTTCCCTCCTCAGCCTTCATTCTAATTGTAAGCCCGTTCGGCCAATTACTGAGAGACTGTTTGGACTGTAAGATTGTTCGGCCTTTGAATGTAACTGTAAGACCGTTCAGTTCCTCCCGTCCTTTCACGTTCAGATTCAGCGGTTCTCTCCCGTTCGGGTCCATCAGTCCTTTTCCATGCGAATCTGGTAGATTCCGGTTGTTCAGTACTGACCCCACACTCTCGACGGCTCCCGATCTGTCTGGGTGATTGGCCTCGGACAGTGTCACCTCTCCGCTCGGTCGTCCCCAAGACGACTGGTCTTCAATCCCGCTCTCGTTCCCTACCTTTTCGCCTACCTGGAAACATTCTTTGCAATCCGCATCGCCACCGTCCCCGTCTGTTTCGATGCCGCCAAACGCTCAACAAGGGTTCCAAACCTTATCACCAGGGCTTCCTTCAAACCATCCCATGAACGATTCTTGGCTTTCTCCTTCCAGGCTCTGATCCAGTAGCCCGCGCTGCCCTCCATGCTTATGTATGCGAGCCGCACTTTCTCCTCCTCCGCTACTCCTTGAAGCTCAAAAAACCTCTCCGCCCTATTGATCCAGTTTAGCGGGTCCAGCCCTTCGAAAGTGGGTAATTCACCCCTCTTCCGCCATTGATTCTGCCCTTCCAGATGTTCGCCACCCACTCTCCCTCCAATATCCTTCTCGCGCCGTCGTTGGTTTCCGTTTGCGGAAGCCTGACTTCCATCTGATTGTCCTTCGTTGGTGTGAGCCCGCGCCCCCATCATCCTCATTATTTCTTGCAAGTCCCAGCACACTCCGACTGATTCCGCCTTCATCCCTTCCATCGTAATCTTCAGAGCCTCCAATCGTCCCTTCGTGCTTCCCTCCATCTTCGATTTGCCCCCAATTTGGATCCGGCAGTTTCTTGATTACTTCTTGATCCGTTCTTGACCCCTTCTTGATCCGGCACCCCTCTCCTAAGGATATTCGGCAGCTTCTCGAAACGGCAGGTCGGACCAATTTGTTAGGTTCCTGGGATTAAAACCTAACTAAGAATATTGACTGTAGGTAGAAACTATAATGAAAGGATGGGTTTTTCTATTATTCACCATGAAAGAACTCTCTTTACAAAGAATGGGTTGGGAGCATAATCTCCTTGGTTAGGAGCATAACCTCCGTGGTTAGGAGCATAACCTCCCTCTACAGGCTAAAATCCTATCTTTACAACAAATTCACTCAATACCCTCTACAGAGTTACAAGAGCTCTATTTATAGTAGCTCTGACCCGTTCCCCTTTTTACAACTGACACCCCCACACCCTTAACTCCTAAATCCAATCTATCCTATCATCCTAGATCCTAACAACAAACATCATTTTGATCTAACACTTCAAGATAATCAAAAGTTACATTTCTTGAGGTAGAATCACAAAAAGGTTATAGAGGAAAAAAATTTTAGGTATGACTACAATAAAGCCAATAATATGGTAACATGTTCTAAAGTGGATTACAAGTCCCTCGTTATTTGTCTAAGTGTATGGTTGGATTAACAAGAGGCAAATTTTTATGGTTAATTCAAGGGAGGGATTTCAAGTAGACAATATGTTTGGTTGAGATGGGGAAGAGATTTTAAAAATTAATTTGCTTTCATACCTTATTGTTGGATTCACACAACAACAAAAGTGAAAGAAAGAAACTATATTATAGTAGAAGGTTCTACACACAAAAAACGTACTACAAAGAGTATAACATGCTTCTATATATAGAACAAGGATAACAAAAAACCATTAAGACAAACATTGTTTATATAAGATTACAAAGAGTAGGGTCTAGTTAATCTTAACACTACTAGAAACACTCCAGTAGATGATTTCTTGTTTTCTTCGTAAGGCATCATGATTCAGAGAAAGTACATCACAATTATCCACCTTTACTTCAAATCATGGAAGAGTTCTCGCATCACCTTTACTTTATACAATGTTTTATTCCCTGTTTTGTATAGTGCATGGAGGTATTGGAGAAGATGGTACACTTCAATCTTTGCTGGATGCTGAAGGAGTGCCCTATTCAGGTTTGTTTATAGCGTGCACCTAATATGTGAGACTATTTGGTATAATGGTATCCACTAATCATGTTTATTTATTCTTTTAATTTTTATTTTCGTCTGTTCTCTGTTATCTTTTGTTAAAGGTCCTGGTGCAATGGCATCCAACATTTGTATGGACAAAGTTGCAACTTCTGTGGCTTTAAAACATGTACGTGCCCCTAATTTGAATATTTTTTCAGCGAAAGATAAAGAACACTCCTCTTACATTACTTTTCTCAATTTGTATTAAGGATATGCCTCTATCTATTTTTAGAGTTTATTACTATAATTTAGAATTTCTTCCATTATGAATGTTAGTGTAGGGGTTATGGGCTGTTACATATTTATGGACAATTATGCCAAATTTAAAATTAATAGGTATAATTATTATCAATTTTAAGTAGAGCTGTCAAAATGAATTACAACCCGCGAGCCAACCCCGTCCACGAGTTTGAGTCGGGTTGGGTTAGAAAAAATTGTATTTTTTTTATGCGGGTCAAATTTCAACCCGACTCGTTTAAACCCGGCTCATGCGGGTTGAACTCGTGGTGGGCCGGGTTGGCCCACCAACCCACCTATCTAATTTTTTATTTTATTAAAATTTAATTTTAATTTTATAAAAAAATATTTACTATTTTGTTTTTGCTTGAAAAAATTATTTAAGTTCCTTATTTTCAAAATTAATTAAACACCCATGTTGGGAGTGAAATTTGTTTAGATTTGTATTATAGAAAGTTTGTAATTTTTTTTTATTTAAAAAAAATTGTAATTAAGTGAGCCAGTGAGCCAACCTGTTTACCCACCAACCCGTGGTGAGTCGAGCCGGGTTCGAATTTTTCTGGCTTACTAATAAATGAGCAGGGTTGGGTTGGCTCACTAAGTGACCAACCAGTGGTGGGCCGGGTCGGGTCGGGCCGGGTGACCCGTTTTGATAACTTTTATTGTAAGATACAATCCCTTTTATCTTTAAGAAAAATCATTGAAATTTAAGCCTAGTTTTTTCAACAATTTGACATGTTTCTCTGATTTTGCATTCTGATATCCTAATCTTAAAAGCTTGCAAATTCTGGAGTTCTTACCATAAACAAGGATGTCAGGCAAAAAGCCGATCTCTATAATAAGTCTATAAATGATACATGGCATGACCTTACCTCGAAGCTGCAGTGCCAAACATTATGTGTCAAACCAGCAAAAGATGGATGCTCAACTGGGGTTGCTAGACTGTGGTAGATTTATTACTTTTTTAGAATCTCGTGAATGATACCAATGATTAAAGGTTGTCATTGGGTTTAATGAATTATGTTTTACATCTAGCTAATTCTATTTTCATACAGCTGTTCCCAGGACCTTGCAATATATGTCAAAGCTCTGGAGGACTGTCTACTAAGAATTCCTCCAAATAGCTTATCAAAGGTATGCATAAGTAATAAAATCATGTCACGATCTCACTTGTTGAGGAATGTTGAGTGATCATTAGTAGTGTAGCTCTGATTCTGTATATGAGAGAGACAGGGAAAAAAAAGCATTTGCTGAAAAAATGGTACCAATGTGTAATGGTATCGCAGTAATATGTATTTATAATATTGCTGTATCTATTCGTAGTGTAACATACCAGTACCATCACTGCATTAGATTAACTCTTCACCTTTTTTATTAAATGTGCAGGCACATGGTATGATTGAGATGCCAAACCCTCCTCCGGAGCACTTAATCTTTGAACCTTTCATACAGACAGATGAAATACTCGTGACAACCAAATTTGAGAATGCCACTGGTAGTGGCCTTACGTGGAAAGGGAACAGCAGATGGGTGGAAATAACAGTTGGCGTCATAGGAAAACGTGGATCAATGCACTCACTAAGTCCTAGTGTAACTGTCAAAGAATCTGGTGATATTTTGTCACTAGAGGAGAAGTTCCAAGGTTGGTCTCCATCATAGAATGATCTAGAATTTAAAATTAATTATTTTTATAGAAGGATAATTACAAAACTTAGAAACTATAGTATAAAGATAGAAATTAGTGGCCTTTACTCCAACAGAACACTGGAGTTGTGAAGTTTAAGATTTCTATGAAGAAAACCCTACACTTAAGTTTCCAGGATCAAAGGCTTTTCAGTTAAGATATTTCAAGTTAAAGAAGATCAAATATCTGAGTTAGAAATTTTTTAGGTGAAAATTGGGGATTGTGTGCTTCATTCTACTTAATGTAAAAAATAGTCACTTATTTTACTAGCTATCCGTGAAAGATTTTAAAATTGTAGTGATAATGTATTAAAAATAATTTCTTACTGTGCATACACCAAATCATTCCTCAAGTAGCATGCTTTATGTTTCTTGGATCCATCTTTGAAATTGATGGGAACCCTCATGATTTTCAAGCTGGGAAAATGTAATGGAAAAATGCTTCGAGCATAATTAATGATAGTTCTCATCAAAATAAAAAGAAAATTGATCTTAATTGGCCGTGCTGAAAAGATTTTTAATTCTAAATGCACAATAAGCTAGTCCAAGCTAAGCACAGAGGTTAGGAGGATGCTACTATTGATTAGTAGACAAAAGAAAAAAGGAATAAATGTATGAGGAAGTTATAACTGCCTTGAGGATGGGGGCTATGTGTGAATGCCTCTTATCTATTTTATTTCTAGTACTTTTTCCTACCTTGTCAAATGCAGTTGTTCACCATAGTTCATTTTTTCATATACTTGTATATTGGCAGGTGGGACTGGCATCAATCTGACTCCGCCTCCCTTGTCAATTATGAGGTATTCTAAATAAATTCCACAACCCAATGGCAGAACCTTCTTTGTGCCTCATAATCTCGTGTCTTTTACTGAGCTTTATCGCTTCATTCTTAAGAGCATTTGAAATTTGGAATCCAAGATTTGACAAGGGCATAGCCTGTTCTGTTGTGGTGATAAGAATGTCATTAAGGCTTGATTTGATTCTATTGACAGTTTGCTAATGACTAAGTTCTTTGCAACTTATATTACATGGTTGACACTTTCTACCCTAGCATTAATTATTGTTCCTTAATTTCCTTTTATATATTGATCGGTTGAAGTTAGAAAGATGCGTCCTCTTCACTATGGGTTGAATTAGATTGTTTGGTAATGTAAATCTATCCTCCTTTGCAACTAAGGTTGATGCTTTCTGATGTCTATGATTGACATATTTTCAATGTACAGTCTCAATTTTTTTTATAATGCAGTGCAGATTTCCTAATTTGTATTTAGGTAGACCCGTCTCCATCATGTATTATTATGTAGAGAAAGGTTAACAAGTCATTGTTTCTTCACTTTGCAATGTTGTGCTGATGTACCTATTTCCTATTGTATTCCTTGTGGGTTTCTTTTAATTGATTTTGAATGTTAATTGTCTTTTTCTTCTCTGTATAGTGAGAATGCTTTGAAGAGGTGTAAACAGCATATTGAACTCATTGCAAATACTCTACAATTGGAAGGATTTTCACGAATAGATGCATTTGTAAATGCTGACAGTGGAGAGGTTGTTGAATTCTAACCCCTCTATTGTCATTCTCTTATGTTTTGTTTCATACCCGTCTATTTTCTATCTTCATAAACAAGCATCACCTTGTACAATACCTGCATTAAGTACCTCAATGTATTTCAAGGTTTTTAGAATGCTTAAAAGAGCTGAGTGTGAGTGTATATATGTATGTATGTATATATTGTAAAGTATCCATTCTTGGATTTAGGGGATGGCATCATTAATATTCCTATGATAAACTTTATTTTTTAAACTCTCCCCTATTTTCAGCTCAAATATACTGATCAGTTAGTATGCTGACAATACATCCTTGTTTAAGAGCATAGCGTCTATTGAGAGAGTCTATGCTTAATAGATTATCATCATCCATTCACTGAAATCAAAGAAATCACTTAGTATTTAGTCTTCTCATGCAGGAATTGTGTTTCAATGACTTGTCGTCATCTTATTCCTGGATAACTTTCAATTTTGTAGGTTTTGATTATAGAGGTAAATACTGTGCCTGGAATGACACCTTCTACTGTTCTGATTCATCAGGTAAATTCTTGCTTAGATAATTTATTTTCTTTCATAATCTTTTCTGTGTATTTTCCTCTCTATCTAGGAACTCCCCAAGTATATGCTTTCACCACGTAGAGGTTCCATTAGGGTATAATTTATTCTACGCTGCATTTAAAAGCAGTTGGCATATCACAAGGGCTAAATGACATGAACTTGAAGCAGATAAAAACGAAAGCTTACTTTTTAAGTGTAGGGAGCAAACGGAAGCTTTCTACCCAATAGATAAATAAAAATAAGACTAAAATAAGGTTATATTAAAAAATTAAAACACCTTTATTCATGTAAAAAGACACAGCATCAACCAGAACAAACGCCTACATTACAGTTTTATGATTCTGAGTATCATTTTTTACATATCTCAGGCACTAGCCGAACAACCACCACTGTATCCCCATGAGTTCTTCCGTAAGCTTCTTGATTTGGCATCTGAAAGGTCAATGTAAATCGAATGTTTACATTGTTTCATCAAATGCTGTTATCACGTGATGTAGCATTCATATTTTCGTATCAGGAACTTTATATTGTCAAACATTGTTATATACTTTTGTTGCTTCCCTTCCAATTATGTCTTCACATGCAATCCGATTCTTAAACTGATTTTGAAGAATTATAAATGTGCTGTCAATAAGTTAAGGCTTGTGAACTCATCAAGGTTTTTAGGTTGTATGGCAAAGAGTACATGTACATGGCTCATCAATAAATATTATTTCAAAGTTGAAGTATCTAACATCAACTAAAATATTTCATGAATATCTACTTACTTTAATATTTAGAAAAAAATTTTAAAAAAATATTTCTTCAATACTTAAATGGTTTTTATTAAAATGATTATGTTAAATAATTATATTAAATTAAACACTTGGATTTTAACCCTTGCTAAGTAGATCATCTTCACAAGGTCTAAGCATGTTTAATTACTACATCTTTCTATCAGATCCTTTTCTATTATATCTTTTTTTCTTATATTATGTCATTGTACGAAATATTCGATTATATACAAATGTAATTCTAAAAAAATTAGCAGAAAAATGGAAATTCCTCTTTTTTTTATATCATGAATAGTTTACTCAAACACCCCAACTTTATTTTTTCAGAGAACATAGTCTCTTGAAAAATAATTTTAAACAAATGCTTGCATACTTTTTTATTCTGTCAGTTAATTGTTAAAAGTGAAAGCTTTTTCTTCTTACACTCCATAATTTCCAAAGTCAAATACAACATCTAATTATTTTTCTTTATAATAAACTCTCTTTTTTCGTTTCAAAAAACAATCGTCTTTAAAAAATTAAATAAAATTAACCATCTAAAAAATTACATAAGTATCTTCTATTTCAACATTTCTAACAATCTTATATATTTTTTCATTGTTTACTTTCATCCACTATTTTTTCTTGAATACTGATAGTGATATTAGTATTTCCTTTATTAAGTTAAATTTATAAAATAAGAATGCATTCTCAATCACGTATAGACCCATGAGCTTAGCGTGGTGGCTCTCTCCTTCACTTCATTCCACTGATGCAGTAGTAATTATCATTTAAGTGATCTTGAGAGTACTTCAGATACAGTATTTCAGAATTCATTATTGTAGCATATTTTGTCCTTAAGGGATTATATGTTTTGGAACACAAAATTGTGTTAATGAGTGTATAGTTTGCAGTTATATATGTATGACAGTTGCACATTGTATAATTCCAGAGAGAAACATCCCATTGTTACGTATAAAGAGAAGATTTCAATAATAACCTCTCTTTTTTTTTTTTGTGACAAAACCTAATAAAAAATCTATAGAATTTTTTCAGGGAAGACTATTATTATATTTTAACAATTAAATTATCACTTTTATTCCTAGAGTAGTAAAATGTTATCGTAGTCCTAAAGTTAAAAAAAATGATGAATTTCCAACCGTTTCATCCAATTTCCTAAGTAAATTTATATATTTAAATGAAATATTTGAAAAGTTGAGACTTGTTAACATTTTTGCAATTTGAAAGAGTATATTATAATATGTCCAGTTATGGGATTGACTTGCTTACATTACACAAATTCAGCTGGAAATCCCTTTTTGGATCAATGGAAAATGTCTCTAGGACTCTTGTTCAAGCTTTTTAAATAAAAATTTGTTTCTTTGAACCTCAGAAATAAAGGGTCAATTATACAAAGTTATAAAACATGAATTTGCATTATCCCATATATATGGGAGTTAATTAATGTGCACACTAGTTGGTGCCTTTTGGACTGAGAATTCAAGGACAAACTTGGTAGGATAATATTTCAAAATTTCTTAATCCTATATTTTTTAGCGATAAATTTACCCTTTTAAGTTTAGATGGAGATGCTAACCATGTTGAGATTATCATCTACATTAATGTGTTTTTTTCATTAATTTTATAAAAAATTTAAAACTTCAACAACCAAAACAACAGTTTACTCTATTTTATCACTTAACATAAGGAGAAGAGTAGAAAAGACCATAATTTGTTACTATACTACTTTAAAAAACACATAAAAAACCAAAAAGTCAGTGATTTTTTCCTTAACATTGGTGAGTGATCAAAGGAAAGATTAAAAAGGAGTGGCAAATGCCTACAATGAAAGAAAATAGAATAAATAAGAGCACGAAGAAAACTGAATTCATTGTCTACTGCAAGACAATTGCATCATATGCAGATTGATTTCCTAATACTACTGTAAAATAAATGTTACACAACACAACAATTATATTAAATATGTCTCCAACTCTCTATATACCTTCCAAGATTCTAGTACCATCATCAACTTTCATTTCGCATTCTCTCTTCAGATTATCATATCATTTCACCTGATTGTGTGTAGAATCTGTGAGACGTAGGCCAAACACCTTTCGCCAAAAATTATGATCAAACCCTTCAAATCATAACGTTCATATAAACAACTTTTCTTATATAAACAACTCATACTTTAGATATAATATAATATGCTCAGTATATAGTAGAAAAAAAAATCCAACACATTACAGAACAAGACAGCAAAACCAACAATGAGTACAACATGAACATTTAATATTATACACATGATTTCACAGACCATTTTTTCACAACTTTTTTTCTTGGCCCTCTTATTTACTCTTTTCCCTTTCAACTTGATAATCATTTTATAGAACAGTGGATGAGGTCCACAAGCCAAATATAATACAAAAAATGCAGTCCAATGTTGCTGAGTAGAGCAACATGTGTTTAATCCGTAGGGCCATTTTATGGTACATTATACATTATAATGTCCCTAACGAGCTTCCAATTAACCACAACCATGAAGTGTTTCTGTGGTGGCTAAATGGCTAGTACAAGTCCTGGAAGTGTCCTTTGATAGAGATCACGAGCCTGGCTATGCCAAAATATGATGCTATCTTTGCTATCTTCCCAACTTGGTTGCGTCAGATTCCTCACCACAAGCCATGTGTTGAAGTACTCTCTAAATTGAGTTATGAGGCCATTTTTTACTGTCCAAACATGCACCCAATAGGCCTTGCCCTCCCACCCCTCCGCGATCACGTGGTCGCCGCCGACGGCGGTGATCCGCCTCGGCTCGAACCGGAAGCCTTTAGTGTGATCTATTTCTCCTGTGAGCACCTTCATCATGTGGTGGCAATGAGGGGGACCGTGGAACCACCACTCAAGGTCACTTGCTAGCAATTTGGTCACATTGCCCATTGTCCCTTGTCCCCATAGTGACTTGTAGAGAATTTCAACTATGGCCTTGTTTTGCACTTCCATCTTTTGATGATTCTCTTGCATCTCAACAACATCGTCCATGTTGTGAAATTAATGTATGGTCCTAGGATTGTGTTTTAGGAAATGGTTGCACAAGTTGTGTTATGGAGGGCTTGGTTGTGTTGTGTCACATTTTATAGGCAATCAAAGGAAGGTATATCCAAGTTTGGTCCCTTGGTATTGGTTCAATAATGCATAGATGGTTGAGATTGATTGATTTATGATATGGGGGATTGAAGGGTCTGGATTAGCTCCTAAAGTTGTGATTAAAGTTTACACCTTTGAAATGACCAATATATCACAATATTAAACCACTAAAGTTAGGGATGTTGTGTAGAATAATGACTAATGAAGCCTTGGGCTGTTTGGTTTGTCATTAACTCGTGTGAAAGTTGATTACTCATTTTCTTCAAATGTTTAGTTTAGGTTTAATCTAAAAGTGCTATGAACTTGAATTGATGTTTTTGGAATGTACGATGCATGATGAAATTTTCTTTCATCATAGCCAACTTGTGTCAGTTCCAACAAAGAAACAATTTTATCGTTTAACATGTGGCTTTTAAGTTTATTTGATGAGATCTATATATTCTTAGTGAAAATTTTTGTAATGAATATTACAATACAGAAATAAAATATGAATTTGTTATTGTTTTGATTGAGATGCGATATTTTATATTTTGAAGGCAAATATAACTTTTGTTAATTGTAAATTTCTAAATTTTAATACTTATTGGGAAAAAAAGAAAAGAATCCATGAAGTTATATGACTAGTGAACTTATGTACGATAATGATTGTTTTAATGTTTATATTGTGGTGATATTTGTATGTTTACAATATTACGTGTATGCAAATACATATTTTATATATGATCATTTAAATGTGACTATATGAATATGATTTCTATAAACTAAACTAAAGCACTGTTAACATTGAAGTGGATTACGTAAGACCTGTTTGCATAGATTATTTAAGCAGGTGGGGTTGTAATTAAAATATATATGATTCTACACTTAAACTTTATGCTTTATTATTGAAATATATCAATTGAGAAATGAAATATGTATGAATTGTATCAGTATTATTATTACATAATTTTACCAGTAAAAGTAAAAATTGTATTAGAAAAAAATAATTATATGCAAATAAAGTAGTTTATGTATTATTATCGTATACTTGTATTAATTAGTTTAATTGTGTAATAATAATTCGAGTATACATGATTTGCAATTGCATTAATTAATTTAATTATACATTAAAAATATAATTAAAATTATTTTAGAAATAATTTGATTTATTTTATAAAATATATACTTTTATAATCTTACTTAGTTCATAGTATTAAACGTAGTAGGTACCATAGAGAGTGATTTTATCACTAAAATGGAAGTTTTGAGCAACATTTCATAATTGAATTTAATAAAAAAAAAAGTATATCTACTAATTAGATGTAATTAGCTAAATATTTTATTTTTGATATTGCATTATGTAATACTCAATTTCGCTTGGAGTACATCGCGTCCAAGATTTGTACACTAATAATTATCATTTTTTTTACTTCAGTTTTAAATTTATTGTAAATTTAAATATTTTTATCAAGAAAAATTATTTAATTTATTAGAAGTTGAGTCAGTGCAGTTTGATGTTGATGTCAAATGAGATCACATTATTCCTACTTTGTTTTGATGTTTCTATTATATTATTGTTTATGTGTTTCTCTATCAAGAAAAAACGATTTTATTGAATTTTAAATTCTTCCTCAATTCTCAATTTGAATTTTATTAAATATCTAAAATATTTATATTTTTTAATTGAATTTCTCTCTTCAATTGAAGTGATGAAACAATTTGATTTTATAGTTTAAAACAAAACAGTATGGATTTGGACAATAACAAATTTGAATGACTAAATTCTAATTATCTTTTTCAGATATCATTATTTCATATTTTCATGTTATTGATTTGATTTTTTAATGAGAAAGAAAGTAATTTAAAATATATGAGAAAACTTAGTATAAAAAAATAAAGGGATGTTTCAATAATTTTGAATGAGATGGATATAGAAATTGTACAATAAATATATATATATATATATATATATATCTATATATATATATATATATATATACTCATTTTTATTTATATATCTAATTTAAAAATCAATGTTACTCATTCTTATATTTTGTATGAAATTGCAATTATATTTGGGTTATATGTGATTGTTCTTTTAACCATGGTGTGGAATATAAATGTACTTTTTAAAAAATAATTTTAATAAAAATTAAGTTACCATTCTTTATAAAAATCTCTTCTCTCATCTCATATGGATGGTTCATGACATAACAACAATGCTTCTAAAATCCGACGGACGAGAATTAAGAACCAATCCTATCAATTAAACTATATAATGTTGATATGAACCTCAATGACATGTCTATGTCGATCCACCCTATCACTCAAAATAAAGCATAATAAATGAAGACATTGTAAATGAAGTTTACAATTATTGCTTTTATTACTTTGAAATTTTGGATTTTTTATTTTAAAGGAAAAAGGATTTATTAATGATTTTATAATATTTAAAAATAATTCAAAGGTATCCAAAAAATTAAACTGCGTGACATCCGGGCATTGACGAGGGCGAGGAGTGACGCCGGTGTAGGGAGCACTGACAATGAGCGGCTCTTGGCAGGCTTCCAGTGGAAGGGGCACATGGACGAATCGAGCATACACCGGAATGAGAGGGAACTGGAGACTGTATAGGTATGGGACTATACGGTTGAAGGATAACTTAAAGGGATTGATTTGGCTACTCATATCACCAAATGTATTTGCTTTTCGGTAGCCTGACTCATAAGAACTCCATAGTTAAGCGTGCTTAGCTTGGAGTAATTCTGGGATGGGTGACCTTCTGGGAAGTTTTCCCAGAAAGTGTGCGAGTGAGGACAAAGCAAAGCACACTGGAAAGCCTGGTGGTGATAATTATCGGAGCGTTCATCCAACATCCACAAGAAGCAACAACAACAGGCAATGAGAGGAACCATATCTTCAAGGAACAATAATAATCCAATGAGGACTCCTTACGCTCAGTGTGGAGGACCACACTACCGGTCGTCGTGTCCTCAACTGATGGGAGCAAAATATTGTCTTCAATGTGGGGGAAGCAGACATGTGGAGAACGAGTGCAGCATGGGAAGACGAGCAGGGTTGAGGCCACCAAATGCTGGAAGAGGTCAACCAGGAAGAGGTGGTCGAGCACAAGTAGTTGGACGCGTCTATGCCATAACGGGTGCTGAAGCAACAAGCCCAGGTACACATCTCGCTGGCACTAGCTTATTCTATGGAAATATCCTGTCGAGCGTTGCTTAACGACTAACTTAGGAAATACTTCACGTGAAGGGATGTCGACGTTCGGTTTTTCTTACCGATTGTTCAGTCTCACACTAGTTTTTTGGCTTTTAGCCGTAGTCATCGTTCAATTTAAATAGGGTCCTTGAGTTAGATTGAGGAGTATTTTCTCCTTGTATTTTCAGTAGGGGGCATTTAGGTCTTTCCTCTCTCATCTACGGTTATGGATACGCTTAACTCCACGACATTGATGGGATGAATAATCACAGATATGCAGCAACAAAACATCACGTTAGTTCAGACTTTTCAACATTTGAAGAGCCTTCAAGTTTTAGTAGAGACGTCTCGGCAGTAGTATGTGGATTCGGTGTGGAAGGATAGTACTACAGCTGAGTCGTCTACTTCTTCTCTTATTTACCAACAGGAGTGGAACATATGGGAGCATTGCTAGGGCGTGTGTAAATCGTGATAAACCGAGAGTCGAGTTTAGTTGAGAGTTTCAGGGACTTAATAGTATAGGTGAGGATGCGAACGTTATTAGGGGCCTCCGTTGGTGGTAGCGAGAGAACTGTTCGGTAGAACTAATCAGAAGTGTAAGCGGTGTAGAAAGAGGGGTCATTGCGAACAAGAATGCCTAATAGGCAGAAAAGCTAGTTTCAACAAAAGGGAGATGGTAGATCTTAGGTTAAATAGCCAAGTCAATAATGTCAAAATCATAGGTAGTGATGTTAGAGTTCTCAGTGCATTTGAATTTGTACTTTTTTTTCCCTCCTTGATCGTTCGGTGCAAAGGGATTTACCGTTCGGATTAAAACGATTGGCGTCTCAAACCAATTGATTAGACGCTCGGTACCAAACCCTCGTTCTTTTTCTATTCCAACAAGTAAGCTCAGGTAATCTCAAATTTTTTTTTTACTCTTCGTTAATCCTTGCAGTGTTAAAATATCCATGAGTTAGATGTTCAGTAATAGTTTATTAAGCATGTTACTTGCTGGCGTTGCTTCACTTGGAAGTCATTCCAAGTAAGTAGTGTGTAAATCGCTCGGTTGTTAAGTGGTGTGGACCGTTCAGTAACAAGAGAGGTAGCCCGAACGATTAATAAGAAACGTTTGGATTGTTGAGTTCTCCTGATGAGGCGTCTAGGTTATTCCCTCAACGTGAAGTTGAACTTTACTTTGACCTGGTAGCAGGTGCGGAATCAGCGTTAGTAGCTTCTTACAGAATAGCTTCAGCAGAGTAGATGGAACAGGAGAAAACAGTTTATTATAAACAAGCATTTTACTATAAAGTGTACCAGTTTGGTCAGTAAAAGATTGAGGATGAATCAAAAATGGAGCGTGAGGAATGTTCGAGGGTAGCCCTCGGCTTCTTATGGAAATGGGAGCGGTATGTAAAATTTGTCAAGTGAGGATTCTGGATGAATGAAGTGAAAATTCTAGGACTTCTGTCGGCTATGATGATACATGAGTAGGGTTGAGTGAGAGCTTGTGAAACCTAAAATTTCATGTGAGGATTAAAACCGAACGGTAGCAGATATTTCAGTTGGAGGTGGTATGTGAACTGTTCGTAAAGGATCTGAGTTAAGCAGTCGGAAAAGTCATTCTTGGTAGTCGAGTACGAAAGCAGACATCATTCGGGTTATGAGTAGCATGTCAAAAGGTGAAGGTAGAACTTTCGAGATCGCATGACCCCGAGATAGGATTACCAAGAACTTAATCCAATTACCTTTATCGATCGGTCATAAGGCTATAATGTTAATAAGTAGGTAAGGGACGGTTTGACCGAGGGTATGTGCGTTATGCTCATCAGTTGAGAAGTAAATGTTAAAAGATTGGTTCCACACAACAACAGGGAAGTGGTTGGATTGCTTAGAATGCAATCTAGTAGCAATTCAGATAGAGCTTTTCAAATTCATCTTTTAGTTCTGTACAATCATTGAAGAGTAAGTTGGGCAACCAGTTGAAGATTGTTCAGCTTATTACTCCAAGCGAACGGCCAGACGGATGGGAAAATCCAAAAACATGAAGACCTGGGCGTACACGTGCTTTGAGTCGATTATGGGTCAGAGATGAAGTCTCGTTTTCTCCAAGAACCAAGAAATCCATTCTCTGCCTAAACCTAAGATATTTGATGCTCTCCATCAACCACTCGGGAAAATTTGCTATACTCTCTTTCTCAAACAGTAACTGTTAATTAGACCAAATTTTAATTTTATTCATTTGGATCCTTGCTGATAATCGTTCGGTTTCGTCTGATCATTCGTGGTCAAACCTTCTTTTCCTTTTGTACGTGGGTTATGAACGAACGTTCTGAATTTTTGTTTTCTAGGGCGTTCGTTATTTCTGTCCTTTGCCTGGATTGACTATATGTGTATATATATATATATATATATATATATATATATATATATATATATATATATATATATATATATATATATATATATATATATATATATATATATATATATATATATATATATTAGCTTGTCTTGGTTTTCAATAATAATTCAATCCCGTAATATTCAGATCATTTCTCTCTGTGCTTTCTCTTCTTTATTTTTGGGTTTCTTCTGTTTCTCTGTTTCACACTCGAATTAAACAGTGATAAACTTTTCCATTGAAACTTTTCCTTTAGAAGACTTGTGATTTCCTGCTAGTAACTTTCCATTCTGTATTTAGGCCACCAATCGGTCAACCTTTCAAGGCCATTATCTCTTTAATTAAAAGTTATCGACCAGTTCTTTACGACAGAGTTCTTCTGTAATTTACTCTCTTCCCATAACCATTCAGCCCTTACTCAAACATAATTGTTCGTTATAGTTGAAACCGGTAAACATTGAAGATTTACTAAGGACGTCCGTGTGGGTAAAATCGTTCGTCCTAGGAAGCTGTCGCCCGAAATCATTGGACCATATCAGATTCTCAAACGCATTGGGCTGATAGCGTACGAGAATGATTGTCTTCTCTATTAGCTAATCTTCTCCTAGTCTTCCACGTATCTCAACTCCAGAAAAGTATGTTGGAGACTCGTCTCGTGTGCTAGAATTAGAAGACGTTCGTATTCGTGGGAGCCGATCGGTAGAGATACAACCAATACGTATTGGAGATAGCCAAACCAAGTGCTACAAGAGGAAAGTCATCAGATTGGTGAGTGTAGTCTGGGACGAGAATACTGACGACATTACGTGGGAAGTTGAATATTTCAAGCAGAGACAAGTACTCTCGTCTATTCTTTAGTATGTCTTAATTTTCGAGGACGAAAATTTTTATAGTTAGGGGGAATGTCAGAACCAGTAAAATCAAAAGTCAGAACCAGAAAAGAAATCCACGCACGTATCGCTTAGTGGGAATTCACGTGTCAAGAGGGGAAATTGACACTCAGATGACGGACGCCAGGTGTCAAGCGAAGGGGATCCAAAAATCAGTTAGTGGATGGCAGGTGTCGACAGGAGAGTGTACGTCCGTTGGACGTGGGGTAAACAAAAATGATTTTTCTAAAAACCCTGCCCACTCTCCTCTGCATGCACCCTCTTTCTAAAATCTGATCTTTCATTTTCCTCCTTCTTCTCTCTAGAAAACCCTCCCTTCTCTCTACTGTAACTTACTCTTCTCTACTCCGATCACCGTTCAGGCACCGTGGAAGCATTCCCGGCGTCCCAAACTTCATCTTGAACCGATTGAGTTTCCAGTTTGAGCTGGTAAGTCTTCTCCCCTTAGTCGTTCGTTCTTTTGTTACATGCAAACCAAGTTCTGGTTTCATGCAGGGATATAGTCTAAGTTATTTTTGGTTCTTTATGTTGTTCGGTTTAGTTTGGAGAATTGTTGATCGTTAAGAGTAGAAGTTGTAGTTGGGCGAACCAAAAACCCACTTTTAGACCGTTCAATCACGTATCCAAGTAAGGGAAGCTTATCTAATTTAATTGTATGTTGTTGTACGCTTGTTGAAAATGAATGCATGTTGCTGAATGAGTGAATGTATGTATCAAGTATGAATACTGACATGATGGTTGAGTTATGTATGATGTATGAGTTATATGAGATTTATGTGATATGAATTGTATGAAGTATGAAAGTTGAATCTGATAGGAATGTATAAAGTTATGAAAGTATATATATTAAGAAATGATTGTTGGAAAGAAATAATTCTGGTATGAAAGTCTCATATGAAAAAGTACGTTCGTCACTGAACGGTTATTGATCGTTCGGTTTTCCTAGTAAACATAGTAAAAATGGGATTCTTTCATTTGGAGAGAACCCTAGTTGAGGACGAGCGTCCTCGTGTGGTAATACTATGTTTGAGCGTTCGGCCAAGCATAGTTGTATCCGAATATCCCTTGATAAAGTAATATATATATATATATATATATATATATATATATATATATATATATATATATAATGGTATAATTTCGTCGTTCGTAAGTGCTCGGTCTTATACCAAGCGCTCGTATTGAACAGTGCTCGGTCTCATACCAAGCGCTCGTACTAAGTAGTGCTCGGTCTTACACTTAGCGCTCGTACTGAGTAGTGCTCGGTCTTACACCTAGCGCTCGTACTAAGGAGTGCTCGGTCTTACACCAAGCGCTCGTATTCGTTTCTTATATAATCTATATTGATGAAAAAATAGCGTTCGTCCAAATTCAGTAAATCCTTTTACCGTGTTCGGCCATTGACGGGCATTAGGTTTCTGTAATTGAATTATTCTAAATATGATTCTTTAACGTCTTGATGTGTCTACATTCATTTGGATCCGGCCTAGAGCCTACGTACTTACTCTATTCTTTGAGTGTGGGTCTGAACTCACGAGAGTCAGTTCATTCAACTGATTCACGTGGTAAATAATGTTTGTCATGTAGGGTATATTATTGTAATCGATCTTATTCTATTCTGGAACGGGAGATTTATCGGTCTCGTTCCTACTTTCGTCCTCATTATGAAGAGGGTTGAACGTCAGGTATTTTATGTCCTTGGAATGAATGATGGAAATGATATTAAAGTGAAAGATTATAAAAGATGAATTTGAGAAAAGTGATAATGAAAGATGGAATTGAGAATGATTATGTATGAAATAAAAAGAGAATGTGATATGAATGAAATGATGTGAAGTTGAACGAGCGTTCCAGGGAGGAACGACTCTTGGATGAATATTGATATCGTAAAGTATGACTGTGGCAATGCTAAGCTGTCGATTCATCCTGATGTTCCGTGAGTACTCGTCCTCACGTAGAGGGGGTATGTCATGTGTGGGAATGGTAGGAGGTCCTAGTCCTTAGGGGTACTTTGGACAGATAGGACTAACCTCGGGTGGCAGCTGATGAGAATTCCAGTTACTACATCACCCGGGTGCACGAACGTCGTAGCTACACAGACTTCATACAGTCTGGACGGTCAGTCTAGTAATAGGCCTTGTTTGTATAAGTATGTTGAAATGTATTTGATGCGTTTGAATTTGATAAACGTATGTTATTTCTTGAATTAAATTACATAAGCTTACCCTGCGTTTTCCTTGTGTTGTCTTGTTGTACGTCCGTCTTGTTTTGCAATGATCATCCGTGTGGATGTGAGCAGATGGAAGCGCATTACTTGAAGAGGCGCTGGAAGAAGAAGCTTTGGAGGACGCGAACCTCGTAGATGTGGAAGTGAAGGCCGAACAGTAGGACGTTCGATTGTAGTTAGTAGTTTAGTATGAAGTGACCGTTCGGTCACTTCCTTTCCCTTTTGTTATTTGACCGATCGGTAATAGGACTTTTGTAAGCCGTTCGGTCATGTTTTCCCTTTATCTTGTACAGCTTACTTTTGATAACCTATGTAAGGCCATTCGGCCAAAACCGTGCTATTGTTTAGTATAAGACTGAATTGGTTTATCATTAAATGTAATTAATTCTATTATATGGTGTTTACTATATTTTTGGGATGTTACCTTAGTGGTATCAGAGCCTAGCCTCTCCCAGTACGGTGTGGTTCGAGGACGAACCAAGCGGAAGTTGGTGGGCATGTGACATCCGGGCACTGACGAGGGTGGGGAAGGACGCCGGTGCAGGGAGCACGAAGTGCGGGGAGCACTGACAATGAGCGGCTCCTGGCAGGCTTCCAGTGGAAGGGGCACATGGACGAATCGAGCATACACCGGAATGAGAGGGATCTGGAGACTGTATAGGTATGAGACTATACGGTTGAAGGATAGCTTAAAGGGATTGATTTGGCTACTCATATCACTAAATGCATTTGTTTTTCGGTAGCCTGACTCATAAGAACTCCATAGTTAAGTGAGTTGCCGGGACATTACAAACTGCCATCTTAAGAATGAATTATTTTCCTTTACAAAATGTTTTTATATAAAAATTTTAAATATTTATATTATACATGTATTATGATTAAATAAAACATTTAAATATATTAAAACAAAACGTAATCTTTAAAAAATTAATACATAGATAATAAAACGTAAATATTAAAATTGTGTTTAAGATGTGTGATTTTTCTCTACCTTTATGTTTTATAAAACAGAATCTATTGAAGTAACAAAATATGATTCCTATGAACATTTGTAGAGCTGGAAAGCAAACCACCCAAAACAATCTCAAAGGTCAAATATAAGAAAATGGGTCAACTCCTACTTTTTTAAATTTTAGATACCCCGCCTTATATTAAACCGACTTATTTTAAAAAGAAAATGAATTAATTAATTTTAAATTTAATTCAATAAAGAAAATTAAATTATATACAACATATGTACATATGTATTTAAGTAAAATAATATAAATTATTATTATTATTATTAAATGAACTGATTTATACCTTTAAAACTATTCCTAGTTTAAATGTATTCGAACTGTCAAAATTCACTTGCTTAAATTAAAGTTCCCATTTTTTTTTGAGTTAGACCTAATTATTTATCCACTCTAATTATTTGGCCTACTTTTATTTTTGTATTATGCATTTTATTATTAGATAAATTCTAAGGTAGTCCCACTAAACTAAATGGCCCCCACTCACCGAAAATTTGCTTAGAAATAAATAGTATGAGGAAATGAAACCCTATTAAATTTTGAAACCCATAAGAAAGTTGAAGATCTTAACACATCAAACTCATTCCATCTCCACAAATTTGAAGTGCAAAGGAGAGCAATTGAAGCTCTCTGTGTTGGTTGGAAAACGAAATTCACACAGTGAAATGAACAAATATATGTTTGAATCCCATCAAAAGAAAAGGACTATACAATTTACACAACATTTTATCAACATTTTCCTATTACAAAAAACACATTCAAATTTGCTGCAATAAACTGCGAAAGACACCAAGAAGCAACAAAAGAAAAACAGGAAATTCCTATGGTATTAGCCAGTCTCCAACATCCTGGTCCATTGTTGGAATCACCAACCAATCATCCGGACAACAATAACTGAGATCTATTGCATCCACAAGAGGTGATTCACAGCCAAATCCCTTGCGATTTTCCATGACAGCATTTTCCTGAAATGGTGGATCCAATTTCTCTATGGTCAAATTTTCATGAAAGCCTTGGAGACATCTGAGCCACCAAGTGCATGAAGAATCTCGGGTGGCTTCAAATGGTGGTGTTGGCTCAGGCAACACACAAGGACCTGGTGTGGACCATGTAGGTCCTGGCTGAGGCATGGCCTCCAACATGTAGTAACAATATTGTGCATCCGAAGACATTAACACATGAATTTCATTGTCGGAGTTGTGGTTGATGTTGTTGTTACCTTTCACCACGGTCTCTTTCTCTGTGACACATGGTGATGGTGGTGGTGATGACGACGATTGTGACCTCCACGCAACAGAATCGTCCCTTCTTTTCCTTGAACCTTTTCTTCTAACACCAGTTTCCTCTGAACTCATCATCATCATCATCAATTTTTGCATACAGCAAATGACCACTGAGAATATAACTCTTGCTAGTGGGATACTGAAGTTAATGCTCACCTTCTACAACCAAAAAAACTAGGGTTAAATTAATTAATAAATAAATGAATAACCTTTTTACCTCATGCCAATTCCAAAACCAGATTTATAATTTGAATTCCAATATCTAATAAATGTATTAATTTGGTTTTTTGATATTTATATAAATATTTATTGTAAGTAATTTGTGGTGTTTAGAAAATGAATAAAAAATAGAGGGTAGGGGTAGAAAAAGGGTGTGAGAGAGTGACACGTATGTGGTGAATCCAATGGACACATGAAATCTTCTTTAAGCAATGCTCTGCGTGTCTGCAAAGTTTTGCAGTTTTCTGGCACTTTCCTGAACTCTCTCTGTCTCTAAATCTAAATCCAAATTGAATTCATCGTGCACACCAACAACACTGTACTCTCTGTCTCAACTGTTACACTCAAACAACCCATTCATTAAATATACTCTTCTTGTCCTTTATCTAACACTCCAAACAAAATTCATAAATGCCCAAATTATTTTTATCTTTGGCTTCACATCAGATTCAAACAATGCAATCACCTCATTGTTAAAAAAATAATTAAATATGGTTTTTATTCATTCAATTTAGTTGTAAAGTTAAAATTTGTTTAAATTTTAATATATTAATTTTTTATATATTTTGATTCCAAAATTAAAAGATAATAGATATAACTTTTTAATCTGTGTTAACTTTTTATATGTCAAATATGTTCTAAAATTTTTTTAAAATATAATTTGAATTGTTTGTATTATTTTTAATGTAAATATAAATATTATATCTATTTATTTTTAAAAATTAAAAATTAAAATATATTTAATTTTAAAATGAAAAATGTATTTAACTTAAAAATAATTATATAAAACAAATATGAAAAATCTATTACGTCATATTTTATGTAATATCCAATTTTAATAGTATAAACTAAAATAAAATGTTACAATTATGACAATAAGATAAAACAAACCTACTACAATTTGTAAGATTTACACACAGAGAACCATTTAATTGCTTATATGTTTCACCATCATTTCTCACTAGAACATTTAAAAAGACGTCTCCCTAAACTCACACCATTAAAGTGATGATTGCAAACAAGAAAACAAACACGCAATAATGATAAAACAGTTCGACATAATAAAATAAAATTTCATCATATATTACACTTTACACATAATAAAACATTCATCATAATCATACCACATACTTAAACTTGACAATCCAGATATAGTATGAATGTTGAACTATCACTGGTAAAAATATAGATATTACAGGGTCCGTTATGCCTCGGTTCAGCAGAAACCGAAGCATAAAATGACGTGGTGGCATTTTTGAAAATTTTCCAACAGTATAAGCCTTGGTTGCCGTGGCCAGTCAACGTTTACGAAGCTTTTTAACCGATCAAAATCATTTCAAACGTCTTTTTGATTTGGTTTTTTCGATTCTCCTCCTTAGAGGTAAATTTTCGTTGTTTTTTTTGTTGAGTTTTGATGTTTGATTTTGTTTGTAAAACTAATATTTTTTGTATATTTGTGTAGGTTTGAATTTTGGAAAGTTGAATTTTCTACGATTTTGATCACGAGTTGTCCTTTTTTATTGGCTTTTCACACTATTAGGTTCTTATATTAATGTTTAAAGTTTACTTTTTAATAGGATCATATAATTTTGTATGATTGTATGATTGAATATGTGATTGGATGATCATATAATGTGTATAATTTTGTAGGATTGAAAAATTTTGTATGATTGTATAATTTTGTATGATGGTATGATTTTAAAGTTTAACTTTTTAATTTTACAATGTTATTTTTAATATTGTTTATGTTGAATATGTGATTTTTTTTCAATGCTTATTAATTGTATGATTGTATGATTATATGATTGAATTGAATTAACCTTAATTTATCGTTAAATGATCAATACAATATTATTTTTTGTATTGTAATCTTGTAGAATATTTTAGAATATTTACGTATGGATCGTATGTATCGAAATTAGATTAATTTACCACGCATTAGTTTTGAGTACGAGAGAGGGGTAGAAGAATTTATACAATTTGCACAACCTAATGAGGGTAGAAGTGATGATGAAATGAAGTTTAGATGTCCTTGTGTGAACTGTTTGAATGGGAGAAAGTTGAACGCAACCCAAATTAGGGAACATCTTATCTATAATGGTTTCCTATGATAACATGGAAGAAGATCGACCAGATGAAGACAAATTAGAGGACATGATCCTCGATGTAGGCGCAAAAAATTTTGCCAAAGCTCATGTGTATGAGACGATGTCGAGTGATGCTGAAACACCTTTGTATGTCGGTTCAACTAAGTTCACACAGCGGTATTAAAGCTCATGAATTTGAAGGCGACCAATGGATGGACTGATAAGAGTTTCACATAATTGTTGACGTTGTTGAATGAAATGCTGCCAGATGGAAATACACTACCCACTCGTAATTATGATGCGAAGAAAATTCTTTGTTTGATGGGTATGGAGTATAAAATGATACATGTTTGTCCCAATGACTGCATTTTATATAGGAAAGAGTTTGAATTTTTGAAAAAGTGTCCAAAATGTGGGTTATCACGATACAAGTAAAAAAAATAATGAAGATAATGGTCAGATAGAAAAAAATGGAACTGCTTTGAAAGTAGTTTGGTACCTTCCATTTGTGCCCAGACTTAAGCATTTTTTTGCGAATCCAAAAGATGCTAAAAACCTTAGATGACATGCAAATGAGAGAAAAATTGACGGGCTGCTTCGTCATCCAGCTGATTCAAAGCAATGGAAAAATATTGATCAACAATTCCCCCAATTTGGTTAAGAATGTAGAAATATTAGGCTTGGTTTAAGTACCAATCATAGTTGTTGGCCAGTTATTTTGATAATTTACAACTTATCTCCTGCATTGTGCATGAAGAGGAACTACATGATGTTGTTTATGATGATATATGGTCCAAAGCAGCCTGAAAATGACATAAAGGTTTATATAAGCCCACTAGTTGAAGACTTGAAGTTGTTATGGGTTGATGGGGTTGAAATCTTTGATGCATTCACTTCTGAAACTTTTGTGATGCATGCAATGTTATTTTGCAGCATTAATGACTTCCCAGTTTATGGTAATTTGTCAGGATACAGTGTCAAGGGTAATAAAGCATGTCCTATATGTGAAGAAAACACTACAGCTCAACAATTGAAACACGAAAGGAAGACGGTGTATCTGCGTCATCAGAGATTTTTAAAATGTAATCATCCATATCGAAGGTTAAAAAAAGTATTCAATGGATATCAAGAGAGGGACGAAGCACCAAATCCACTTACTAGCCTTCAAATCCTTGAAAAAGTTAATAAAATATATCATGTATTTGGGAAAACTTCCAAGAAGTCATCTGTAACGACCCCTTGGAAGAAGAAATAATATTCTTTGATCTTCCATACTGGTCAAAGTTAGATGTTAGACATTTCATATATGTGATGCATGTAGAGAAGAATGTGTGTGATAGCTTGATTGGTACACTACTCAACGTTCAAGAAAGACAAAAGATGAAGTGAATGCTCGTTTGGATTTGGTTGACATGAAGATCCGAGAAGAGTTGGCACCCAGAGAAATTGGTAAACGTACTTATTTGCTCCCTACATGTTACACAATGTTCAGACAAGAGAAGATAAGTTTTTGTCTTTGTTTAAAGAGTATCAAGGTACCACAAGGATACTTCTCAAATATGAAGAGTATAGTATCGATGCATGACTTAAACTTGTTGGCATGAAGTCTCACTATTGTCACATCTTAATGCAACAATTGTTACTGGTGGCTATTCGTGGAATTTTGCCCAAAAATGTTAGGCATACCATAAATAGGTTGTGTTCATTTTTCTTGTCAATTTGTAGTAAAGTCATCGATCCTACAAAGTTAGATGAACCTCAAGGCGAGATTGTTATCATCTTGTGTCAACTAGAGATGTTTTTCCCTCCATCTTTTTTTGACATCATGATACATTTACTTGTTCATTTGGTTACAGAAATCAAGTCGTGCGAACCGGTATACATAAGATGGATGTATCCTATTGAGCGTTATATGAAGATTTTGAAAGGGTACATTAAAAATCCATATCATCCCGAAGGTTTAATGATTGAAAGGTATATTGTTGAAGAAAGTATCGAGTTTTGCTCAGATTACATGACTTCAACAAATCCAATTGGAGTTCCTCGCACATCATGGTTGAATAAATGTTCTACAAGTAAAAGCATCCGAGTGTGAATGTTGTGACCAAAGACCGCGAAGAATTGTTGCAAGCACATCTTTATATATTGAACAATACAAATGAGGTGATCATTTTTTACAAGCACACAAAGACATTGTAAAGAATAAAAATCAAAGACAATAAGATAAATGACAGTTGATGGAGCATAACAGAGCATTTTTTACACCCACATTCATCAGGGGATGAGGCTCCCTCATCCAGACCTACTAGAGGAGTCACCAAGTTGAGACAACTGATGGTCAGAAGAAATAGTGGTGAAAGAACACCTGTGGATGTTAATGTGATCACTAGTGTGGCATCTGACCCAAATGCAGATGTCTTCAGATCATACCTAGGAGTACTAGCGTGTGATAGGATTAATATTCTTACTCCATCTTTTGACCATGTGTCCGTGGTTGAACGAAACATTATATGGAACGATCTATTGGTAAGCTAATTAATATCATTTGAGTTACAGTTTGTTTATATTGATAATTTTGTATTGATACAACTTTATTATGTTTATTGCAAACGACATTTGACATTCCAAATGTTGCAACACTTAGAAATAAGTGTTTATCATCTATTGCTGAAAAATTCGGGGTTTTAAGACTAAGTTGACCTCGAGATATGTATTTGGAGCCAAAGAAAATGAGTTTCCATGTGAAAAATATAAGACCATTGATAAGGAGACTTGACGCCGCTTTGTAGAGAGTTGGACATCAGAGGCATGATAGGTTAGTATAGTTGATATTATTCAATTCCTCATTAACAAATTTATATCATTTGAACTAATTCATTATATGTGATAGGCAATAAGAACCAAAGCACAAGGAATAAGTGCTCAAAATAAAAAAACCCCACCTATTATCTCGTGGTGGGTATAGGAAGCTTGAGGAGAAAATCCTCAAGCAAAAGGCAGAAGGTAGACCCTCATCTGACGGTGGTAGCCCCTAGCCTCTTTCTCCACCTTCTCGGCATGAGAAGTGGAAGTTGGCTCGTTTAAGATCATCGGGCGCCTACTCTTTTGAGACTGCACGAGAAATATCTAAAAGAATTGTAAGTTATCACTATTCCTAAAATAATAATAGTTTCATTATACATACTACATTGAACTTTTTAAAGAATAATGGGGTTTTTTTATGTTACAGGATTCCTTGGTTGAGCATAGCTCCCAAGGTAAATTCACTCTAAAGGGTCGTCAGGATATTCTTACCACTGCAATTGGACGACCTGAGCACCCTGGACAAGTGTGTGTTGCTAGTATTAGAGTAGGCATTAGAGATTATTTTGGGAGTTCTTCGTGTCAAACTTCATATGCATACATCGAAGAACAAGAACAAAGGCTGACACAAGACATATAAAAAAAGTTTAGGGTGGAGCTTAGGGTAGAATTGTATGATGAAGTCACTACAGAAGTGATTGACAAAGTTATGCGCCAGTTCCAGCAGCAGTTTGAGAGTTATGGGATGTGCCCGCAGCCATCTCTAGTATAGGAACATGTTATGCCTCCCACAGGTAAACTTAATAAACATTTTTGTTGAATAATTTATTATTTGTATAATATAACATTTACTCTAACAAGGAGAAGCGGGAAAAAAAGTTGTTCAGCACCAGCCGTCCCAGGGGATGACATGGACGAGGCTAGTCCATGTCTGCTATACATTTTAGATGGTACCGAGACGATGTTGGTAGATCGTGGAACAGTGTTTCAGGCAGCGATTGTTGTTCATGGTATGGAGCTATCAGAGGATGAGGTGAAGGTCTCAGTAGATGACATTATCATACCAGATGCTCAATTCCTTTGCCACAGATGAGATTTTCACTATGGCACAGACATTCTAGTCTTTTATCGCTTGGCCTAAACACTTGGTTGGTTTTGTTTCTGACCCCCCGGTATGGACTTGATAGAAGCAACTTCTATCTTCAAGAAGAAACAGCTCCTCAGATCTGGAGATGGCAGCGGATTGAAGTGAAGGATGAAGATGATAGTGCATATAAAGTGTCTGATGGAATGTCTAGCAATGTTTGGAAGTGTGTGGTGAAGAGGTTCAAGCTCAGATGGCCTTCCAGCGGGGAAGGGAGCTAGAGGAAGATAAGCTAAAGAAGCTCAAGCAAGGAACTCGAAGAAGTAGTGGCTGGATTTCAGCAGCATAACACTCTTTCAATTCAACGCGTGTGCTGAGCGCCATGTGCAATTCTTGTATTCTTCTTGGCCTCCTTTGTTCCCTCTTGCTTGGAAACTTCCTAGGATCCTTCCAACCTTTATTATCCTACAAACAATGGAATTAGTTAAAGAGAATTTATCTAAGACTTAGATAAGGAAAGAGCTTTAGCAATCTTTATTCTACTTCCCTTTCTTTAGTCTTAGTTTTAGTTCATACTTCTTTGGATGGGAAGTCCCTAAATGGGTTGTCATCATTCCCTCCCTCTTTAAAAACGATTTGTCCTCAAATCAGGAAGAAAGAAAGAAGCACAACTTTGGTTTTTGTTGTCCTCCTGGATCAAAAATATATCTAGAAAAGATAGCAAAAATGAGTATGATGAAGAAGATGAAAACAAAGATAAGAAGACAAAAGAAAAGTCTTGTATTTTTGAAAAAGAATTTCTGAAAATTAGTCTTGGAAAAAATGGAGAATTCCATATTCCTAAGTTATTTGATTTTTATCTTGAGTTACTGGTCTACACAAGGGTAACATTAACTCAAGTTTTGAATTGCCATATTTTGAAAATGATTGCACAAAATATGGGATGGCAATTGATTTAAAATAAAAATTAATAATAGAAGAGTGCACAATAATTGGTAAAGAAGTAAAGAATTGGAAACCTTCCCTTTTAGGTTCCATGAGTTTTGGCAGAGTTGAATTTGCCATCAGTACCAAATTCCCTTTTTCTCTATTTTCCTCTTCTTTCTTCTTTTCTACCTCTGTTCTTTCTCTTACTTGTCTCTCTTATTCTTTCTCTCTTCTTCTCTTCTCTCTCTTCTCTTCGTCTTGTCTTATTTCCTGTTGTTGTCTCTCAACATCTCTTTGTAGTCTGTTAACCTTCAACTCTAGTTTCTTAGCTTTTAACTCCTTAAGTATAATTTCAAATTATAGTTCTCTAAGAAGGAACCCATTGTTGTTTAAGCTTTCAAGAAATGTTTTTCCTTCTTCAATGTAATCTCTCAAGAATTGGAGGTTTCTCTTAATATGTGAAGGCACAAACTCTTTTCTCATGCAAGATTTTAATTCATACCAATCACGAATGGGGGACTTTCTACCTATCCTAACATGATATTGTCTTTCATCCCACCACTCTCTTGCATTCATTTCAAATCTAGATGTGTAGAGAATAAGGACATAAGATTCACTATTGCTAGAATGGAAATAGGATTCAGGTTTACTTTTTCTAGCAATAAATGGATGCATGTCATTAATTTCCCTTTCCCAAGCTAGGTATGTTAATGAACCAATATCCTTACCAAAGAATGGAATATTTGCCCTAGCTTGTTTATACAACTCATCCTCAATCCGATCAAATTCATGAAAGGAACAAGTCCTTCTTCTAGCTTCATCAAGTTTTCTTTTAATTTATTTGAAACTAATGGATGGATTAAAACTAGAAGACTGAGAGGACCTATATGAAGAAGAAGACCTATAGGAATCATAACAAGACATCAAACTCTTTAGATTTTGGTGAAGGATTTCTAGACAGATTCTAGAGGTAAAATGAACCAAATAGCTCCCAGGAAGGAGAGGAGAGTCACAATGGACAGGCTTAAGAACCTTGTCCTTCCTTAGCCAGAGTTTCTTTGGTTGTTTCTTACCTTAGTGTCTAGGTAGAAATCTTTCAAAAACTTTTTAAATGCAAGAATGTTATGCACCTAGAAACCAAAAGAAGGTTTATCTATATAAGCGCGGACCTAGATATCACGGAGACGTAAAACAGAAATAACAACAAGCAAAAATATTAAAGAAAGAATGTAATGGAATGAAAAGATTTCGGCCCTAAGTGAAAGTGCAAGTGACACTTGGAGCCCCTTGACACACTTTCACACTAATATGCATAGCCTAACTATTACAATGTTCAATGGTGCTCTTGGAATTGCTTGAAAAGCATTTTCCCAAGTCACTTTAAGTTAGAAATGAGAAACAAAATGGAATGAACTACAAAGGTTCCGTGATATCAAGTCAAAATTACAAGTCAAAATTGAACAAAGCCAAGTGTGTTTGTAGTTTCAGTTTGGTGGAAATCCAAAATTAATGTGTTTTACTATTGAAATGGGTGCTGGAACAGCAAAAAGAATGTGCTCTTGGAGTCCAAGCTTGTAGCCAATTTAACAAGTCTTTCACTCCCTAATATGCTACCCCTTTGGAGAAGCAATCTGGATGTTTAAGACTTCACCACAACATCACACATCCATACAAAACCAGCAAAACCGTGAGCATGACAATATTTCACTCCACCATATTTTAAATTGCAAACCACTTGACAGCACAATGGAAAGCCAAATAAGTTGATTTCTAATGAATTTTGGGCTGGAAAAAGAGATGGCACACAAAATGAACCTAAGAAAGGGTCTAGAACATATCACAAAAGCAATATAAAACTCAAAACAGATTGTAAACCGTGTGCATTGTAAGTGTTTGATGGAAATTCCAAAGTGTTTGACAAAATGCCACTAAGAGATGCAAAAATTGGGTTTTTCTGATTTTTGATTCTTCAAAACTGGATTGCAGGGGTTTATGTGCTTTTTATGATTTGTTTACATTGATATAAGCATTGAAATGTGTTTGGAAACAGAATCCCCAACTTTTGCCAATCCAAATTGAATATCTAAAGTTGAGAATGTGTAAACAGCAAACACAAGCAATCTACACCAGGAAAATGGCACTTAAAGTGGTTCTTGCAAACTGAAAAATGAATATTCGTGTTTGAAGCTCTACCTCACACACACATCCAAACACTATCACGCATTCTGACAAACACCTTGCATGCGCCAAACACCTTTAAACCATTCTTCATTCCGCTGCGTCATTCTGTCCAAGGAGCCGCTCTAGTCTTGAACATGGAGGATGCTTCCATCAGGGCTCCTACTTTACACTTCTCAGTTCTAAAGTTTACATGTTATTGATGTCGAACCTTATCCTATTTTTTCATGTAACAATAGCTGCATGGACAAGAGAAGATTCGTTTATCTGAGAATGATCCTCTTGGTGCATTGTAGCAACTTTGTGACATCATTGCAAATGAGCCTATGAAGGTTGAATATGATGCTAATGTATTTGGCAAAGGCTCTAAGGTCCCAATATACCTACATAGCACAAATGTCAACAAGTTTGCGTCGGGAAGAGAAGAGTTGAATATTACATTAATTCAGCTATGGATGATGTATGTCTATGAGCAATTATTCATATAAAATTGATTTATATATCAAGTATACTTATATCAAAGGTAATTTTTTATTTTAGGTATATGTTTGGTGTAAGTAAAAACTTGGGTTACAATGATGTCTATGGGTTCCTTGATCTCCAAGTCACTCACGAAGCAAATAATTTTCATGACATCACAACATATCTCACCAGCAGCTTTGCAAGGGGGAAGGACATATATTTTATTCCTTATATATCTGGGTAAGTGAAGTTTGTAAACTTCAAAGTTCCATATGTGATTTTAATATATAACAATTAAGTTATTATCAATTTCAGGCACCATTTGCAACTACTTATTGTTTCCGTACTAGAGAGCTATGTTGTGTGGTTTTTCTTATTATACAAGTCTCCTCCCAAACTTCTCAGACAAGAAGTTGATCGGTAAGAACATCAATGTTTGAACTTTCTTTGTTATATAAATGTATGCCAAAGCCTTGTTTTTATAGTTCAAAATTTTTAGGATTTAAAATACATTAACACTTTTTGATTTATAGTAATAAGACTTTGTACATTATCCTTTAAACATTGTGTTGTAAATATTGATTCTATGTTGATTTTGTATTGTATATATTGTGTTTTATATGTAGGTCTATTTTTGCGATAGTGGATATCACAAAAACAAACCTTCTATTAAAAAAATTCCAAAAGAATAAGCCTCAGTTGTGGAGAAAATTGAGGTAGAAAGTCTGTCTACGACCTCAGTTCAACCACAACCTGTGCCATAGGATGCACATGATTTTTTAAAAAAAAAACAAAAGGCTTTGACATCGGTTCTAGCTTGAATCGTTGCTATAGGCCCACGTTATTACCTCGGTTTAACCAAGGTAATAACCCCTCCCCCCTCCCTCTTTTTTTCTTTCTTACTACTTCGGGTGCAAGAGAACCGAAGCATAAACCTTGGACATATTACCTTGGTTGGACCCGAGACCAAAAGTCCCCCACCTTTTTACCTCGCCAGTATATGTCTCGATTCGAAAGCCGAAGCATATTGTCAAAAACAATCGTTGTCGTTTCCCTTCGCTACACTAGTGTATGGTAGTTTATGCACTTTTAGTGGTAATACTATTGGTCCATCCCAAGATACCACACAAGGTTAGTCCTTTAATAATGTTTTTGGCCAAGGTAAAGGCCCTAGACGAGCACCTCATGTTACTCTCACCACATGTCTCATCCCTTTCTACTTAAGAATGGATAATCATTAGAGTGTGAGGATAAACTCTAGTGCTTAGCTCTATACATTCATACACACAATACTTGGTAACCATCAATAAGAAGTTCCTCCTTGGAACTCATTTCTACAACTTTTCATTCATAGAGATAACATCATATAAACATCAAATACAAACACATGAAACTACTAAATCTCCATCAAAGGATCACAAACAACCCATCAAGAGATCAGAGACATACTCATCATCATCATATTCATTAACCATAATCATCCATATAAACATCTCAATTAATCACTTCATATCAATCATTATTATCATCACATACTCAAAGTATTTCAAGTATAAAATCATTTATAATATTCTAGAAATCACAACCACACAATAACATAATTTTCTTCATATTAGCTTGACACTCACACTAGGCAAGGAAAACATATTAGAAACCCTCACCAACAGCTCTGGAAGGATCCAAACCCACCAAAATAACCTAAAGAACGTCCTAAACTGATGTTCGGAACCTCAAATTTGAGGTTCACAACAACTTAGTTCCTATTAGACAACTCGTACCACCAAACGCTTACCACCAAACAACTCTTTACCAAACGACTCCTTCCCAAATGAATTCTTCCCAAACGACCTACCAGATAACTCCTTTCCAAACGACACATTTCCAGACGATTCCTTCCCAGATGACTTTTTCCCAAAAAAGTCATTCTCAGACAACTCTTTACCAGACAATCTACTAGGATTTAGTACAATAAGAGACCAACTAAACTCAAAATGGTCCCAAGATAGTTCATAAAACTACAGACTTTCCTTAAAACCCTTATCTTAGAATTTTACCTGTTATGATCCCATTTTATGCCAAAAATTCACTCTTCTTCTAATTCATTCCAAACTCAAGTTTTGTGAAAATACATCGGCTCATATTCACTAAATTTACATTCACAAATTCATCAATAAACAACTTTTCACATCAGCAAACCAATTACCCACCACCCTTTTCAAGCACACAACATACCAAATTTCACGATTTAATGAAAGTTCACAAATCAATCATCACATCAACATACACACATCAAATATTACATGCATACCAAATCCAAACCAAATAAAGTAGTTTCCCTTGCCTATTAGAAACTGAACCAACTCTAGAGAACCCTATTGTGCTCTCTTAGCTCAAAGGGACCAAAGAACACCTACAGACAACGAAAACATGATCAGGGTATACTAATAGAACCATTGATTAGTAAAGAACCTGAGAGAAGGCTTAGATGAGACATGCAAAGGAAATAAAGTCTATATATGCATTGAAAAATGTGAAACTAGAGAAAAAGAGTAGAAACTAATTTATTTTTTTTTAGAAACTGGTCGAGTAGACTTGAAGATCTCACGCGAGAATCACATTAATGATCTTTATCTTCAAACAGATGAACATGGTGCAACAACTCTTATATTCTGTTAGCTTTCGAAGATTTTATTATTCATAGTTATTTGTGAAGACGGATTCGTGGTTTTGTTTGTGTTAAGGTATTTAAAAAGAAAGAAACGAATACGTAGGATTGATAGTTAATTTCATCTTTGCTATCTAACATAGAGAATATATATTCATTCTAAAAAATCAATTTTATCCGATAAAACTATATCTCTTGATATTTATATTGAAAAATACATATGACATAATATGATGGATTCGATTCCAAATAAAGAAGGAATCCGTTCTAACTAAACTTAAAAATTCATTTATTAATTTTATTAATAATAATATAATAAAATAGTAATATTAATAATAATATATAATAATAATAATAATAACAAATAATAAAAAAAAAGTTATCCTTCTCTATTTTGTAAATTTTTTATTCAGATTATAGGTATAACTTAATTTTATTAAGAACATTTACTTCTTTATAAAAAATTGAATTGAAATTAGAATTACAAAAAAAAATTGAAATTTTTATTTAAATATATTATATTAATTATTTATTAAATATAATTTATTGAACTTGGTTTTTTTTTTAAATATGTTGTATTAATTATTTATTAATTTTTTTAATACAACTATTTCAAATAATTTTTGTCAAAATATATATTACTTTTAAATACCATTTTATATTATTTTTACTAGTAAGATATTTTGGTAATTTTTATTTTTTATTAATTAAAATAATTTTTTTATCTGTCAAATTCTACACTAACTTTCACCAATTTTATTTTCAAGTTCACTCTCGTTCATTTTCAAATCCTTTAAAAAAATAACACTTCAAAAAGAAAATAGAAAATTTATAAAAGTAGTTTCAAAATAGATTGTTTGTTTTATTGCAAAACTATTTATATTAAAAATATTTAATATTAAAATAGTTGAATCTCACTAATTTTAAATTATTACACTTTTAAAATATTATTTTCTAAATTTTCACACTTCACACTTATTTAAAGCTTTTTTTTTCTAATAGAAAAAATATTAAATGAGTGTAGATTGTGTCAACTTATTATTTTCAATAAATATTTCCCACTTAAAATAAAAATTTACTTTCATAATATTTCACACTTAAAATAGAGATATAACAATTTACTTTTATTACATGAAAGAAAAGTATAACTTTTCTTTATAAGTATAAGAAATGAAGAAATTTCCGCAGGAGTTTTTTTCTCTCCTGTGATCGCTGGATGTATTCATTAGATAACTCATAATAATATTTGTAAATTTAGGGCGAGAACAGATATTCTTAACCTCTCAATATCACGTTAAATATATAACTTTCATTTTCAAGGATAATTATGAAATGAAAAGTGATGTTATTACTTTTATTTTCTACTTTTTATTAGGCCTTAAAGTGTATCTTTATTTTATTTTATAATGTCTTATCTAAAGCCTTCTATTTAGCACGATGCCTTCGGTTACCTTTCTTTAGAATATCGACTAGAGTTGTTTCGTGCATGTTCCACCAATTTATTTGAATTTGTATTTTAAAGAATTATTTTTAAATGATTTTAGTTGAAATTAAAAAATAAAAATATTTACAAGTATCTATACATATTCGTAAATATGAAAATATACATACAAATATTCTTTTTATAAGTAACAAAATGAATTTTCTTAAAAGAAATAAGTAGTTAATAGATACTATCTATAGTTATTTTCATCCATCGTCATCTCTATCATATGGCTTATCATGAATATAAGCATCATGATATTATCAAATTTAGAAAAATTGAAAATTCATAAAAAAAGAAAAAAACTTTAAATGAGACAATATCACTAGTACTAGGTTTTTAAGTCTCTAATCTAAGTTTGTTAAAAAAAATCTTATTTGAAAAAAATAGGGTTAAATATGTTTTTAGTCCCTAAATTATTGACCGTTTCTGGTTTTCGTCCCTCTTTCAAAATAAGGTACAATTTGATCCTCATTCTTTTCAAAACTTTGGTTTTAGTCTTAAAAAACTAACACCGTTAAAAATGTGCTGACGTGGCTAATGGTAGACTGACACACTATTTTTTTTTCAAGTGTTTCTCACCATTTCTCTCCTTCTCTCTCTTCCTTCCATCTTCAGTCTAATCAATAAAGAGAGATCTATCGTACCTCAATGGCATCAACAGTGAGGAGCAAGACAATGATTTTCTCAGAAAATCGCTGGCGCTCCTCTGCATCACGAGCTACATGAGGTTGGTAAGAAAAGTTATTGAACTGGGCTCTGATTTCCTTCAATTTAGATTTTGCAACAGCCAGTTCTCTAAGGACCCGAAGAGCTTTTGACCTACGGATCAAGTAAGCTCTAAAGTTGATCTGGATCAACAAAGCAGCATCTTGAGGAGAGAAATCCTTCCTTTTGCCCCTATCATTTTGCACAGCTCCAAACCTCTTCGCAAATGCCTTCCTCAACAAGAAGTTGGATACAAAAAGAATAACTCAGTATACTGATAATCTTCCAAATTCTAAATATAATAGCATTTATGAGTATGAATGCACAATTCATAAAAAAGAAATCAAATATAAAGGTGAAAAGCAGCTAATATTCAGTCTGCTAGCTGATAAAAAAATTAACAAAGCATCTCCTATGCCAAAGCACAATTAGGATTATTGGGCACCCGCTAATAAGAAAAAAGCTCATTGTCAACAAGATATGAAGTTAATGTTTATGAACAAGAATTTAGCCATGACTCGGGCATTTTGGGTTTTACTTTCACCTGCATATCTTCAATCCCCCCTCCCCCTTTTTTTTTTTACCATTTTGGATAATAAAACAACAAAAGTAAAAACATTGAATAAAAATACAATTACATAAAAGAGAGAGGGAAATGGTGAGAAACACTTGAAAAAAAATAGTGTGTCAGTCTACCGTTAGCCACGTCAGCACATTTTTAACGGTGTTAGTTTTCGAGGACTAAAATCAATGTTTCCAAAAGAATGAAAACCAAATTGTACCTTATTTTGAAAGAGAAATGAAAACCAGAAACGGTTAAAATAGTTTAGGGACTAAAAACATATTTAACCAAAAAAAATATGCACAATTTTATAAATAAGAGACATTTTTTTTAAGTATGATAATATGATAACATTTTTTTAAGTTTGGTAATATAATAACAGATTTAAATTTATGTTTTAAGTCTGTTAATATCTGTTAAAATTTCTAACAGACTTAAATTTATAATAATTCTAAATAAAAACTTAAATTTACATCTTTTAAATTCTAAAATAATTCTAAAATAACATTTTTTTATTTTTCCAACCATTTACTAAGTTTTCATTAATTATAATATTATATAATTATACTAAGTTTACTAAGTTTTCATTAATTATAAAATACATCCTACAGCAAATCATATAAAAGTTTTGTTTTGAATAATTGAATGGATTAGATTAGAATAATAGAATATTGCTTTGTCTCCAATTATAACTTATGCTAACGCTGTAGCAACCTTTCAATTATATGATAGCGTGGTGAGGAAGCAGAGCACCAAATTCACCAGCTTGAATCTATAAATTCGTGTGTGATTATAAGATCAGTAAATCATGGATTTGAGTGATATATTTAGAGACATGCTTGACTTTTTAACTTATGTAAATTCTTAACTTTTTCATGAATGTATTTTATTTCATGCTTTTAACTAGTTATAACTTGAACACTTGTTCTTTGGAAATTTTATTGTCTTGTCAATTTTGTGGATCATTATTATTTTTTTCTTATAATAGACACTGAGATTTTATTTCATTTTCCTTTATTTTTTTTAATAGATGAAACATAACATATTGTTTATTTTAAGTGTTTAATGAATCATCACCAATATCAAAAAAGGTCATAACTGGAATAACATATCAAATGGACAAGTTATCTACTAATACCAAAGAAGGTCATCACCCGAATATCATATCAAATGGACAAGTTATCTACTAATACCAAATAAGGTCACAACATATTTAAATTTATTACCATTTTTTTTGTAAATGTACAAATATCTAAGTCTGTTGGTGAGCAACAGACTTAAATTTTAAGTCTGTTGGTGAGCAACAGACTTAAATTTTAAGTCTGTTGGTCAAAACAGACTTAAAATTTAAGTCTGTTAGTCAACAACAAACTTAAAATTTATCCGAATCTATGTTTGTCGTAAAACAAACTTAAAAAACCCGAAATAACAGACTTAAAAAGTCTCTTTTGTACTAGTGTATTGAAGGTAGATTAAGTATACTTTTTGTTGTTGATGGAGAAGGGGATTTTTAGAAATTGTAATAATTATCCATTTCTCAACACCAAATAAATATTGTGTCTTGATCTTAAACTTATTTGGCCTTTTCTGGTATAGGGAAAACTAATAAGTAAGATTCAAATAAATAATAAAGTCTTCTCGAGATCCTTGAATGAGTACATAAGTTTAAATAATTTATTTATTTTTAATTGTTTTAAAGAATAAATATAAATTGCGAAGAGTACTATATTGGTCATTATTTAGTAATATCCAATTAGTTTTAGAGTTGTGTTTTAATTGGTAAATATAAACTTGTTTGTTGTAAAGTGTAGATTATTAGTCACGATTTAGCGACACTCAATTAACTTTACAATTCTATTTTAATTAGTTGCTAAAAGAAAAAAAAAATATTTATTGTAGGATACTTTGAATATATTTATTAAATATTTTGAAAAACTTTTAGAAAGTGTAATTGTTGGGAGTGAAGTTGTTTAGGAGTCACCCATCCCATTAGGTTAACATCTAACACTCTAGGTAGGATGGAGGAGAAAAAAAAATCAAATTCTTTTACAAGAATACCAAATCTTATAAGTAATAATTTGAAAATTTTAAATATTGTTTTTTAAGATATTTGTGTGTATTTATTTAAATGGTATTTTTATTTATTCAAACTAAGAATATAAACGTTGCTTGATTCAATTTTTTCAATGATGATGATTATAAATTTAAAAGTGGATAAAACTATTAAACTAAACTTATATTAATTGATTGAGGTAAAGGTTCACCGAAGTTGGATTTCATGAACTTAGTGAATGCAATGACTCAAAGCAATATATGTTTCTAACATAATCAAAACACTCATACCATAAGGTCACTAGTTTTTATTTTTTAGAGGCAAGTTTTAAACTTCAATGTGAAAATATTAATCTCTTAGTTATTTTTATACAAGATTTTCATTAGGAATATATTTATAAAATGATCAAGAGATTACAATCTATGCCTCTAGGATCAAACCTTTAAGTTGTCCAATCTTTATTATAAGTTCAAAAGCATTTTCAATGGTTGAAGACCACAAAATAGTATAAATAACTAATGTGTAAATGAAACACAAAGAAAGAACCCAATAATCAAAAAATAAATTTATATTACAAAGAGAAAACTACATCAAATTGAGATACATTACATCTAATCTAATGAATAAGGGAGTTAGCTACTTCTACACATTAAGAGCACAAAAAATGGGAAAAGAGAGTGGTGAGAATAAAGATGAAGTAATTTTGGAGCTTTCCTTGCCCCTGTATTCATCATTGGGCTTTGGTTAAATTTCCTCTCTAAAGCTTTCCATTTTTCATTCAAAACTCAATTTTTAAATATCCAGCAAAAAGTAGTTTTTCTTTGATGAGCCTGACTTCTCACTAGGTAAGATGTTGTTTTTCATTTCAAAATCAACTTTCTTAACTCATTAAGAAGCACAATTTGTTCATTGGGCGAATCCCAGATTTTTTTCATTGGACGAAAATAAGACTCGTTAAACGAGCTTGGATTGAGTCATGTTGGTTGAGAGAGTTGTTGGATGAGTGAAAGAGTCTTCGAAAGGCCTCTTTAAACTTTCTTCAAACTTTCACTTATCAACAAAAAGGTAATTACTTTTAGCTATACCAATATGAAAACAACATTCTCGATATACCCACGAGAACAACCATAAACATAAGTTTTAACTAAATCACAACATATTCTCAATATATTCCAAAATCAATTTATGAGCAAACACAACTTGCTCTCAAAATCATGAAATCAATGTATCATATTTGTCAAACCAGTCAAACCACACTTATTATCATCAAAACAGGAATTAAAAATAGAAAAAAAAAAAGAAATGCAAACTCTTTTTTTTGGGTAAGCAAGCCCGCTTCTCAAATTTCTCTGCTCCTTGTGTCTTTTTCCTTATCATCATCACCAATACCTAACACACAAAAGATACTCCAGCAAACAAGTTAGCCCAATTTTTTTATATAAACAAGGAACATAAACATCAAAATTGAAAAGCAAAAACATAAAAATAACACAAAGAAAGAAAAAATGCATAACATAAACACAAGTGTCACCATCCAATTTCGTCTGGGTAAGCCAATAATAAAAAAACTAATATAAAAAATAAGGAATAATAATAAAATAAATGGTGGGTAAAAAAAAGAAAAGAAAAAAATATAAATTAAATATAATAAATTTCCTTAAAAATATATAATAAACAAAACAAATTTTTGAATTTTCAAACTTTAATTTAGACAAAAGAGAAAATACGATAACAAATAATAAAAAAAAATGAGCCCAGTTTCTTTTTAATCATTTTCTTAGTCCAAGAGTTTTATACATATCTTCATTCCCTCTTTGCTCTTCATACCCCTCATAGGACACGTCACTAAAAAATATTTTTGAGATCTTGGTTTCTAGATAAATGTATGTTTTTAATATGATAATAATTTGAATCAATATTATGCCAATAATTAGAAACAATATTCCTAGTGATAATTAGAATTAATATCTTTATATTATACTATAATTTGCTATGTCAACTTCTTTAAAAAAAAGAAAGATATGATCCTAAAAATAGGCAAAATTTCTGACAATAATCAATGTCTCAAATGTTATTTTATTTGATTGATTTTGAAATATCTTGCCATCAAGACCAATTCTTTTCCTATATTGTTCATTGTCAATTAATTCACAATTAAAACAAGATTACCATAATATTACAATATGTGTTCATAAAAAAAAAGAAACGATAGAAAAATAGAGAGAGGCACACAAAAATAATAAGGACATAGAGAAACATAGAAAAAGGGAAAGAAAGTATAAAGGGCAATAAATTCTTACATAAAAGGGGTTCTACCAACAACAATTACTAAGGAAGATATTGTTGGAGTACCGAAAATTTAGGGAGCTGTAAAGCTTGGAAGGTATGTTAGTTCCATTTTTTTTTCTTTTGATGTGGGCATTATATGTTATGTCTTAATATTTGTATGTGTTTCTCTTTTATACTTAACTTTGACATTTTCTTCTAGGGACATTACTTTTACTATTCACAAAGTTTTAAATCATAGAAAGAAAATATTCCCTCATTTCTTTAGTATTGGTTTGATCCCTAACATCGCATGATATCTATTTTCAAATTTCTTTTAAGAAAACTTAAATAAATAATTCTAAAAGAAATTATTTTCTCATTACATATATTTATGTTCTGAATTTTTTCTGGGTCTGAACCCCCTCCTGTACCCTTTTTTTAATATTTGCACCATTTCTTGTTTTAAGAGTTTATGCCGGCTTTCTACACTTCTGTTTTTGCACTCTTTATTATCTCATGTGTTTATCCTTTTTATAAAATTAATAAATTATAAAATAAAAGATAAAGATGTTTTCATATTCATAAAGATATGAGCATTTGTGTGGTCTTTCGCATCGTTCTAGTACTTAATAACTTTTTATTCTCTAAATAATTAAATATGACTTTGAAGGTATAACCACTTGTGTGATCATCCGCATCGTCCTAGTGCTTAATCATTTTTTTTCTAAATAATTAAATATGACTTTGAAGGTATAAGCACTCATGTGATTATCTACATCATCCTAATGCTTAATAAATTTTTTTTAAATAATTAAATATTATTTTAAAAGTTTAAGTACTCATGTGATCGTTCGCATCAGCCTAGTACTTGTTACTTTCCTTTTTCTCCACCATTCCTAAAATACCAAAAAAGTACAAAATCTTCAAAACCAAAAATGTCAACATTGTCAAACAAATGTTCTTCACGAGAACCACGTTATCCCTATTTTTCATCATTAATGGAGATACATAGGAGCAAGGTCAACCCTTGTCGGGTTCACTTTCCAAAAATCCAAAACAATTCATAATAATCTTTGAACAAATTTTCAAACAGTTTTTCCAAATAAAGAACTATGTAACCCTGATTTCTCATTCTAAATGAGATTACGTAGGAACAAAGTCAATCCTTATTGGACTCATAAAATAACAAAACATTTTATTTGTTTATAACATGTCTTATTTTATGATTTTGTACAATTTTTTTGGAATACTCTATGGTGGCGACTTCAAAACCTCTTCTTCAACTCGTTCTTTAAGAATTCGTCATCCCATCGCGATTTTGATTATGACAACAACCAAACTTAAGCACACCAACCAAAATATAATTTCAATATGCAGAATGATTATGAATACTATTTTTCCTATTCTCTAAGGTACAAACACTCAGATTCCTCTTGTTATGCCTATCTAAGCTTGACACACCTTACCTAATCCATTAGCCTAAGCATGCATTAAAACTTGCATTAAGAACCAAAATAGTGAGAGCCAAATGCACAATCCCATTCTTGGTGACTGGTGCTATTTGGTTTGATTTTGTTAGGTAGGTTGTTGAAATCTCATTCCTAGGACATCAAACAACTAGATCGTATTCTAAGGCGTACCCCGAGACAAGTATTAAGCACAAACTAAATCAATAAAAAACATAAACAATTATAAACATATTGCATACAAGAAAGCAAAAGAAAAGAAAACACATAACATAGTCTAAAAGGTCACAAATGTTCAAATTTCCTTGTGTTTGAACACAAGTTCCCCGACAACGGCGCAAAAACTTATTGACTGCAAAACCAATAACAAGTGTATTGGTCCCAGCGTAGCAAGTGATAAATATCATTTTCTCCCAACAAATTTGTGCAACACTCGATAACTCTTGCACTTTAATTCAATTAGACCACAAAGTTCATAAAAATACAAGAAACTCTTTTTGGTATTTTCATCAAACAGTTGGTGTGCAAGAAAATGTAACATAGATTATTTAGAATTTGTTGAGAGTAGAGTTAAACCACTTCATTGTCATGCATTAATAATCATCTCAATTCCATATTCATGTCAAAATCAACTCACAAAGGATACTCAAATTATATCCCTAGTGACTTTAAACCCATGATAACTTAACAAGTTCCAATCCTTTGAATCCTTAACAAGCAATCATGCATTAAGTTCAAGAGTCTTAAGATTAATAATAAATCATGTTCTATCTATAAATACAAGCTCCATTAGGTATTTAATTTCAGTTCTAGGTTCAAGTCATATTTTCCAATATATCAAGAACCACAAATCAAGTAGGGAACCAATCCACATCAAGCATTAAGCATGTAAATTGAATACTAACATGAATTGGAAAATCATATATTATTAATAACACAAAATTACACAAAAAGTTACATGTTTTACAACTAATCTCAACAAATAGGAACGACCCTCCATGGTGAAGAACGTAGGGCTCTACAAATTAAAGAGATAAGAAAGAAATGGAAACCAAAGAGGAGATGCAAGCCCGCTCCCAAGGTTCTTGGCAGCTACTCCATGCCCCAGTTGTGTCTCCCCTTCACATCAACACCTTCAATTTGTGGTTCATCTTCCTCTTCAACCCCAAAAATGGGGAAACTGCCATGGATGAAAGAGGAAACCCATGGAGGAGAGGGAGAGCTTTCCAACTCTCCAAATAGCCTCTAAGTGTCTCTCCCAAGTATACTCGATGATTCTATTGATGTAAGAATGAGGACTAATGAAAACCCTCACGAAAACATGATTAAATATCTCCTTTCACGTATCAAGACTGACAAACTTGCCCAACAGTTTCATTCTCACCTAGTGAGGCCAACAAATTAAAGCTCTCTAACTTGTAACTCGTTGGGCGAGCCATTGTTTTGCCTAACAACTTCAATACTACAGGTTTGAGCTATCATTGTCACCCAACGAGAAGCAAACTCACCCAGCCACTCAGCTTGACACTCAGTGGTGACTTTTTAGTCGTTTGGGGGCAGTCCATGGTAGTATAACCCTACATGTGAGTTTTTTCTTCATGTTTGGAGCCTTGGGTGCGATTCTAGAGCCCTAAAGTGATTATTTATCTAAAAATAATTCTTTCTTGTTCAATTATGCTTTATTCTGTTTGAGTTTGTTTTCCTCCACCAAAGTTGTTTTCTATTTCCTTATTTCACACACTCAAAGAGATATTAGAGGTAAAACAAGCATGTAATAACTAAAATACAAGAAAACATAAAAACACACTAAACTTTGAAACAAAACAAGGTAAAAGTTATTAAGGAATTGATTTATTCATGAAAGTATACACACAAAAAAACCCGTAAAGTCAATGGTTATTAGCATGTCGAAATGGGCATAAAATTGTAAGTCAACCTAACATTTTGAATTTGAATTGCGTTAGATTGAAAATGTTATAATTTTTTCTAATTTTAAATAAGATTTTAAGATATCCGAGTTAGGTTGGAGATAGGTAGAATATTAACTCACTACTAACAATCCTTTATAATTGTTTAAATAATTTTTATTATTATATTTATTTATTAATTTTAATTATGTAGACTTTGATAATTTTTTGAGGTATAATATTATTTAATGGAATTTGTATGTTTTGGATGCTGAATTGTTTATTTATCTAATTATGTAAGTCAATACTTTGAAATTTACTTATTATATTTGTCATAATTATGGTTAATATTAAGTAAAATAGATAAATATTTTTGTTATACAAGTCAAGTCAATATACTTAAATTATATTGCAATAACTATATGAAACAAGTGGAAAGAGCAAAATTTGTTTAAATGAGTCAACCCACATAATCTAAGATTCATAGTGGGTTTGAGTTACAAATTTTTCATCTCACCAAAAGTTCAGTAAAGTTGAATTGATTTATGTTTTAGCTTAACCTATGGTGAGTCAATTTGTAGTGAGTCGTGTTAGCTTACTTTAACATTTTATTCTCTAAACATTAACAACAATTATGAATAGTAAGTAAAAATCAAAGTATCAATCAATACAATTGAGCAAACAAATAAATTAAACACAAGACCATTTAAATGCTATTAAAAAAACTTTCTAGAATTTAAAATATCAAATGATAAACAATTCTTAGTAGTAAGTTATAGGTCATTACACGTTAAACGTTTAACATAAAGAGAGTTATAGGTCAACATTAAAAAAAACTATATTTTTTTTTAATCTAACCTTATTTGAATCCATGATAAGTTGAGTTTATATATGAGTTTGAACAATTTTAATACTCTTATATTTATGATAACCGCACTCACTTATATAAGTTGAATCATTTATAAAACAGTTGTAAAAAATTAATCCATGTAAAACTCATTTATCCACCTATTTCAAATTACCATTATAAACCAATCAATTTAGTGAATAACAATAAAAACAATCGAGTAACTAAACTTTTCTTTTTTGGTAACTTGACTTTGTTTATAAAGATTAAAATGTCATTATAAATACATACAAAAGTACGAGAAACTCCTTATTCTCATATCTTACCAGCTTAAGTTGAAAAATCTTTCATCAATGAATCTTCGTTTGAAACCTAAAATTACTACCAAAATTCCCAGAGTCCAAGTCTAACAAAAAGCTATTTCTGCCACATATTTTCTTTTTAATCTCCCATAGAAAAATAATAGTCTAAATAATTTTGCAATTGTTAAAATTTAGAAAACAAATATTTTTCTCTCAAAATTAAAAAATATATATAATTTTAGTTTCGAAATACTACATTTTAAAAATGAAAGAAAATCTTAAATCTTAAATCGTAAACATTAATTCTTAAAAAACTATTTTAGTTTCTCAAATTTAATGTTTATAAACTTTTTTTTTAATTTTAAAGAACTAAAATACTTTTGAAAATTGGAATGACTAAAACAAAGATTAAAACAATTTTTTGGAATTAAAATTGTAACTAAAATTTTGTTTATTTAGTTTTTGGTGTAGAACCGCTAGATTTTTATTTTATGTTTTAATGAGTTTTATTATCCTTTGGTTCTGAAGCTTTTACTTTGTCTTTTATTTACTTTTTAAGTTTGACTCTGTCAAAGCTTGCAGAAATATTGTAAGAAAATTAGTTTGGTTCAAACATTTGATCACATGTTTCCATAATATTGGGCTTTATCACAGTCTTGCCCACATAATACTTTTTATGGTCTTTTTTTGCAAGTACTATATTTTTACAGCTATCAAATTTCTCCTGACATCCCATCATTTCAGATTTCACTTTCCGGAACATATTAAAATAAATTCGATTTTTATTTTTTTCAGAAGATAATCACTTGTCTCTTGTTCCGGAATAAAATATTAAGAAACTTTTGAACGGTGAAATTGTGAAGACGGATTAGAGAGAATACTATTATTTGTTTGAACGAATTTGTGGAAAGGGAAGAGAAAAGATTTAGGAGATGCATGGAATATGGTATCCATTTATGGAAGATTTATTTGAAAGAGAGGATGTAAAGGAAAGGAAATTAATGGATTTAAGATAATTTATGAATAATATGTGTGTTGTTTTTTTTAAAGAGAGAGATTTAGAAATGGTTAAGAATAAATTTGAAAGTAAAATTTATAAAAGATTGTGAGGAATTTGATTGATGTAACACATTAAAAAGATGTTTTAATGGGTAAAAAATAAAGATTATCAAATTACTTTAATGGTAAAAGTAATATAAAATTATATTTATTAGTAATATATTTTTTGGTAAACATTATTTGAAAAAATAAAGTAGATTATTATTATAATAAATAAAATTTCTTAATGTATTTATTATAAAAAAAATGTTCAATACTTTTGTGCAACAAAGAAAACTAAATTGTAATATATGAATATCTCATAGCAATAATTGGTTGAAGCAAAAACAAAGGCATGAAATGAAAAACGTAGTTTTGCATGTGATAGGTAAACTAAAGGTAGTTTTCTCAAATGACTAAAGTCACTCACAAATCTCTTCATAAAATATGAGATGGGATGAATGACGTATTTCACATTTATGCGCTCTCCATCGCCTTCAATTTAGTGTAAATGAACACAAAATATCATAACAAATTCATGTTCTCAATCTTGTGTAAACAATGAATCATTTAAAACAAACACAGCATGAGAGAAAGATTTGCATTGATATTTTGTGAAAACCAATATTATCTCTTAGCTATCATTCAAAACGAGACAAAAAAAGAGCATGCAACGTGGTTGAAATGGTGTCGAGGTTGATTGGTGTGTTAAACTCAGAAGATTGAGCCAAAAAACTGTCTCTGCTCTTGCTAGAGAATTTTCATATAAATACAAATGATTACATTCTGTCAAGCTGATTTTCAGCCCACTAAATAAGCTAAACTTCCATATATACATTTACTACAGCTAATTATCCTAATTAAGAGAATAACCGTTACAAACAAATATATAATTGCATATCTTTTGTCATTTATTCTGTTGACATCCCCCCTCAAACTAATGTTGGTGAATCTACAAGCATCAATTTGCTAAGTAGAAAATTGTGACGCTGGCGTGGTAACGATTTAGTGAAAATGTCAGCTATTTGAACATATGTTGAGACATGTGGTAGATTGATGACTCTACAATCATACGCTTCTTGGATAGAGTGACAATCGACCTCGATGTGTTTCGTCCGTTCATGGTAAACTGGATTTGCTGCAATCTGTATGACATTGGTGTTATCAGCATGCAGTGGAGTGGGTTGTGCTTGAGACAAACCAAGCTTTGTAAGAAGACCACGTAGCCATATTATTTCAGAACAAGTAGCAGACATTGCGCGATATTCTGCTTTAGTGGATGACTTTGAGACTGAATCTTGTTTCTTACATTTCCATGAAATAGGAGCATTCCCTAGGAACATACACCAGCCAGTAGTTGATCTCCTAGTGTCTGGACAACCAGCCTAATCAGCATCACTATAAGCTTGGAGTTGAAGAGATGAATTACCAGGAAAGAATAAACCACAACTTGAGGTGCCAAGGAGATATTTAATGATACGCTGCACTACTGAAAAAGGGAAGTGTTGTGGAGATTGCATGAACTTACTAATAGTGTGTACAGTAAAAGAAATATCAGGGCTACCAACTAGTTTTCGATATTAAGTGGGATCGTCAAGAAGCTCTCCTTCATGTCGTCTATATTTAACATTAACTTCCATTGGAGTGTCAACAGGGGTAGCATTGGTGAGTCCCGCTAGTTGGACCAAATCTTGAATATATTTATGCTGATTTACGAAAATGCCTTCAGGATGGTAATGCACCTCTAAACCCAAGAAATAATTGAGATAGCCTAGCTCTTTCATGTGAAAATTTGAATGCAGCATTTGTTTGATTCTAGAAATAACATCTTGATCAGAACTAGTGACCACAATGTCATCCACATAAACAAGAAGTACGACGATGCCTTTAGGAGTTCGTTGAAGGAAAAGTGATGGATCATACTAACTTTGATTGAAAGAAAAACCAAGAAGAGTGGAGCGAAACTTTTCAAACCATACTCTTGGGGCCTGCTTCAATCCATATAAAGAGCGTTTCAATTTGCAAACAGTATTCGGGGAGAGGGTCGACATACCACCAAGAAGTGTGATGTAAACTTCCTCCTTAAGGTCACCGTGGAGGAATGCATTTTTGACATTCATTTGATGTAATGGCCAAGATTTGGATGCAGCAAGAGTAAGGATAGTGCACACAGTGGTCATCTTGGCAATTGAAGCAAAAGTCTCGTCACAGTCTAGGCCATATTCTTGCTTATTTACAAGCACAACTAGTCGTGCCTTATAACGGTCTATGGAGCCATCCGAACGCAGCTTTATAGAGAACACAAACTTGCTACCTAAAGGTTTAACTGATGGGGGACATGGCACTATATCCCATGTCTGATTTTCTTCCTAGGCGAGAAGTTCACTTTTAATAGCTTTTTGCCAACATTCATTCTTCATTGCCTGTTTATAAGAAGAAGGAATAGGAATAAATGATAATGTTGCTGTCATGGAACATATATACCTTTCTGGAGGCTTACCAATGCGTGAACTGCGTTGTAAAGGAGCTGGTTCTAGTTCTAGAGCTTGTACTGGATCAGCATCCAAGGAATTATCTTGAAGGAGCCCATGGGATTGTGCTAGGTGATGTTGAGTGGTAGTATTTCGCCTTTGATAGGTTAATAAAGGTCTAGATGATGATTGACCTATAAAAGAGTTAGAAAACAATGGCAAAACAGAAATTGGAGAAGAGAACGAGTCATGATGGTTTGCAAAAAAATATACACTTTCTAGAAAAATGACATTTCGAGAGACCCAAATCCGATGAAGGTTAGGATCATAACATAGAAATTGTCAACACTCAATTTTGTCCGGGTTTGTAAAAAAAAATTTTGTGTTTTTATTGTTTCTTTTATTATTTTTCTTTTATTTTACCTTTTTTGTTTTATTCTATTTTGTTATATTTAGATCTTTGCTTTTAATTCAATTTCTATTTTATTTCTTATTTTTAATTTGTTTTAATAGAGTTAATTAATCAAAATAATTAAAAAATTGAAAAATAAAATTAAAACTGAAAATAATAAAAAAAAATAAAAAAAAATTGAAAAAAAAATAGAAAACGTGGAAAAGGGCACGTATGGAAGGTGTGTATGAGGGGAGGGGACAAGGTGGTTAAGGAGAATTTTTCCAAGATTTTTGGAAAAAGGGGGACCAGGTAGTTAGAAGGGGATTTTGCCAAGATTTTGGGGAGGAGAATTTTGTTGGATCAGAGAGAGAAAAAAAGGAAAAAGGGTGCACACGAGAAACCATCATCTGGGATCATCACCCAGAATCATCATCGGCACTGGCACCGGCAAGAGGAGGTCACCGGATACACAGCTAGCAGTAACAGCAGCCATCGCAGCAGGTAGGTCTTTTGTTCACCTGTATGTTCAAATTCATCATGTATGCTTACTGCATAAGCTCCATGCACCCCTGTCTCGCCAGCCCATGCACCATTGTCACAGAATCATCTATCCCACTCATGCTCATATGCACACTACACACTCCTCGTTTCCAATACCAAATGGACAAGATTCAACCAACATTAAACCCATCAGTAAACATTAAAAAATTAGGGGAGGCAGAGAGGGAAAAATGGTGTTGTAGGGGGGCATTAGGCCTTCGAGAAAATCCTCGAATGGGGAGGAAGAGGGTGGCTGATTGTTTCGTGGTTGGCGGTTTGGAAGTAGTAGTCTGCTGTGTGGTGGTGGCAGTGGCGTCGCTAAGGTCGCCTTGGTAGGTGATGGTGACCGTGTGGGTGGTCGAGGAGGTGGACGAGTATAGGCACGGGGGGGGGGAACATTATCGTGACAGTGGTCGTGTTCGTCGTGGAGGTTTTAGCAATGGTGAAGTTGATGTTGATGGATGATGATAGCACGAGCGGATCGGAGATGAAGACGGAGGAAAACCATCCCTGGGAATCTCTGGTTTTCGAAGAGAGAGAAGTGGAGACGGTGGTGTCTTGGCTGACGGTGGTTCTGGTGGTGCGAGGGGTAGCCGGAGAGGCCAAGGCGCGTTTTGTTTGAGGTGACGGTGGCCGGCTATGGCAGAGGTGGTGATCAGTTGTGGTGCTGAACAAGAGACCTTGAATCTCTAGAGAAGGTGCGAACTGGCGTGAAGGAGTGGGAATGAGGATGAATCTCTGAACCCCTAGGAAATTCTAGGTTAGAAAGCATTGGACTGGGCCAGGCCCAGAAATGAGCGTACGTCCGGGAGCCTTGGGCCTTTTTTTGGAACGCTCGTTATATAGCGTCCGTTCGCCATCTCCCCAACACGATCGCTCGTTATCAAAATGAACGAGCGCTCGTTAAACTTAAGCCTTTTAGACCGTTCGCTCATCCTTCTCACTAACGAACGTTCGTTATCCAAACGAATGAGCGCTCGTTAGCTAAAGGAATGAGCGTTCGTTAACCTTAAGCCTTTACGTCCGTTCGCCATTCAATAACGAACGTTCGTCCTTAAGCTTCCATTGTTGAACGTTCGTTCGTCATTTCAATAACGAGCGTTCGTCACTCAGCCTCAATTTCTCAACGTCCGTTCGTCATCTCTTCAACGAGCGTTCGTTATTCAGCCTTCGTTCCCAACGTCCGTCCGTTATATCTCTCGACGAACGCTCGTCATTCAGCTCACATTTCTAAACGTCCGTCCGTTATATCCCCCAACGGACGTTCGTCCTCTCCCCAACGAACGCTCGCTATCCTTAATATTGTCCCCAACGGACGTTCGTCCTCTCCCCAACGAACGCTCGCTATCCTTAATATTGTCCCCAACGTCCGTTCAGTCTCTCCAATTTCTTTTGTTTATTTATTTTTCTTTATTGTCTTATTTTATTTTGTTCTATTTATTTATTTTTTTGTCCTAAAATATATATTTAATAATACAATATTGATAGTTTAAATAAAAAGAATTTACAAGAAAAGTTTAAAGGTTTAAGCGCACGTGTGACCGCTCGCGTAGGCCTTGTGCTGAAAATCTTTTCCTTTTCTTTTACAAAAAGTTAAAAATCAAATAAAAATATTTTGAAAAGGTTTAAGCACACGTGCGATCGCTCGCGTAGGCCTTGTGTTGAAAATCTTTTCCTTTTCTTTTACAAAAAGTTAAAAATCAAATAAAAATATTTTGAAAAGGTTTAAGCACACGTGCGATCGCTCGCGTAGGCCTTGTGCTGAAAATCTTTTCCTTTTCTTTTACAAAAAGTTAAAAATCAAATAAAAATATTTTGAAAAGGTTTAAGCACACGTGCGATCGCTCGCGTAGGCCTTGTGCTGAAAATCTTTTCCTTTTCTTTTACAAAAAGTTAAAAATCAAATAAAAATATTTTGAAAAGGTTTAAGCACACGTGCGACCGCTCGCGTAGGCCTTGTGCTGAAAATCTTTTCCTTTTCTTTTACAAAAAGTTAAAAATCAAATAAAAATATTTTGAAAAGGTTTAAGCACACGTGCGACCGCTCGCGTAGGCCTTGTGCTGAAAATCTTTTCCTTTTCTTTTACAAAAAGTTAAAAATCAAATAAAAATATTTTGGAAAGGTTTAAGCACACGTGCGACCGCTCGCGTAGGCCTTGTGCTGAAAATCTTTTCCTTTTCTTTTACAAAAGTTAAAAATCAAATAAAAATATTTTGAAAAGGTTTAAGCACACGTGCGACCGCTCGCGTAGGCCTTGTGCTAAAAAACCTTTTCCTTCTTTATTAAAAATACTAAAATATTCCCAAACTACAAGTAATCTCTCAGAAAGAACTACGTAACCCTGATTTCTCATTTTGAATGAGAATACGTAGGAGCAAGGTCAATCCTTGTCGGGCCCAAAAAAACTAAAAAAATATATTTTGTTTATTTAGAATTTTATTTTAGGGAATAGTTAAACATTTTGAAAACCACATCATATTCGTGCATTTGGTTAAAGATACTGCCTTCGGGCAGGCGTTGTAGGGTGCTAATACCTTCCCTACACGTAACCGACTCCCGAACCCAGAATCTGGTTTTCGTGGACCGTGTCTTATTATTTTATGGTTTTTCCGTAGTTTTCCAGAATAAACTATGGTGGCGACTCCAAAATCTCTTTTCGAAACCCGCTTCTTTTTTGGATTGTCGTCCCGTCGCGATTTCGGTTGCGACAGAAATCCCTTTTGATGAGGAGAATAGCCAAGAAAAGCACATTCAACAGATTGTGCAGTGAACTTGGTGCATTCTTGTGGAGGAAAATGGACATAACATGCACAACCGAAGATACGAAGAGTTGAGTAATCGGGTGGGTGCCAAATAATCGAGTGAAAGGGCATTCATTACTTATGGAAGGAGATGACAATCTATTTATAAGATGAATTGTAGTGGAAAGGGCTTCACACCAAAATCGTGATGGCACATGCGACTCCAGCAAAAGAGTTCGGACAACATCTAGCAAATGACGATTTTTCCGTTCAGCTACCCCGTTTTGTTGGGGGGTTGATGGGCATGATCTTTGAGATAAAATGTCATTGGATTGCAAGAATTCCTGAAATAAGTGTGATGTATATTCCCCCATTATCAGAGCGAAGAATCTTGATTTTGGATGAGAATTGGGCCTGAACATAAGCATAAAAGAATTTGAAAGTGGAAAAGACTTCATGTTTTGAGCACAGAAAATAGACCCAAGTGAAACGACTATAATCATCAATAAAAGTTACAAAATATTTGTAATGAGCATGAGACGTAACTGGTGCCACCCCCAAAACATCTCTGTGGATGATATCAAATGGTTGTGTTTCATGCGACTGATGTGTTGGAAAAGGTAGAATTTTACTTTTGCCAAGCTTACAAGGAATGCAATCAAAATTAAGATTATTAAGAGATGGGGTGTGTTTATTTCCAAGAAAACTATATTTGAGCATGTCATGGAGTACATTTGAGTTGGGATGCCCAAGGCGCTTATGCCACACTTGGTAATCAACAATAGCAGAATTACAAGAGACTAAAGGCAAAGAAAGACTTGGAGACAGCGAGAAATTTATGGGAAAAAGATGTCCAACTTTAGGCCCCTTCACAATTATCTTCCCCGAGTGTTGATCCTGCACAAGACAACCAGACTGTGAGAATTGAACTCGACAATCATTGTCGACTAATTGACCAACAAAAATGAGATTACTATTGAGACCAGGAACAACAAAGACATTTGTTAGAAATGAAGAAATATCACCAGTTTCTGTTATAGGCAATTGATTTCCACCAGCAGTATGTATCTTGAGATTCCCCAAATATTTTTTTTATATTAGTAAGGAATCGAGTATTGTTGGTCATGTGGTTGAAAGCCCTAGAATCAAAGTACCATGGTGAAGAGGAGTTACCTCAGAATCCCAAAGCAGAAAAAGCTTAAATGATCATTTGTTGAACCATTTCAGGGGTCAAAGTTGAAACATCAGTAGTAGCATTTTGATGGACAGGTGTTGAATTGGCATAACTGTTCGGAATAGAAGAATCAGTTGTGGTTGTAAAAGTTGTTGCAGGTCGTCGTGGTGGCCTTATTGGGCATTCCTTAATAATATGACCATCCTTTTTGCAGTACTTGTAGAATTTTTTTGGATAAGTTGAAGCATAGTGGCCAAATCGCTTGCAACTAAAACATTGAATAGTACTCATGTCATGGCGGCGTGACTTCCCTTGTGCCACGTATGCTACTAGAACAGTAGATAATCTTTGTTCTTCAATGATGGACTGTGTAAGAAGACGTTGTACTTCACGTAACAAATCATTGAGACATGCATCTAACGATGGGACAGGATCTCTATGCATGAAATTGGGCCGGATACCTTCAAAGTCAGATCGCAATTTCATAAGAAATTGGTCACGTTTAGTAATATCATGGATTGTTTGTACGGAACTTAGACCTTTAGAAGGCAAGTTTGCATAAACTATATCAGTTTATTCAGCCCAAAGATTCATGAATTGAGAGTAAAAATCAGAGATGGAGAGACTATCCTGTTTAAATATAGCGATGTTGTGCTCAAGCTGGAATCGGCAAGCTGCATTATTTTGACTATAAATTTTCTTTAGGTAAGACCACATTGTGGTTGCAGTCTTGTAAGGGCGAAGATTCAGGACAATGTTCGAATCAACGGAATCAAGGATCCAAGCCATGACTTGAGCATCTTTGACTGCCCATTTGGCATGAGCAACCGTCTCTTGGTCTTTGTTAGGGGCAGGAGTGTTGCCATCAACATGACCCCACAAGTCTTTTCCGGTGACAAAGATCTGGAATTAGAATGCCCAAGTTGAGTAGTTTTTTTCATTAAGGCGAACATATAAGACATCATATTTTTCGGAAGCCATCGAGCTAGGGAAATAGGAAACGAGAAAAAAAAATAACCAAGAAGAATCGTGAACATGGATCATGAATCTAGGACAAGGCTGAAAAAAACACAAACTAGGTTTTGGGATCATAACTTAGACTGATACCATGTTAAACTCAGAGAAGATTGAGCCAAAAAACTATCTCTACTCTTGCTAGAGAATTTTCATATAAATACAAATGATTACAATCTGTCAAGCTGATTTTCAGCCCACTAAATAAGCTAAATTGTCATATATACATTTACTACAACTAATTATCCTAATTAAGAGAATAATCGTTACAAATAAATATATAATTGCATATCTTTTTCCATTCATTTTGTTGACATGGTGTGTGTGTGTGTGTATTACCAATGAGAAGCGTTGGTGTGTTGAAGACAATCATTTTGATGATGTTACAAAGTGAAGAATATGAAGACCCTTGTTGCATTAAAAGCATTCTCGTATGTTGGTCCGCGAGGAAAGGGAACAAGAGCCCAGATGCAAATCGAACGGCGTATAACAGTTGAAGATCGAATGATCTCTAACAAACAATGACCGAACGCGATTAAAAACCGAACGGCTACAATCAGAACAAGGTCGAACACTGTTCATGGCCGAACACAGCTAAAAGACCGAACGACATATAAAAGTTGAAAGTTGAACAACGTACAGTAGTTAAAGGGTGATCACTGTTCAAAACCGAATGGTCATCATCAGTTGAAGACCAAACGGTCGTATCAAAAAGGTTGAACGGCATATAGCAGATTAATAGGTGGAAGCTGAACACAAATAAAAGACAAGTTGAAGGCTGAACAAAACTAAAAGACCGAACGGTCACTAATAGGTTGAAGTCGAACACAGGCTAAACACGTGCCGAAAAGTTAATGACCAAATGGTGTCGAACACAGTTACGGTGGAAATGAAGTGTTGGAAGGTATACGAGAATTAAGCCGAGCGGTGGAAAGCTGTATGAGAGAAGAAGGTAACCGAACGGTATAAGGTTGTGAGTGATCGAACCGAACGATGGAAGGCAGTAAGGAATCAAGTCGAGCGGTGGAGAGCTGTGAGACCAAGCAAGGAATGACCAAGACCGAGCAGTTAGCATCGAACGCTGGAAAGCTGAGGAACCGAGCCGAACGACAGAAGGTGATAAGGGGTTGAATCGAATGGCACAAGGTTGTGACGAATCAAAACCGAGTGACAGAAGGTGAAGAACTCGAGCCGACCGGTTGACGAGTTAAATATCCTAACTGGTCCATGTCTCGCATATAATCGATTATTACTTACAATAATCGATTATCACTGGCAGTTGGAATGCGTCTTTTCATTTTCAGACTAGTAGGTTATAAATCTCTTTGTCAGAACCTTCAAAAGACAACTTTGCGAATTTGAGAATACAGTGAAATCTGAGGAAGTTCTCAAGTGCTAGTTCTTGCTCTTGTCAAGTATTGTGAATAGGAGAAGCTCACACTTTGTGTATCAAAGGTCGGAGCGGTTCTCTTCAAGTTGGCAGAGTTGTTGCTTATGGTTCGTTTGTCGAAGGAAGGTTCTTGCTGCATTCTTCCGTTCGTTTGTCGAACGAAAGGTGTTATCGTTTCTTAATCTTTATTTGAAATCTTGTAATCTGTACAAACAATATTTTAGTGGAAAAGTTAATCACTAATTATAGTGATTAACGACTAGACGTAGAATCTTTTGATTTGAACCAGGATAAAAATCAGTTGTGATTTTTTCTACTCCTTACACTCTTATATTTTCTGTTCATCAACTGTTTGATAAAAAGTTTATAAGAAAATTAAATGAACCATTTTTTAAATTGACCGAACAAGCTCTTTGCTTTTAACAATCCGTATCGTACTCTATTTTAATATTTCCGTTGCGCAAAATTGGTACCGGTTGTTCCAATAGTGTGAAGGAACATGGTGCAATCATGGATGAGGATTGAAGTAGTGAATGTTGAAGAAGTTGAACTTTGAACCAATGGAGCTCGAGGCTGAATACGAAGACTCAAACCGTATTCGATTCCAAAGGACGGGGAATTGATTCCACCTTATGTAAAAAATCATGAAGAAGTCGTATTTGGTTATGAGCATGACGTATTTGGTTACACCGCAGGCGTATTTGGTTCCAACACAGGTGTAACCGATTCCAAGCTTCATTGTTCATTCCAATGGAGTTGTTGTAGTTTTTGTTTTGGTGTTTACTCAAATGTAAATATTTTTTATTTTAAAAAAAATTATTCTTTTCTCCTTATAATAATTTTTAGGCTTAATACCTCTTTTTGTCCCTCTTTAGAAGGGAATTGTTCAATGTCGTCCTACCTTTTTCAAAAAGTTCAATATGGTCCCACGTTGTGAAAAAAGTGTCCAATTTAATCCTTTTTGGTCACGGCGTTAAATATTTAACGATCCTGCTGACAGAGTGGACTGATGTGTGCAACGTGGCTTTTTACCTTGGTAACGTGGCAGTGACAGTGTTTGTCATTAACTGAGAACATGGCAGTGGGCAGTGCAGTGATTAAAATTGTGAGCGTTAGGGTTTGGTTTGGGTAATTCCAAATCGCGATTTGAGGATTGAGAATGGGTTCCCAAGGGTGTTCTTCGTTTTCGAAAAGTTGGGCCAAAGGATCTTCTGGTTCGTCCCATGGTCGTGCTTGTAGGGGAGGTGGGTTAATCCCTACTTGTTACTGTGGTGATATTGCAGTAATGAAAGTGGCCAAAACTACGAAGAATGCTGGGAGAAATTTTTGGGGTTGTCCTCATTACAAGGTTTGAAGTATACCCTTCTCAGTTAATGTTTTGTTTAGTTGATTTGATGGATTTGTTCATACATTCCCTAACATGGTGAATAACAGGGTGGATCTTCAATTGGGAACTGCTGTAACTTTTTCAAGTGGTGTTGTGAAGACAACGTGGATGAAAAAGATTGCACAATTCTGAAGAGAATAAGTGAGCTGGAAAATGCAGTGAAGGATTTGCAGAAAATCAAGAAATTGATGAAGTTGTTAGTTGTAGCTTTGTGTGTGTGTATTGTGGTTGACCTTGTAATTTTGAAGTTGTGGTTAGGTTGATTTAGTTAGATCGTGAATTTGGGTGTTTGTAGTAAGTTGGCTTAATACCTGTTATGTATTTCGATGCTTGAAAAAAGTACGTTGACAATGCGAAGGTGTTTTGGTTGGTGTAACATCAGTTATGCAATGCAATGTAGAAAATGTTCGAATCAGTCCCCCATTTGGTTTAAAAATGTTGGAACAGGTCAACCCAATAATGCATATGACTGAGGACTAATGGCACATATTACAAATCTAAATACAAGCTTTGACCAAAACATGATGAAAGCACTTTGATTCATTAAATAAAGGCAGTACAAGTTTGTCACCAAAGTACATGATATTGAATACATATAACCTCCAATTCATCTAAAAAGACAATACATGTTTGTTACCAAAATAAAGACAGTACAGTACATAATAAACCAATTCATCTATCTATCTATCTTTTCTTCTGACTCTGAATTTTGGTGGACGGGATGATTGGGAAGTTGGAGGTGGCTGGGTTGGTTGTGTTGTTTCTGGTGACTGGGTTGTTTGTGTTCGCTGGGTTGGTTTTGGTGGCTGGGTTGCTTCTGGTGGGTGGTTTGCTTCTGCTGGTGGGTGGTTTGCTTCTGCTGGTTGGGGCCGTAAAGGGCATTTATTCCTGTTGTGCTTTGTCTGACGACAAATGGTACACTTTTTCCTATGCCCTCCAACACGCATTTGAGTGTCGTCCTTAGTTAACTCCCATGCCTCCAACTTGCGTTTTTTCTTTGGCCTCTCAGGCATCTTCCTTATCAGTGGTGGTAGAACATCATTGAAATTTGTGGTTTGCCATAGTTGGGGACCATTGAGTGGAAAAATTATGGACGCATACACCTCTTCATATGTGGATCTTCTGAAGCAAGTGGGTATAAAATTTTCTGGATGAACATTACAGTAATTCATTGCTGCAATTGCATGACAGCATGGGATGCCACTGATCATCCACTTTCTGCAGCTACACTCTTTAGTGTCCAGATCCACTGTGAACTTGTTCCCAACACATGAAGTGTGCCTAACCTCAAAAATCTTTCGTGCAGCCCAGCTGAAAGAAATAAAGCACATCAATGAACGTAAATAACAAAATGTATATAAATTATGGTGATAAGATTACCTTGGCAGCCAAAATCTAGACAAATTACATTCTTTCTGAAGCCTCTTCTTTATCTTTGGGCATATTGTGAAGTCCATAGATGCCACCTTGCTTCTGTTTGTGGCCCACCTTTTCATGAGATACACTCTGATATCCTCCATCATTGTGATAATTGGTTTTCCTCTTGCATGAATGAGGACATTGTTGAAAGCTTCAGTGATGTTGTTATCAAGGGTATCACACATTGGTTGAGCTGTGAAGCGAGACCTTGACCAAAACCTGTTGAAAAAAAAATAATTCTCAAATGGGTTACAATGCATCTGTGACAGTAACGTGTATATAATGGCTAATGGGTTACCTTGGGGGAATGGCTATGAGGTATTTATATGCTTCAACATTGACTTCTTTAATTTTCAGCATTTCTCTCTCCCAAGCCTGGGGATATGTGGTGGTTGCAGCACTCCACATCAGATTTTTTAATACCTGCCCACCAAACCTTTTGCTAAAGTTTGCATAGAGGTGCCTTACACAATATCTTTGTTTTGCCCGAGGCAAAAGCTCTTGGATAGCTAAGACTAACCCCTGCACAATTAAATTTAGTAATAAAACCATATCCTATACAAAATCATTAACTAAAAATGAAAATAAGCTGCACATTATACCTTCTGCTGGTCTGACATCCATGTGCACCCTCCACATACTTGACTGCCCCCGAGGTCTTCAATTAACAATTGCAAAAACAATGTCCAGCTGTCTTTGTTCTCCACTTCTACTACTGCATAGGTAAGGGGTACCATTTGGTCGTTTGGGTCCCTACCAACAACAGTCAGCAGCTCCCCCTTGTAAACACCTTTCAAAAAACATTCGTCTAAACATATAATGGGCCTACAACTTATGAAACTATCTTTACAAGCTTTGAGACAAACATACATTCTTTGAAAGATTGAGTCACCATTATGAGAGTCAACTTTAATTTGCACTGTTGACCCTGGATTACACCTCAACAGCTCATGTCCATAGTCGTACACCCTTTTATATTGTTCTATGAAATCTCCTTCAACCTGTGTTGTGGCAATTAACTTTGCCCTTCTTGCCTTGGATATTGAAACATTTGTATTCCATTTTCTTAATGCTTTAGAACGAATATCATTCACCTTTAAACTAGGATTCTGAACTATAGATCTATCTATTTCCTTACTTAACCACTTAGCATTCATCAGTTTAATATTAAGTTGTCTACTACAACTATGAGTATCAATTATCTTCCTCAATTGCCAAATTTTTCGTGACGGCAAATAACCACAATAAACTAGCCATGGGCACTTACCTTGGCCACCCATGCATGTCACCCTCACCCTACGATTATCATTTTTGATAAATTTTAGATCCCTCCCAGCATGAACAGCATACCTTCTAATAGCATCCTTAAACTCTTCCCTGTCAGTAAAAATAGTGCCCACTTCCCACTTGTAATCTGCCATGGACTTCTGCTTTGCATACTTTGAGAAAGAACCTACATCTATTGTATCATCATTGTCATCCTCCTCACTTGCACTATTTTCAGGAGTTAAAAGCTTATCAGACTCCCAATCATCATCTGACAAACCCCTACATTGTGGGGTTTCTTTTTCACTGTCTTCATCATCCACGTATTCATCACCACTCAGATCATCCATTCCTGCTGCATCATCACTGTTCACTTCCACTTCTTCTTCACTTTCGACCTCAATTTCAGCCTCAGTATCCACTTCTAATGCTTCTTCACTTACATCCTCAACTTCATCCTCATTCTCAACCTCCACTGTAACCTCATCATCTTCTGCATCCTCATGCTGAACATCCTCATTATACACTGAATCCTCCTTCTCAACCTCCAATGCATCGTCATGCTCAACATCCAACCAAACCTCATTGTCAACATCCAATAAATCGTTATTGTGAACCTCCAATCCTTCACTTACATTCTCAACATCCCGTGCATCCTCATTCTCAACATCCACTGCATACTCATTCTCAACATCCACTGCATACTCATTCTCAACCTCCACTGCACCCTCCACTATGTCTTCCATTCCTTCTTCACCACCCTCAACATGTGCTTCTCCTCCTACGCCACTATCCTCACCACTCTCTGCATGCCCTTCACATAGCAAATGAATCTCATTCTCATCATTTTCTAAGATAGTTGCTTCGTCCACCCCATGCACAACATACAGGTTCACTTCCCCTAAATACTTAGCCACATTAATCATGTTCATAGCTCCTTTATCATTCTCAACCTTATGTAGAACATGTTGGACACTGTAATATAATTCTTCTACTTGCATGTATCCCATATGGTTAAGTGAACCTAATACTCCAAAATAACACCATTTATCGGGGTCTACGTCCCAATTAACTATCTCTCCGCCTATATAATTAAAGGGGACTTCTTTGATCAAGGTCCCACCATGGTGGACCACTACCCGAAACATGTCATCAGACATCCCTACCCGAACCCTGCAAATGCAAACGGGGAACCACTAATTTCAATTAAAATAAGACCTATGGGACCACTATCATGCATATAAAGAAGACAACTTTTCACAGAAAACAATTTCACCCATAGTTAAATCCCCCTCAAACGCGACAACAATGAAAACATTTTTGAAAAACCTCTAACCTGATTTGATTTGCGGAATTGGATTTCCTCTGCAAATTTCACCTTCAAGATCACCCAATTTGGATTTGAAGGTCCTCCAAAATGCTTATCCCCAAATCGCGATTTGGAATTACCCAAACCAAACCCTAACGCTCACAATTTTAATCACTGCACTGCCCACTGCCACGTTCTCAGTAACTGTCACTGCCACGTTACCAAGGTAAAAAGCCACGTTGCACACATCAGTCCACGCTGTCAGCAGGATCGTTAAATATTTAACGCCGTGACCAAAAAGGATTAAATTGGACACTTTTTTCACAACGTGGGACCATATTGAACTTTTTAAAAAAGGTAGGACGACATTGAACAATTCCCTTCTAAAGAGGGACAAAAAGAGGTATTAAGTCTAATTTTTACAATTATATATATTATTAACAATTATTGTTTATATTGCTTTTACTATTAAATACATTTTGATAATCTTCAATTTCTACCAATTAAACCGTTTTTTTATCTGTCACATCAGTTAAATCTTACACTATTTTTTACCAATTTCACTCTCACTCACCTCCAAATCCGTTAAAAACAAAATAAGGTTTAAATCCTCTAATGCTTCTCATATTTGTTGAGGAATCTCAAGTTAGTCCTTTTGTTTAAAACTATCTAATTGGTCCTAAATTTTGTAAATTCGTAACAATTAAGCACTTTCCATTAAGTGGTCAGAAACCGCGTGAAGAGTTGCTGACGTGTTGCACAATAAACATGTTGATCTGAATGTTTTTATTATGTGGAATTAAGATTTATATTATGATGATGTAATAGTTTTTGACATGACATTATTTAATTGGTTAATGTGGGTAGCAAAATAAATTAGGGATTTTATGTAGTTCAGATTAGGGATTTCAACTACATAGAGTTTACAGAAAGAGGGATTTCGAAAGAGAATTAGAGATTTTGAACATAAGACAAACACCGTGAAAGAGATTTAAATGCGAATCGGATAAAAGACGAAGATAATCAGTTGAGGCTTTGCCGATTATGTGGAGACCACAAAGCCCTCCTCTGTTTCTCTTCCCATCAGGATTTCTCATTGTGATGTTGTTTTGCATGTTAGTATTCACTTTCTTATTTTCTTTTTTTTTTCACGAAAAAGAGTTGTGATCTAGAGGTAAAGTTACTTTAAAATTCAATGAAAGACCTTAATGCAAATCTCAGGTTACAATTAAAGAAGATGCAAGAATCTAATGTTGAATTGGTTCTTGTTGTGTAGGAGCTGGATGAAATGTTGGAACAGAAAAAAATTCATATGTGTAACCATTCCTATGCAAACAATCCTGATAAAATTTTAGTAGAGAAAAAGATAAACCTCTCTAAATGCGAATCGGATGATGATGATGAAGAACAGAAAGCATTGGAGGATCTGGTTAAGGAACACGCCAAAGCCAAGGAGACATACTAATTGGAGAAGAAAATAGTATACCTCTATGGTGAAATAGAGATGTACAGTAGAGACAAAGATGAGTTAGATGAGGCAGGAAAACCATGGAGATGTCATGCTTACTTGAGTAAGTAGAAGATAAGGAAAATTTAAAAATTGATTTGGAAATTATGGAGAAATCAGCAGAGGAATTTGAGACACTTTTACATAAAGGAACTGTGGAAAGAAATGAATTGTTGGCTACAATTAAATTGTTGAAGAGGGAGACAGAAGAGTCACTTAATGAGCTAAACATAATCATCCACCACAAGGATGAAAAAGAAACTGAGGTCAAAGTCTTGCAGTCAGAGTTAGGGGTTGTCAAAGCTTAGTACAATGACCTAAAACACATCAGCCACTGAAATTATCAAGAATGGCATGTCCTAAAAAAAAATTACAGCTCAACAGTTCTTGAAGTTGTTTCTAACCACTTAACGGAAAGAACTTAATTGTTACGAATTTACAAAATTTAGGACTCAATTGAGAGTGTTTTAAATAAGAGGACCGACTTGAGATTTCTCAATAAATATGAGGACTATCTGATGGTTTAAACCAAACCAAAAAATAACAATCAACTTACTCTCAAATTCATTTACTCTTTCTTCCAAATCCATTATTTATTTAATGTGAACATAATCTAAGCGTTTGTGAAAAAAAAAATTGAATTTTCCTCTTATTCATGAATTAGAGTCTATAACACCCAAATTTAAGGTGAATTACAAAAAATTAGAAAATATGAATTAAAATAAAAATCAAACTTAAAAAAAATATTTTTTTTATGGATAACAACAATGCAAAAGTTGAAAAATTTGAGTTAAGTGGTCTCTTTTGCCTACGTATCCAATACGCTTATATTTGTCAGTTGATACACACGTTATGTGTGTTAGCGTTTTCCTCAAATTTCCAATATTTTGAATACAGCAACCAGAAAGCATGATTAAGTGTTAATAATTTTGTATACATATTAACCCAGCAATATTATCTCACTAATTACCACTAAATAAACTTTAACCAGATTTAAATTTCATTAAAATTTCATAAAATTTGAGTAAGCTGGACGTATATATATACTTAACAATATCTTGTTGAAAGAAAAAATGCAGAAAAATCAGCAAAGAGATATGGTTGGTGGTTGCTACAAATCATAAACATAAAAGAAATAAATACATTGCATCATTTTAAGAAATTTATTGTTGGATTGATTGCACATTAAAGACAATAAAGCCTTTTTACAAGCAGGTTGTGTTGTAGAACACTTATTTTGCATGTAAAGTCTTCTCAAGCTACCTAATTCCACTAATCATCTCACATAATACCTATTAATTTAGAAGTTGTGCAATCAATACACTAGCTTCCCAACAATATTATGCTAATCCCACAAAATGTGAATAATTTGTTCAAGTTGTAAGTGGGTTTTGTCCCCTCTTCTTGTACAATATTTAACAATTTGATAGCGAAGCACTCAAAAGTTGGAATCATATTTAAAAATTATTCATTGGGACCCAAAACCTCAACTTCAGTTTAAATAAGATTTAGAAGGTAAATAAACAACTATGACACATACAAAAACTAATATTTTTCATTTCTACAACATACGTCAAAAACCTTTGTGAAAAAAAAATATACTAAAGTTTGAATAAACTCTAAAGTATTTGTTGTAATTGGGATTTATATATGGAAAACCATTATGTTAATATTGAAATATTATTAATAAAAGATTATTTGGTGCCTCATAAAATGCATCGATGTTGAATATTTCAGACATTTCCCAGTCTTCAAGACCTTGATGATTTTGAAATCTGTGTTATAACTTAGAAATCACGATTGAATATAAAGTAGTTAGTGTAGGAACATTAGGGTCCAAACCAAAACAAGATACGAGTCATGATTATCTTGAACAAGATATTGAGCTTCAGAATTTTTAAAACCCCACAATCCCCTGCTTTCTTCGCTGTCGTATCTCATTTTCTAATAACAAGTTGTGTTTGATTCCCACACTATGGGATTCTTAAGGTCAACCAAATACAGTGCCCTTAGACAAAGGGCTACGTGACCCTCACACAAACCTCTATTTGGATCTTCTCCAATATTTAAAATGCCAAAAATAATGTTAGTGTATGATTGTTCATCAGAATACTCTGCATTTTCATCAACTTGGTTGTAGTTTCTGAACTACATATTGGGTGATTCAACATAAACTAATCAAGCTCATAAATCATACATCTTACTATAATCACCCCTCCAATCTCATGAGAAAGCAAGTGTAGTGGGTGCCACCTAATTAATATTATTGCTCCCTCTTTAATGCTTGATTACTTTTGTTACAAGATCATTGCACCCTAGTATATATAATTTTGTTTAACTTTGATAAAATTTATTAAGTTTTGGTTGAGTAATACATATTGATGAAAATTTACAAATTTATTATTTCAAGGAGTCGAAGGTAGTATTAATTTTTTATTTTGTGTTAAACTCATATTTCATTAATGTTATGTATCATGTAATAGTTAGTGTTGTATCTTCTCTATAATCATCTTTCATGAAAGATACATCATCAAATAATAATTTTTGTAATCATTTAATATAATTGTATGTTTATGTATGCAGAACTTAAACTCAAACTACTAATTACTGAGTGAATCTTCAAGAACCCCACATACTAGGAAAAAACAATATCGCACCCAAAATTAGTGATATTTTGGTATATTCAAAAGGCTTCATTTACAATCAAAATAACATATATTCAACCATAGTAGACCGAGTTGAGAAAAAATCCTTGACTTAATCAGTGTTCAGAATAACTGCAAGTGTGCATACTGAAGAATTATTGATTGAGAATCATTGTACAAGCTTGACACATTTGCATGATCCTACACCGGCAGCTACCAACTATGAAGAAAAACAAGGAACATGAATAAACGAAGAAATTGAAGTTACAATCCAATACAATTTCTTGAGGAAGTGACTCCACCATCCACAACAAGATTGTGGCCACTGACATACTTAGATTCATCACTGGCAAGATAAAGTGCAGCCTCAGCTATGTCCACTGCCCTCAAAGTTGTTCCTCTCAAGTTGGCAAGACTTCTAACAAACTCCTCCATCTTCTCCACCTCCTCTGGGAAGGGCACCCCAAAATTGATGTCCTCTTCCTCTTCACAAGACCTCCATGCATTCACCAGCATGGAAGTAGCCACTCCAAATGGTGAAATGCAATTCACTCTTATCCCATACTTCCCCAACTCACAAGAAGTGTTCTTTGTAAGACCAACTATGGCATGCTTTGAGGCTGTGTAAGCATGTGGTCCCAGGCCCCCCATGACCCCTGCAACACTGCAAGTTGAGATTATGCACCCTACTCCTCTTGGAATCATCACCCTTGCAGCATGCTTCATTCCCAGAGCCACTCCCTTCACATTCACACACATCACTCTGTTAAACTCATCAGGATCAAAGTTCACAATGCTCTTGTTCTTGGACTGGTTCCCTAGCACCCCAGCATTGTTGAACATGATGTCAAGGTGTCCATAGCGAGAAACTGTGAAACTCACCAAGTTCTCAACCTCTTTCTCCAAGCTAACATCGCAGTGGACATAGGTGGCTGATGGAGACAGTGTCTCTGCAAGCATGGCTCCAGCTGCATCCTCAACATCAGCAATCACCACCTTTGCACCATGCTTCACAAAAACTCTCACAGTTGCTTCACCTATCCCCCTAGCACCCCCAGTTACAATAGCAATTTTGCCTTCCAACCTGAAGTATAATATCAAACATTTAACAGGCAAAAAATAACAATAACTTGCAAGGTTCTTGATTTTTATGTTGATAATATCTAGCATGACTAAAGAAATGCACTGTCAGAAATTCAACCCACACCTCAGATCATACAACTTTTATTGACAGATATTACTTCTTTAAATAGATTTGAATAACAAAAATAACATTAATTCAATGTTACAAAAGCATTAGACCGTGCTAAAGATAATGTATAGTTTCTCCTTAGAAGTTCAACGAGCTGAAGAGGATTGAAGATTGCAAACTAGCGAATGATGGGTGGAAGAGACTTTTCATTTACCAAAAAAAATGATTTGGAAAGTGTAAAGCTATAGAGAGAAACCATTGAAGCACAAAGTTGAATACCTCTTAGAAGAAGGACAAAGGGTGGTTTCTGAAACCTGTGGAGTAACTGGTTGAAGGGGTTTCTCAGACATGACAATCATGGTTGAGAGTTGAGAATGGAAAGAGAGCAAAGGTCAGAGAAAAACAGAGGTAGCAGAGGGTTTTGCAAAATGATTGGTGTTTCAAGTGCAAACCGATATATATATAGAGAGAGATAAACACGTGTACATACAAATCTACTACTATATTTTTAAGGAATATTATAGTAAAGAGAACTATTCCATCATCATGTAGGGTGATATTTGACAAAAATAAATTTTATTTAATTAACAAATTAAAAGTAAAGTATAAAAGAAAAATAGATAAATGTGAGGAAAGTGTTATTATTGCAGGCAATCATTTTTATTTCCAAAAATACAAAGATATTTATTCTTTTTAGAGTCTTAAAATTTGGGAGTGTAAGTTTACTAAACAATATTTAGGACTATATTTTTTAACCCACCAATCAAGAAAATATTTATTCTCTTTCTCGTTTTCCAGGAATAAATAAAAAATTACTTAAAACCAACTCTTCACCGAATATATATTAATAAAAAAGTTATATAAAATTTATTGTATATAAATATATATTTGTTGGATTACCATCAAATCTTACTATTAACTTGGATCAATTAATTTTAAAATAATATAATATTGTCGGTCAGAACTATGTATCCAGCAATTAATATCATAGCTTAAGAAACGTAAGTAGTTAAGAACCTGTATTAAATAAATGTTAACATGAATCACATTAGTTTGGTGATGTTGACTTTAAGTTATGAGTTTAAGTTATCTAATTATTCAACTTTGACTCGATTTAATTTAATTAAATTAAATTAATTTTCATTTATAATTTGATTAAATTTAATTTATCTCAAATTAACTTACTTTTATATAAATTATTACCTTGAAACTAGCTATTATATTATATTATTAATAAATTACGTTTTGAATTAGTTTAAATAAATTTATTAGGACTTCAAACTTAAAATTAATTTTTGTAATAATTATATTTTTTAATTAGGTTAATAATTAAAAATTATTATTTCATAACAAGAATGATAATTATTTTTCAAAACTTAACCTTGATTTAACTTAATTCAATCCATTCCAAAGTGAATTGTCTTGTGTAGAGTTTAATATAAGAAGTGAAAAAAATTGTTAGTCGATGAAAATATATTTTGTAAGTCTCATATTATTTTTGGATATGTCTTAGAATAGATTATACAAATTATATAATGGATTTAAGATACACAGTATTTCTTGTTTTCAAGTTTGTTTGATTTTTTTTTATATTTTTGTAATAAAGTGGTGTGATGTATAGTTAAATTTTTGTTTTAGACAGCGTAAATATTTGGGATCAAAAGTCAAAGGATTAAAAGTACTTTTTTGTGTTATACAAATTTGACCATGATGTTATGTTTTTTGTTATTTTTAGACAATTATTGAATTTGTTTTGTATAATTTTGTGTTTATTTATTTTTCTGCTAGTAGAATGATATTAGAAATAAAAACGGTGTGATATTTGTCAACAAAACTCAACTTAATCACATATTTCTTTTAATAAATCGAATAATAAATTTGTCTAAATTCTAGTTAACTCAATTCAACATTGAATATGTTTTAGTAAATTAACTAATAAAGTTACCTAAATCCTAACCAAGACAATCGACAAACACTCGTGCATGTCCTTCAATAACGGTTGTAAAATTAGAAATAAAGCAATTTTGATAAAATGAAATAATTGTGTATCGTGGAAAATCTGGTGAATCCAAAATAAAATAAAATAAATAATGGAAATACATCATAAACCATTAATGGAATAAAAATAATAAAATTAAACACGGTATAAAAAATTATTATTTGAAGATTTTAAATTAAAAATTATATCAATTTTTAAGTTAAAGTTTCATATTGACTAAAAATATATAAATAGATAGAAACTTTACCTTACAAACTCTGTTGGGTGTAGAGGATCTCCAAAAAAACATTCCTTCACACTTTATTCCAAGTTCACTTTAGATATTTTTGAACGTTTTTAATCAAAATCTCTCCTTGTGTATGCTCCAATCTGTCTAGGTGTATTTATCAAAGGCACTGACGCTCAAGTCAGTGGTTGGTCTGATTGGAGTTATAGTAAAATCGCAATAAATACAATTACCTACCTCCTTTCTTTTGACCTCTATTTATAAGTTTCGATATGGGTCTGAGACTAGTGAAACCCTCGTCAGAGTCCAATCATGACTCATTGCCTAGTAAGGTTTCAATATGGGTCTTAAATTAGTGAATTTCTAATCACGGTCCAATCATGGTTAATTACCTAATAAGTAATGCTTACTAGTAATTCTTCATTAGAAGTGATGTTTAAGGATAGTTATTTTTCGGAAGTCGTCTGTTCAGTCTCCCCTTTTACATAACGTGTAGACATCAACTTATTTAACCGGTCGTTTCTTCTTAGTGGCTTCATCCGATTGACCCCACTATATATTCATATGACCATTCAGAACATAAACTAATTTGATGTGATTGAATTAGATGGATAAATATATGAAAAACCCTCCTTTTATGAAAAATTTCATATAAAAGTAGTGCATCTTGGAAAATATGGTGAGTCCAAAAGGAAAAGGAGAGGGTCCATATAAACCATTAATGGGAGTTACATTGTAAAATGTTTCCCATTCGCTGCCACTGTATTGCGCTTCTGGTCCCAACCGTGTCTTCATATAGAAAGGCAAACACGATAACGAAAGGAAGTAGAAATATATAGAATGAAGTCGGCAGATTGGCTTTGTTATTTGGTAGTGCATTATCTTCATGCCATAATTAAGATCCCAACTTTGCACTAAGCACGTCAAACTACTCCTTATTCTCTCATTTAAAATGCTTTTTGCTTTAATTTGTAAGGATTCTAAGACCAAAACTTGAGGGGAAGAGGAATAAAGAAGAAACATTGTGGTCAAGCACGAGTGCAAGAACATAAAACACGACGAAGGTAAAGACATCGTATGACGACCACTTTTAAGTGCAAAAATACATTTTTATAAAGTGTCGTGTTTCATGTGGTCTCACCACCATCTTTCCATCACTCTTGTTTTTCAAAATCTCCTTCATTTAAAACTCTTCCAGGACCACGGGCCTGTAATTATTACATTTACTTTTCCTACATTGTCCAAAGAAAAAACAATTTGTTCATTTTTGTCGACTAAATTTTAAGCTGTAATTTTAAAGGAAAAATACCGGGCCTAGCAAATGCATGGGCTTTACGGAGGTATTTTCAGATGGGCTTAGGTTTAAAACCGGACAACGAAGACACCATTTTCGGCATTTCTTTCTGTACCTCCCGCCTTTTTCTCCTGGATCCCTATAAGTACTAAAATTCTCGCTTTACCCTCAAATTGTGTAATCCATATGAGAAAAAGCTTTCTTCCTGTACACCATCACATAAATATAAACTTCTGGAAATTTTGATCCGAGGGTGAGTGGTTGTTCTGGAAAGACATTTCCGAAAAATTATTTCCAGAATGGGTCTCGTGTTTTCAAAAAAGTAAAATCCGAAAATTCAAATATCGATGGAGTGCAAGAAGAAATTATATAGGGTGCAGAAAGAAAAACCCTTGACATGATCGTAGGCCCGAATCCTTTGAAGAAAAGTCCAGATCAATAAAAAAAAATATTTGTGCTAGATGTGTGAAAGGGAAAAAACAAACCATAATAAAAGATGAAAAAACAACCCTTTTGGGATTTCGTTTTCGACAATTAATTTCGTGAATGCATTTTTCAGTACATGAGTTTCTAGAATATGTTGTAGTTTTCTCATTTGCACTGATTACTAGAAGTAATTTTGTGGTTTGAAGAAGCTAATGAAGAGTGAACTCAAAGAAATAATTGAGTGTTGCCAGAACAGTGACCAAGATAAACTAAGTTTTTAGTGTTTACTTTAAATATCAAACTCATCATCTTGTTTTCTTGCTACCAAATTTAAACCAACTCAGTCTGCTTTTGGGTTTTGACCTCTTACTTCAGCCATGCCTGATGTAAACTGTTTCATACAATGTTTTTCCTATGTAGTAACATGTTACTTGGTTCTACATATACTTCACCAACTTAAAGCTGTAACATTTTATGATTTTAGAGTTGAAAAACTGGGACCATGATGTGAATGTAACACATAACAAGAGTGGTTCATTTGGTGGGTCCAAAAATGTGCCAAATGAGTCTTAGGAAGGTGAAAAGACGACATTGAAGGTCACCAACCAGGGATTTGTGGGACAGAAGAAGCAGTTACTATATATTAGATGTATGTGAGTCAAAGAAGAAACTAACCAAAACAATAGAGTTAGCTTAACAAGAAATAAAGGTGCCAACTGAATCCCCCCACATATTAATTAATCAACCAACATCTTCATATCTTCATGATGTGTTTGTGCATTCATCTAAAACGTTGGTTGAAGTTCATCTTCATCTTAAAATTGAAAAGAGTTCCACAATTGCTTACCCCCACTTCCCAAACCTTTCAAGCAAAGTTTACATCATTGTATATATGCACTTCCATTTCAATACATACAATATACATGCTTATATTTTCCACTATTCCCATTAAAGGCAGAAAATGAAAAAGAGTTCAAATTTTCTTGGAACGTTTTTAAACTTTCAATTCATTGCAAATCACTCTTTTTCATTGGACTATTCTATATACAAGTAAAGTCATACTTTAAGTTACAACTTTATATATTTAAGCTATAGATCAATTCTCACTCATCAATATCTCAAAGGACTTGTACATACTTCCATAATATTTAACATAAATGTAAATATGATATTTCACGTTAAATATTATTTGTTAAGTTTGTTAGAAATTTAAATTTGACTCAAAGTTCCATTTAGTAGAAATAAAAAGGTATAACACTTTGTAAAGAAATATACATAAATTTATTATTTTATATTGAAAGTACCGTTGATCTCTTATATAAATTAGATTTCATTTATAGTTAAAAAATAAACTTTAATTCTAAGTTAATATCAAAAAATTAGTTTGTAAGATGAGATTTATACTTATACATATACTTTAAATTGATTTTATCTTTAATCAATATGAGACTTCTATCACACATCCTTTACATCGAGATAGATATATTTTGTATATAAGACTAAATATTAATGAGTGATACCATAATAATAATAGTCAAGATGAAAACTTTATATTTAACTCAATTATATAAAGTTGATTTATCAGATAAAGTTTGTAACTAAATATATTAATTTTATCTCTAATTAATATAAAATTTCAACATTTTTATTATATTTATCCGTTAACACATGTAATCATTTATGTTATGTGTTACAGCAAAATGTTGTGAGTGAGGAAAGCATGCAATAAAGAGAGGAGTGCAACATCTTGTTGCTTCTGTTGAGCTTAATTTTATTACATATTAAAAATGGGACACCTTTCTCTCTCTATCTCTCTCTCTCTCCAGTGATTAAGGCTTCTCCTAACGTATTATTAAAAGACCCACTATTTTGATGGAGTAGTACTCCAAAAGCATTCAATTGAAAATTGGATCATGTCACGTCTTTTTAAGCATTAAACTTAATAAAATCATAGTTTATAGCTTTTACAAATGGTTTTAAACTGCATAAGCTTTAATAATGTCATGGGAGAGTTTGTGGGGGGAAAGTAGCAAAAAGGGAGTTCCACAGTTCAAAAGCACTTTCTCAAATGCTAACTTACAGAATTAGAACGTTTCCTTAAAAGTCCTATTAGATATGCTTCAATATGCTAACTGTTGATAGAACATAAGAAAGAAACAAATTAATAATCAAAGAGTTTAGTGACAATCTTAGGAGAAAAATTATTTTTTGTTAACCTAGGTTTTTCCCAATCAAGTGTTAAAGATTAATTTCTTTTGGAATATTGAGATTTATTTTTAAAACTTTATCTTTTCTTACGCATGTCTTTTTATACAACCTTGAAAAATTAAATTTTTACACTCATAATTTTTTTAGAAAGAATACGTATGCACTATTCTTATGTTTTTTGTGTGTGTGTTTTTTTTCTCTCACTATTTATAGTTGAATAAACTATTTTGTATTTTTGGTTTTTCATTTATTTCATAAGAGAAACTAAGTAAAAAAATCTTGAAAATTAAGGAACTTATTTATATAGAAAAAAAATAGAACTAAATATTTATTATTCAATGTAACTGGTTATATTTTTCATCACAAAATAAGAGCTTTTAGAATCAAAATAATAAACTATTTTACAACATAATTAATTATTTATGAAATTTCTAAAACAATATAATTAATTAATCTGAATGGATCATTTCACCAATTTTATAAATTATCATTTATCCATTGAATATAAATTATTTAACTCGTAACTTAATCCATTAATATATTCTTAAAATAAAACTTGAGATTTCTTTAATCATAAATTTAATTTGGATTTGAGTCTAAGTTAATTTCTAACTTTCTTTACTCCTTAGTAACTTTAAACCTATTCTATCTTTATGCTTGTAGCACACACATTCCTTCATCGAAGTATATCCAACTACCACATCTTAGAGTCCAGGTCTAAAGTATTAGGAATATTTATATAATTTCATATATTCAGCAATCATCAATTACATTCATAATTTTCTTTATATTTTCGTATAATATCTCCAGGAGAAACTTTTTACCTAGTTTAATTGAGATAAGATGATATTATTTTTAATTTGTTTTCTAATTTTTAAGTATTTATACTTTTATAGTTCTTAATCCAAATTAGCCAAAAATTAATTGAAATGAGATGTAATTATATTTAATTTGTTTTCTAATTTTCAAGTAATTGTAGTTAATAACAAACCATTTTGTAGTTTGAGAAAAAAAAAAGCAAATTGTGTAATTTTTTAAATTATGTAAATGCAATTGCTTAGAACTAAGTATAAATTTGAATATCTTGAATAGGAATAAGATAATTTTTATTCCTTATATATCTGGGTAAGTGAACTTTGTTAACACAATAAAGTTTTATATGTGATTTTAATATATAATAATTAAGTTATTATGAATTTCGTGCATCATTGGCATCTATTTGTTATTTCTGTACATGAAAGTTATGCTTTGTGGTTCTGGTTATTACACAAGTCTCCTCCCAAGCATCTGAGACAAGCAGTTGATTGGTAAGAACCTCAATATTTGGACTTTCATTGTTATATAAATGAATGCTAAAATCTTTCTTTTATATATAGTTCTATTTCAGCAAGTATGATGTTGGGAGATCAATTGTTAACAGTAGAAAGCTTGCATGGATTTCTCTCAAGGTTTGACATATGCTAAAGTCATACTTTCTTATAGTTGTTTTGTTTTAATGATTTTCACTAACTATTTACAACTTTGATGATATATTGTAGTGTAACAGACAGAATGGGTCATATGAGTGTAGATACTATGTAATGTATTTGATAGCGTCCTCCTCGAGCTAGGTTGGGCCAAAGCACGAAGATGAAGCTATGGAGGTGGAATTTGTGCGGAAGCTGTAAGATCCTTGAAAAATATTTGTAAGTTAAATACTAGATAAAAAAAAAATGAATAGTAAATTGTGAATAGTAAAAGGTGAATAGTAAAAAGTGAATAGTAAAAAAAAAAAAAAAAAAAATAAAAATATTTTTGGAAAGGATAAGTGTTCCACGTAGCTTTGAGATCAGAATTTAGCCAATTGCAAATAAAAAATTATTTTTGTAATAGTAAAATGAATAAAAAAATGAATAGTTAAAATGAATAGTAAAAATGAATAGTAAATTTTTTTTTGCTATAAATAGCCAAGGGGAGGAGGCTGAAAATTTACACCAAAGAACTTAGAAAATTTTTGAGAGAAGAGAGTTGGAAGAATTTCAATTTTTGCAAAGGGGATATTCTGGAAGTTTTCAGAGGACGAGGGGATTAAGTCTGTAATAGAGGTAAGGGGAGTTAAATTTTGTTTGGTATTATTTTGAGTCTTGTATATGTTGCTTTTGTTGATTTTATATCTTGAATATGGAGTATTTTGTTTCTGTATGATCTTAAATTTTAAATGAGAGTATGCTTTGTGTTGATATCCAAGTGTGATAGTTGTAAAATGTAATGTTGATTATGTTATGCCACTTGTATGTTATTAGTTGTTTATTTTTTTGTATTTTGGAAGGATTAGAAATTGTCTAACCGGCTCTGCCAGATTCAATTTCTTGTTTCCCCAAACATTCTATTGTTTTCCTTATTTAATTTTATTGTATTTTTGGAAGGATTAGAAGTTGTCTAACCGGCTCTGCCAGATTCAACTTCTTGTTTCCCCAAACTATTTATTGCTTTACTTATTTATTTTATTGCATTTTTGGAAGGATTAGAAGTTGTCTAACCGGCTCTGCCAGATTCAACTTCTTATTTCCCCAGACATGTATTGTTCTTGTTATTTAATTATATTGTATTTTGGGATGGAGTAGAAGTTGTCTAACCGGCTCTGCCAGATTCAACTTCTTGTTTCCCATGAATTTTTACATTAAGATTATTCTTATGATTGTCAAATATTGTATTCTTCTATGACCATTTATAGTAATATCTTATTATGGGTAATTGTTTATAATTATCTTGTATGAATTCTATCATGAATGAGTTTCTTGGCTGAAATTGATCTTGTTGGAAGGTCTGGAGTAAGGATTCTGTAATAACTTGTATATGAGTATTAAATAGATGTAGTGATACTATTTGAGGTTGTTGTAAGAGGAAGTAAAAATATTAAAATTAGGCATTTTAGATTTAGAGCATAAGCAAACAAGGTAGATAATTTAAATAAATAAATTGTTAATTATTGAAAGCCTCCCTTTGTTGGTAGGATAGAGGAACCTTAAAAACCTGAGTTGGCACATCCCTGATCATAGAGCAGCCCTGGCCTGGTCCAGTCAGTTGTGACTAGTCATATGTGTTGGCGTCGAAGGTGAGTTTGATGCGTTCAGACATCTGGGTCCTCTCCGGTGACCAATTGGGGTAAAGAAAGATCTCTAATAGGATGGAATTAAAATAAAATAAGTTAATTGGAGATGCATAAAGTTATCATGGTAAAAACCCTTCATATATATTTTATTTATCGTTACATTGAGTTCAGACTTTAATACGTAGTGACTAAGATATGATGAAATGTTTTGGCTGATCTATGAATCTTTAATTGGTGAAAATATGTTGAGTTATACTCGTTATGGTCAAAAATGAGTTTATAATATGAAGTATGATAACTGGCGATATGTTTAATTTATTGACACCAAAATAGGTTATTGTCAAATTATGATTAGAGAATGAACATGATTGAGTTATGTGGAGAAGAGGATTGAATTGTTGATTTGATGAAATGTTGGAGTGGATAATAGAATATGAAATGTTGATGTGATGAAATGTTGGAGTGGATATAAGAAATTATTGCTTATGAAATGATGTTTCCTACGGGAAGTAGTATGTTCGGTTATACCATGAGAGCTTGGTATGAACAAAGTAACACCTGAGATTAATGAAAGCAGGCAGCAAGTGGTCTGACCATAAGGCTTTGACATAAATATGTGGTTCATAAGTTTTATAGAAGCAGGCAGAGAGCGGTCTGACCATAAGGCTTCAGAGAGTAAGACATAGTATACAGGTGAGGCTTAAGGAAGCAGGCAGAGAGCGGTCTGACCATAAGGCTTCGTGAGTAAGCATAGTATAAATTGTAAGGTTTATGAAATTGAGGAAGATGATTTTGATAATGATGAATTAATGACATCGGGGTAATAATATTTGAGTAATTGTAGAAATAAATGATTAAACTATGCTTATTACAAGTTTAATGATTGATTTGATATGGTTGGCTTACCCTTATTTGTTTACGCTATGATCATATAACTCATGTTATATGTGATTAGATAATGTTGCAGATGTGGTTGAAAAAGCTTAGAGATGAGAGAGATGCGGGGAAAACCTTTCATGGATTTTTGTAAAAAGAATAAATTTGTATTGGGAAGATTATGTTGTGTGAAATTTAAAAGTTGAAATGTCAACGGTGAATACTATATTGTTTAAAGTTTGTAAGTTTGGTATTGTACTTTGGAGTAATTGAAATAAAGTTTGATTGTTTCTATGAGATATCGAATTAATTTAGTCTCAACTATCAGTAATACCCTTTAAAATATTTGGGTGTTACATTATGGTATCAGAGCAATGGTTTTCGAAAGTATTTTGGGACTATGGGGAGTGAAATTATTATTCTTAGTAAAACTATTAATTGTTATGATGAAAACGACTATTGGAGGAAATTGATATCATATGCTAAATTGTATTGTTATCTTTTTGAAGAAATCATTTAAACTCGACAAAGATGCAGCAACAACAAGTTGATCAAGTACCTCAAAATCATTCTAGCTTGAATGACTTCTTAAGGCATGATCCAACTAAATTTAATGGGGAGGCTACTCCGGATGAGGCTGACTCTTGGCTAAGGCAGAACGAGAAGATTTTTCGGGTAATAACTTGCTCAGAAGAACAAAAATTAACTTATGCATCATTTCTTTTGGTGGGGGAGGCTGAATATTGGTGGGAAAGTATGCAACAGTTGATGACGGTTCGTGGTGAGGCTGTGAATTGGGAGAACTTTAAGATAAGGTTCTTGGAAAAATATTTTCCAAACAGTGCAAAATTTGCAAGGGAGGCGGAGTTCCTGACCTTACAACAAAGGAGGTTATCAGTACAAGAGTACGTAGTAAAATTTAATTATCTCTCGAGGTTTTATACTCAGAATATCACAGAAGAATGGAGATGTCGAAAATTCGAGGGAGGACTAAGGCATGAACTGAAGAAGGTACTTATGCCATTGGAAATACAAGAGTTTCCAGCATTGGTAGAGAAAGCCAGAATGATAGAATTATTGGAGTTTGATCCAAGTAGAGTTTCCAGAGTTGCCAAGGGAGAATCTTCAATGAAATTCAACAAAAAACCTTATGAAAAACCACAATTATCATATCGAGGAACAGTGAAGTGTTTTGAGTGTGGAGGGGCACATTTCAGACGTGACTGCCCTAAACTTATTGGGGAAAAAGTTGAAGGGAAGAGATGTTTCATCTGCAATGATCCGGGACACTTTGCTAATGTTTGTCCAAAGAAAAAGAAGGTGGGAGAACCACAACAACAAGATTCTGCTGAAGTAAAGCCCCGGGCAACAGGGAGAGTATTCGCAATGTCTGCAGAAGAGGCTACTAAGCCAGGTACATTAATCTTACACACCTGTATGTTGTTAGGAGAATGCGTATATGTTTTGTTTGACTCTGGAGCCACACACTCCTTTATATCCCTAGCATGTTTAGAAAGACTCGGATTACCGATGCTTGATCTAGGGTGTGAATTAGTAGTTTCTACACCAGCATCGGGACCAGTTACGACCAGTTCAGTCTGTGTCGGATGCCCGATCCAAATTGCAGGACGCAAGTTCAAAGTGAACTTGATCTGCTTACCCCTTCAAAATCTAGACATTATTTTGGGAATGGATTGGTTGACTACCAATCACGTTCTTATTGACTGTGGGAAACAAAAGATAGAGTTTCTAAATTTGAACGATTTAGAACTAAGCTCCACTCGAGTCGTTGCGAAGGATATCAAAGATGGAGCTACCTGCTTTGTGGTGTTAGCTCAGGAGAAAAGAGAGAATACTGAAGAACAAATCATCGGAATACCTGTGGTAGAAGAATATGTTGATGTTTTTCCAGAAGAAGTACCAGGTTTACCACCTAGTCGAGAGATCGATTTCACAATAGATCTAATGCCTGGAGCTGGCCCAGTTTCTATGGCTCCATACAGAATGGCTCCTGCCGAACTAGTAGAGTTGAAAAAGCAAATCGAAGATCTGCTGGAGAAGAAGTTTATCCGTCCAAGTGTGTCTCCATGGGGAGCTCCTGTATTGCTGGTGAAGAAGAAGGATGGAAGTTCAAGGTTGTGCGTGGATTATCGACAGCTGAACAAGGTTACAATAAAGAACAAATATCCTTTGCCAAGAATCGATGATCTATTAGATCAGTTGAGAGGAGCAGAGGTGTTTTCAAAAATTGATCTCAGATCTGGGTACCATCAGATTCTGGTCAAGACGGAAGATGTGCAAAAGACGGCTTTCAGATCTCGCTACGGACATTTTGAGTACGTGGTAATGCCGTTTGGCGTGACGAATGCTCCAGCGATTTTTATGGACTACATGAACAGAATATTTCGGTCATGTTTAGATAAGTTCGTGGTAGTATTTATAGACGATATTCTTATCTATTCAGAGAATAAGGAAAAGCATGCAGAACACTTGAGGGTGGCGTTGGAAATTTTAAGAAAACATCAACTGTATGGGAAACTGTCAAAGTGTGAGTTCTGGATAGAGAAAGTACAATTTTTGGGTCATGTGATTTCTGCTCAAGGAATCTCAGTGGATCCAGCAAAGGTGGAAGCTGTGCTAAAGTGGGAGCGGCCGAAAACTGTAACTGAAGTACGAAGTTTTGTAGGATTAGCCGGTTATTACCGACGTTTTGTTGAAGGGTTTTCCAAGATTGTAGGTCCTCTAACTCAGTTAACTCGTAAGGATCAACCATTTCTGTGGACTGACAAGTGCGAAGCCAGTTTTGAGGATATGAAGCAACGACTAACGTCAGCACCAGTATTAATCATTCCAGACTCTAGCAAATCGTTTGAGGTGTACTGCGATGCGTCGTATCAAGGATTGGGGTGCGTCCTAATGCAAGGAAGGAGACCTGTAGCTTATGCATCTAGGCAGCTAAAGGCGCATGAGAAGAACTACCCAACGCATGACATAGAACTTGCAGCAGTAGTATTTGCATTAAAGACATGGAGACATTACCTCTATGGGGCAAGTTTCCAAGTTTTTAGTGACCATAAGAGTCTAAAGTATTTGTTCGATCAAAAGGAGCTGAACATGCGACAAAGAAGATGGATGGAATATATGAAGGACTATGATTTCGAGCTTTTATATCACCCAGGAAAAGCCAATGTGGTGGCAGATGCATTGAGTAGGAGACAAGCTCAGATAACAACAATGATGGTGAAGGAATTAGAACTGTTAGAAAAGTTACGTGATATGAACTTGGGGTTGCAGTTAACCCCAGATTATATATGGTGTGGTCATTTAGTAATCACTAGTGACTTCTTAGAACAAGTGAAGGTTGAGCAGTCGATGGATCAAGAGTTGCAGCAAAAGATCAGGTTGTTGGACACCGATCAGGTTAAGGACTTCGTTCTAAGTAAAGATGGCATCCTTCGATTTAAGAACAGAGTGTGTATACCTGCAAAGAGTGAATTAAAACATTTAATTTTAGACGAAGGCCATAAAAGTCGTCTTAGCATACATCCAGGTATGACTAAGATGTATAAAGACCTGAAAGAGTCATTTTGGTGGAATGGAATGAAGAGGGATGTGGCCGAGTTTGTAGCAGCCTGCTTGGTGTGTCAGAAGGCAAAAGTGGAGCATCAAAAACCGGGAGGGATGTTACGACAGTTAGACATTCCTCAATGGAAGTGGGACAGTATCTCGATGGACTTTGTAACACATTTACCAAAATCATCAAAAGGTCACGATTCTATCTGGGTTATCGTTGATAGACTAACCAAGAGCGCTCACTTTTTGCCCATTAATCAACGTATGTCTCTAGAAAAGCTGACGGAGTTATACATCAGGGAAGTAGTGAAGTTGCATGGAATACCTACAAGCATTGTGTCAGACAGAGATCCAAGGTTTACTTCAAGGTTTTGGCAGACGCTACAGAAGGCTCTGGGAACGCAGTTGAGGATGAGTTCGGCTTATCACCCTCAGACTGATGGTCAAACAGAAAGGACTATTCAGTCTTTGGAGGATTTGCTAAGAACTTGTGTATTAGATCATCTTGGAAGTTGGAATGAGATACTACCATTAGTAGAATTTACTTACAACAACAGTTATCATTCCAGTATTGGTATGCCACCATATGAAGCTTTATATGGAAGAAGATGTAGAACCCCGTTGTGTTGGTTTCAAGATGGGGAAGCACTAACAGTGGGACCCGAGCTATTACAGCGAACCACAGAAAAAATAAAATTAATCCAAGATCGGATGAAAGCAACTCAAAGTAGACAAAAGTCATATGCCGACAAAAGAAGAAGACCGTTAGAATTTGAAGAAGGAGATCATGTATTCTTACGAGTAACACCAACTACAGGAGTCGGGAGAGCTATCAAGATGAGGAAACTGACACCAAAATTTCTCGGACCGTATCAGATTCTCAAAAAGATTGGGCCAGTGGCTTATGAGGTAGCATTACCACCTGAATTGGCAAATTTGCATAACGTTTTTCATGTATCCCAACTGAGGAAGTATATTCCAGATCCAAAGCATGTGTTAGAAGTTGATGAAATTCAGGTCAAGGAAAATTTAACAATGGAAGTTGGACCAGTGCGTATACTAGATGTTCAAATGAAAAAGCTAAGAGGGAAAGATATTCGCACAGTAAAAGTACTTTGGAATGAAGACACACAGGAAATGACTTGGGAATTGGAAGAATTTATGATAAAGGAATATCCATATCTCTTTTGTAAGTAATCTTTTGTTAGATAGTCTTTGTTTAAATAAATAAATTTTCGAGGGCGAAAATAATTGTTGTTGGGGAGATTGTAAGATCCTTGAAAAATATTTGTAAGTTAAATACTAGATAAAAAAAAAATGAATAGTAAATTGTGAATAGTAAAAGGTGAATAGTAAAAAGTGAATAGTAAAAAAAAGAAAAAAAAATAAAAATATTTTTGGAAAGGATAAGTGTTCCACGTAGCTTTGAGATCAGAATTTAGCCAATTGCAAATAAAAAATTATTTTTGTAATAGTAAAATGAATAAAAAAATGAATAGTTAAAATGAATAGTAAAAATGAATAGTAAATTTTTTTTTGCTATAAATAGCCAAGGGGAGGAGGCTGAAAATTTACACCAAAGAACTTAGAAAATTTTTGAGAGAAGAGAGTTGGAAGAATTTCAATTTTTGCAAAGGGGATATTCTGGAAGTTTTCAGAGGACGAGGGGATTAAGTCTGTAATAGAGGTAAGGGGAGTTAAATTTTGTTTGGTATTATTTTGAGTCTTGTATATGTTGCTTTTGTTGATTTTATATCTTGAATATGGAGTATTTTGTTTCTGTATGATCTTAAATTTTAAATGAGAGTATGCTTTGTGTTGATATCCAAGTGTGATAGTTGTAAAATGTAATGTTGATTATGTTATGCCACTTGTATGTTATTAGTTGTTTATTTTTTTGTATTTTGGAAGGATTAGAAATTGTCTAACCGGCTCTGCCAGATTCAATTTCTTGTTTCCCCAAACATTCTATTGTTTTCCTTATTTAATTTTATTGTATTTTTGGAAGGATTAGAAGTTGTCTAACCGGCTCTGCCAGATTCAACTTCTTGTTTCCCCAAACTATTTATTGCTTTACTTATTTATTTTATTGCATTTTTGGAAGGATTAGAAGTTGTCTAACCGGCTCTGCCAGATTCAACTTCTTATTTCCCCAGACATGTATTGTTCTTGTTATTTAATTATATTGTATTTTGGGATGGAGTAGAAGTTGTCTAACCGGCTCTGCCAGATTCAACTTCTTGTTTCCCATGAATTTTTACATTAAGATTATTCTTATGATTGTCAAATATTGTATTCTTCTATGACCATTTATAGTAATATCTTATTATGGGTAATTGTTTATAATTATCTTGTATGAATTCTATCATGAATGAGTTTCTTGGCTGAAATTGATCTTGTTGGAAGGTCTGGAGTAAGGATTCTGTAATAACTTGTATATGAGTATTAAATAGATGTAGTGATACTATTTGAGGTTGTTGTAAGAGGAAGTAAAAATATTAAAATTAGGCATTTTAGATTTAGAGCATAAGCAAACAAGGTAGATAATTTAAATAAATAAATTGTTAATTATTGAAAGCCTCCCTTTGTTGGTAGGATAGAGGAACCTTAAAAACCTGAGTTGGCACATCCCTGATCATAGAGCAGCCCTGGCCTGGTCCAGTCAGTTGTGACTAGTCATATGTGTTGGCGTCGAAGGTGAGTTTGATGCGTTCAGACATCTGGGTCCTCTCCGGTGACCAATTGGGGTAAAGAAAGATCTCTAATAGGATGGAATTAAAATAAAATAAGTTAATTGGAGATGCATAAAGTTATCATGGTAAAAACCCTTCATATATATTTTATTTATCGTTACATTGAGTTCAGACTTTAATACGTAGTGACTAAGATATGATGAAATGTTTTGGCTGATCTATGAATCTTTAATTGGTGAAAATATGTTGAGTTATACTCGTTATGGTCAAAAATGAGTTTATAATATGAAGTATGATAACTGGCGATATGTTTAATTTATTGACACCAAAATAGGTTATTGTCAAATTATGATTAGAGAATGAACATGATTGAGTTATGTGGAGAAGAGGATTGAATTGTTGATTTGATGAAATGTTGGAGTGGATAATAGAATATGAAATGTTGATGTGATGAAATGTTGGAGTGGATATAAGAAATTATTGCTTATGAAATGATGTTTCCTACGGGAAGTAGTATGTTCGGTTATACCATGAGAGCTTGGTATGAACAAAGTAACACCTGAGATTAATGAAAGCAGGCAGCAAGTGGTCTGACCATAAGGCTTTGACATAAATATGTGGTTCATAAGTTTTATAGAAGCAGGCAGAGAGCGGTCTGACCATAAGGCTTCAGAGAGTAAGACATAGTATACAGGTGAGGCTTAAGGAAGCAGGCAGAGAGCGGTCTGACCATAAGGCTTCGTGAGTAAGCATAGTATAAATTGTAAGGTTTATGAAATTGAGGAAGATGATTTTGATAATGATGAATTAATGACATCGGGGTAATAATATTTGAGTAATTGTAGAAATAAATGATTAAACTATGCTTATTACAAGTTTAATGATTGATTTGATATGGTTGGCTTACCCTTATTTGTTTACGCTATGATCATATAACTCATGTTATATGTGATTAGATAATGTTGCAGATGTGGTTGAAAAAGCTTAGAGATGAGAGAGATGCGGGGAAAACCTTTCATGGATTTTTGTAAAAAGAATAAATTTGTATTGGGAAGATTATGTTGTGTGAAATTTAAAAGTTGAAATGTCAACGGTGAATACTATATTGTTTAAAGTTTGTAAGTTTGGTATTGTACTTTGGAGTAATTGAAATAAAGTTTGATTGTTTCTATGAGATATCGAATTAATTTAGTCTCAACTATCAGTAATACCCTTTAAAATATTTGGGTGTTACAGAAGCGATGAATATGGTGGTGGGCTCACAATTTTGGTGAGTATTTGTGGTAGGATGGAGGTGTTTGATGGATCTCCGGAGAGGTTGGGCCAACTCTAGAGAAGGGTGGTTAGAGGGACCTCATGGGATGCTCTAGCCTTGACTTGAGACAAGATATGTTTGCACACATTTTGGCATAATAACATTCAAATTCATCAAGTGCTTTTACAAGGAAGGAGACCCTTCTATTTATAGAGAAAGGTGTCTCCAAAGTAGACAAGAAACCCTAAAAACTATCCACTCTTAAAGAGACATGTGGCAATCCTCTTTTACAAAGTTTCTCCACTCTTAGAGTGCCATGTGACAATCCACTTTTGTAAAGTCTTCTCCACTCATGTGGTAATCCACTTTTGCAAAGTTGCTCCACTCTTAAAGTGCCATGTGACAATCCACTTTTGCAAAAGCTTTCCACTCTTAGAGTGACATGTGGCAATCCACTTTAGGAAGAGTTTCTCCACTTGGAAAGTGACACATGGCCACTTCTTTTTTAAGAAGTGTCTTCACTAAGAGCTTGCCATGTGGCCATCATGTCCCATGGTGGGACACACTCTTTTAAGCTAATATTACAAACCATACAATACTTGGCCCATTATACAAGGCCTAAAAATATACCCTATACTACTTGACCCTTAATACAAGGTCTAGAAATACTTCATGATAGCCCAAGTAAATAAGAGTTTAGCTCCTTCTTTTGGAAATGATTTTAATCCTTCTTGAATTTGTTTGGCCATGCTTCTTGTGATTGGACCCTTAGCTAGGAGTTTGTCATCATCCCCTCCCTCTTGAGAAGGATTTGTCTTCAAATCTTGAGGCTCTTCATCTTCATCTTGCTCCAAATCTCCTACAAAAGGGGTTAGATCACAAACATTGAAAGTAGCACTTACATCATACTCACAAGGCAACTCTAGCCTATATGCATTATTGTTAATCCTTTGAACTACTCTAAAAGGTCCTGTCAACACTCAATTTCGTCCGGATTGACTAAATAATTTGTTTTATCGTTTTATCCTCATAAACGAGGGTCACCCCACACTCCTTGGCCTCACATCACATCACCATCCACCCTCTCCCACCACTGGAACACCTGAACAAGCCTCAGACAGGGGCAGAAGTGCCTAAAAGTCAGTTTTTTTGCCAATGGTGACCTGTGTTCACCTGACTGAGTACCTGTGTTGGACTTTCTGTACAAATTTGCAATTTCTCTCGGGTAATCGTTTACAGGGGTGCTGTAAACGATTACCAGTGCTGCGTGAATGTTGTGTCAACTTGTGTGTCTTCGTTTGAGTTCAATTCTTATCCGTTTTGCATGCAATTTTTTTTCATAGTTTCGTCTAGATGTCTATTTTCACGTATAGTTTTCACTTTGTTCAAGTTCATTGTGTACTGTTCCCAGTATTTATTTTACTCTCCTATGTCAGTCCAGTGTTTGCTGTTTAAGTGACTTCTAATCTGTTTGCATTGTTTGCTTACTGTTTGATACTTGTGGTGGCTGGAATTGATCATTGGACGGTGTTAAGACCTCCCAACACTCTTAAGCAAGTGGTACTTCACGGTCCAGCATAGAAGCTTGGAGAGCTCTCGGTCCTCCATGCATCCAGCAAGCTACGTCACCAGTAACAGCTGAGAAGGAAATTCCTGTCCAGCAGGAATCATCACCAAAGACAAGAAGTGGTGTAGCAGCTACCATGTCCGGGAAGCAGTTCACGTTCAAAGGAGAAGAGTGTCACGGTTGGAGAAATGGCAGCAGAGAAGTTTCATTCTAGCTTAGAGAATGAAGAAGGAAGTTCGAAAGGGAGCATGGAGCAGTGGTGTATGCGCATGAGCAGCAGCATCATCATGTGCATGAGATCACTAGCTGTCATGGTATGCTGTAGCACACGTCCAAGAAAAGTCAAGTAACATCCAGCTCATCATTCAACAAGTAAAAAGAGCAAATGGAGAGAAAGAGTCACGGCCAATGGGAGTTCGCATGTCCAGAAGCTTCATATTAATATTGAAGAAGGGCCCAACATAATTTGTTATTATTTGTTGGAGGGATTAAATTATTTGGTTTGAAGAGAATGCAGCACTCTTCTGTTTTAAATTCAAGAAGTGGTGCACGACGTGTGAAGAGAGCTCACCATTGTCTTCTCCTTTTGCAAGTGGAAGCACATAAGACAAAAGGAGGGACCACCAAGGATAGCACCTCACGGTTTTTCCAAATGCACATTTGAATGGGAATTAATTTTCCTTAACCAACATCCAGCCTTCACACTTTCATACATTCTAGCTACACCACTCTTCACACTTCACGTTCCAGCTGCACAATGCTTCATCCAGCAGAGGAGAGCACCACGGTGATTGTTGATGAAGAAAGGAGAGCATGCAGCAGCAGAGAAAAAAATAAAAGAAGAAGAAGTCAGCAGCTGCCACAACCAAGCACTCACGGTCCAGCAAAGAGGTGTAGCCACCACCAACACAAAACTCAAATCCAATAGCTTGGAAAAGAAACACGCTGGCAGCAGGGGCCCATGGAAATTAAGTGGAGTACTGATTTTAATTGGTGATTGAATGGGATAAGAGAACTCACGGTCTTGGTTCAGCAGCTAAGGAAGCTAGTGGAGGTGAGTCATTGTCTTGAGTGTTCCATTACCTTAAGTGCTCCATGCACTAATCCTGAGGGCTCCATCCACTTAAGAAACAATCATCATTCTGCAAACAGAGTGGAGAGTCCATATATAGCAAATGGAAGTGCACACCAAGGATTTTTATTTTTTTACACATTTTGCTGGTTCGGAGTTTGGAGGGTAGCTGGAGAGAGTTTGGAGTTGGAAAACCATGAGCTAGACACAACAAAATTCTGAGTTTTTGAGAGGAGGAAACCGTAAGCTTGGTGGAGGCCGTGAGCTTTTGAGAGAAGCAGACAGAGATGGAAGGTGTGAACGTGAGTAGTGAATGGACGTGAGCTCCATGGGAAGTTGAAGGAAGGAACAAACCGCTACTGCTGGAATGGAAGATGGCTTGAAGATCTTGTTCTCTTCTCATATGGTTTTGTACAACCTTTTCATTTAAAGTTTTTATTCATCTCTGTTATATTCAGCTGTGTATTTTATGAACTGTAACTTATATTATGTTGTGCTAATTGTTATTGTAATTTGAAGTCTTGTAATTTCATTTTGAAGTACTTCATTTCTTTTTCATTTGTGCTATAAAGGCCACGCCTGATTTCGAAATTATGCTGCATCTACTCCAGAGGTCCAAAAATTATGTGTGAGTATTCAAATGAAATCCCTTTGAGTCTAGAATCTAACCCAAAAAGTTTCATTGCAATTAGAGTTCTGTGGAAAAAGATATGAGCCAAACAGTAAACCAAGGTCAGTGCCAGAAACGAAACAGCCACACCTGATTTCGAAATTATGCTGCATCTATTCCAGAGGTCCAAAAATTATGTGTGAGTATTCAAATGAAAGCCCTTTGAGTCTAGAATCTAACCCAAAAAGTTTCATTGCAATTAGAGTTATGTGGAAAACGATATGAGCCAAACAGTAAACCAAGGTCAGTGCCAGAAACGAAACAGCCACACCTGATTTCGAAATTATGCTGCATCTATTCCAGAGGTCCAAAAATTATGTGTGAGTATTCAAATGAAAGCCCTTTGAGTCTAGAATCTAACCCAAAAAGTTTAATTGCAATTAGAGTTTTGTGGAAAAAGATATGAGCCAAACAGTAAACCAAGGTCAGTGCCAGAAACGAAACAGCCAAACCTGATTTCAAAATTATACTGCATCTAGTCCAGAGGTTCAAAAATTATGTGGGAGTTATCAAATGAAAGCCTTCTAAATCTAGTTTCTATAGAAAAAAGTTTCATTCTGTTTGGAGTTTTGTAGAAGAAATTATCAGTGAAACACTCAGCAAAGGTCAGTGAAAAAGAAAGGACTGAAACCCATTTTGTCTCTGCAAGTGGAGAGGAAGAATTTGGGTCTGAGCACACTATTTCAAGATGCACCTTCATTTTCGTCCTTACACCCCTGGCACCAAGTGGAAGATAAGGTTTTTTTGGCCCAAATAAAGGAGCATCAATTTCACACGTCACTCCTGGTTTTATCTCTACATCCCTGATTTGTTTCTCTTGTTTTATTTTTAAGCTTTTGTTTCTTTATTTTTGTTATTTGTTTGGTTATTAGTTTTTATTTATGTAACCCCTTGTAAGATACCCCCGCACCCCTTTGTTTTAGTGAATTTGTTCATTTCGTTTTATTTCAAAAAAAAGGAAAAAAATGATAAATAATAAAAAATATATAAAATTTTAAAAAACATTTAATGTAATAAATTTCGGTATGAGTACTCGTGCGATCGTACGCATCAGCCTAGTACTTATTGCCCAAATATAAAATAAATAAAAAGCCGTGTGAGTGCTCGTGCGATCGTACGCATCAGCCTAGTACTCATTACGCAAAACAAAAGAAATAAAAAGCCGTGTGAGTGCTCGTGCGATCGTACGCATCAGCCTAGTACTCATTACGCAAAACAATAAAAGGAAAAAAAGCCGTGTGAGTGCTCGTGCGATCGTACGCATCAGCCTAGTACTCATTACGCAAAAAAAATATGTTTTAAAGGTTTAGGCACATGTGTGATCGCACGCATCGTCCTTGTGCTAAAAACCTCTTCATTCTCCTAAATAAAAAAATACCAAAAAATATAAAAATCTTCAAAAACTAAAAACATCTACTTTTTCAAATAACAAACAATATTGCTACCAGAACTACGTGATCCTTGATTCTCCATCAAAAGTGGAGATACGTAGGAGCAAGGCCAGTCCTTGTCAGGCTCATTCTCCCAAAAATCCAAATTATCCATAACAAGTTTTCAAACGATTTTCCAAACAAGTTTCTCAAATAGTTTCTAAATGAACTACGGAACCCTGATTTCTCATTCTGCATGAGAATACGTAGGAGCAAGGTCAATCCTTGTCGGGCCCAAAAAGCTAAAAAATATTGTTTGTTTTCTTTAGCGTTTTATTTTAAGGGAAAGTTAAATACTTTGAAAACCACATCCACATTCGCACATTTAGTTAAAGGTACTGCCTTAGGGCAGGCGTTGTAGGGTGCTAATACCTTCCCTACACGTAACCGACTCCCGAACCAAGAATCTGGTTCAATTTGACCATGCCTTATCATTTTATGGTTTTTCCGTAGTTTTCCAGAATAAACTATGGTGGCGACTCCAAAATCTCTTTTCAAAATTATTTTATCTTTTATTGGATCGTCGTCCCGTCGCGATTCCGGTTGCGACAGATGGCGACTCCACTGGGGAACACCAGAGAGTCAGGCCATTTAATTAGATGTGCGAATTCAATGTGGTTTTTCTTTGTGTTTTTCTTCCCTTTCTTTTTCTTTATCTTTGTTTGATATTTGTCATAATTGTATCTGTATTTGTTTTGGTTATATTGAACCCTAGGGTAGGAAACATGTTATATCTGCCTGGGAATTTTCTGGTTGTTTTGCAGGTGAGGGTTTGGGGTGTACAATTGCATTCTCCCTTCACACACACACATTCTATGCATATCATGAGTGAGGCCCTATACCCGGGTCTGAGCGCAACTTAGAAATAGAGGGGTTGTGTAGCGGTGTCACTCTGGGATGTACTTCCTGTTTGGCTATCGTGAGAACCCCAGCCAGAGTCTGTTCTTTTCATTTGTGTCTCCACATCTAGTTGATTACTCTGACTGTTGTGGAGAAACAGTGAAAAGAGCCATAGCTCTGGTGGCCTGATTTAAGCATTAGGAAGCTATCCTTGTGAGTGCATATATTTGGCCTTAGAACTTTTGTCATCCAACCTTTGATAAGGCACAAAAGGGAGAAATGTGTATTCTTATAACCCTCATGTTTGCTTAATAAAAATCACGCACCTTGTACATATCATCATATCTCTTTATTTTTTTTTTTTTTTTTCTTTCTTTCTTTTGCTTTTTCCTTTTTCTTCGCTCATTGTTTTTCTTCATAGTCTTGTCACATTTTGTGGATTCTAGTCAAAAATTATAAAGTTGTGATTAAGGCCCTTAAGCTAAAAATGGAAATTAACATGGAATTTGAGTCAAGGGGTATAAGAATTTGGTGAGTTTGTCAGAGGGGAAGAATTTGGGAAAATATTAAATGCAAGTCTTGAGGCCAAAGCTTTATACAACTAAATTGGGCAATATACCCATGTCCCGTCCTGGCTGAAGTTTATGGGACCCTTAATCGTTGTTACGAACTTAAAGAGGGAAAGATGTTATGTTGTCTACCAGTGGTGTATTTATGGTTCATTTCCCGTGAGACTGGAGACGCCTTAAATTCCCTGTACCCCATGGACGAATTATTGTAGTATGTAATCGATTACAAGGACATTGTAAACGATTACCCGAGAGAAAATTGGATTTTGTACAAAAAGTCCATCACAGGTACTCAGTCAGGTGAACATGGGTCACCATTGGAAAAAGAAGTGACTTTTTAGGCATTTTTGCGCTTATCTTAGGCTGTTCCTTGTGAACCACATGTGAAAAGAGTAAATGAATGGGCGCAACTTTGTGAAGAACAAGTTGAATGGTGTGTCCCTTGGGAGCATAGATCGCAGATTACATATCATTGCGGGAGGTATCCTAATGTACCCCTCATGGGTATTAGGTGTTGTATTAATTGCAATCCTGTGTTAGCGCAAAAAATAATTTGAGTATCCTGAGAGGATCGCTAACACCTGCATCTCTCGCCACATTGCAGATCATATGAGGAATGAATCTTCGCTGAAATGTTCCATCAAGTTAAAGACAATTGGGGGAAATGTTGTTCGCTTCAATGAATGGCCCAAGATCATGAACTGTTAATGAAAGTTTCCCTTAGCCAATGAATCACGGAAAGGGTTAAGACAATCAAGTTGTAATTAATTTCCCTTACCCAAATTGCGAAAAGAAATTTCAAAATAATGAGCAGTGGATAGAAGCAGCAATGACAAAACTAGAGAAGGAATGTTTCCATTTAGCTAAGAGGGAACATAAAAGATTGATGAGTCAGATGAAGAAAGAATATGTCGTTGAACAAGGACAAGTTAAAAGAATTGGAAGAGAAGTCTCTCACAGCTAGCTTCCCTTGCCAATGGAGCCATTGAAAACGTCCTTAAGTTCTTAGTTGATGCTGAGTCTGTAATATCAATCATCAACCCGCCTAAGGGGATTGAAACATTCCTCAATTACTGCGAGAAGCTGATCAGACAAATGAAGAATGTGATGACTAAAGCCTGCGATGGTTGACCAAGAATTCCTATGTCTCGCATTTTTGGAACTTCTGAATGATAAATCACCTTATGGACTCAGTTTCGTGTTAATTTCCAAATTATACCGGGGCAATTATTTTCACAGCTTTATAATTTCTGACTAGAGATTTTGAGCTGCGTTGTCTCTTCTTTTCATTTTTTTATTTTTTCCTTTTTTAATTTCTTTCAAAAAAAAAAAAAAACTAAAATACAGCTAAACATCTAAGATACCCTAAAGGACTCGAACCAGTTCACAAATCTTGGAACCAAAAAGAAGGAATGAAAGTCGATATCCAACAACTGAAGGAACAAATGAGCTTAATCTTAGAGGCCCTAAACGCCTTACAATGACTTGGGGATTTGTACACACCACAACTACAATAGAGTTTGAGTAGCACAAATTTTCCCTCCTTATTGGTCTTTCCACGTATTACACTCCGCCGTGAGAGGCAGACTCGGGTCATGAAGCCCACAAAAGACCAAGGAGAACACATTTGAGAGAGGAAACAAGCTGGGGACAACTACTTGCATGGTCCTTTGGGGAAATTATTAAGCCAAGTATTGTGAGCACGATGAGGACAAAGCTGCCTGAGTTGAAATCTTCTCACCAAGTCAATGTTGAGGTTGTCAAGCACAATTTTGAGGTGCTAGAAAAATTGTGAAAGCCATAAAAGGTGGATGAAGCGCCAAGTTTGAAAGTGTTGCATGGACGCTCGTCGCCAAGTGAGCGGACGCTCATCACATAGCGAGCGCACGCTCGTTCCATAGCGACGCTCGTTCAGCGCGCAGTGGACGCTCGTCCAGAAAGTAGACGCTCGTCTAGAAAGTAGACGCTCGTCCACGCTCGTCTAGAAAGTAGACGCTCGTCCACGCTCGTCCAGAACGCTCGAAACGCTCGTCCAACAGAGGACGTTCGTCCAGAAAGTGGACGCTCGTCCAGAAAGTGGACACTCGTCCACGCTCGTCTATAACGCTCGAAACGCTCGTCCAGAATTGGGATGCTCGTCCAGAAAATTGGACGCTCGTGTGACTCAATTATTGAACCCTTCTCTTTAAAAGCTGATTCAGAGGAGTTGCAGAAGCAGATTTGGACGGAGAGGAAACTTACGCGTGATGCTACCAAGTCTCCTACGAAAAGGCCTTGTCTACTGGTTTCGTGAAACCTGTTAAACTTCCATGATCCAGGGCTTATGGTTTCATCGAAAGTGTTGGGTGTTCCAGCGCAAAGCCAAACTTTAATTGATTCAAGATGTTTAAAGTTCGATGGATTGGGCTTTAGGGAAAACATAAGTCATTATACAAGAGAATTTGATGTTGTGAAGTGTCTTAGTACCGAGGAGGTATACGCATCGATATAGCACCTTCATCCATGACTTTCAATGTGAACATTCACTATAAGTTTCTCAAAGCAGTGCTGGAAATCGAGTCCTTAAAGGGTATTGCAGAAAAAGAAAAAAAATTGAAAAATTAAAAAAAAACCTTGAGTCACTTGTCTTTATTGCAAATTGCCAAACTCCTGTTTTTCAACAATAGCAAAACTGATAATCAAAAACCAAGTTGCAGTATCAGATTTTCCCGAATTTAATTGTTTTCTCGCGAGGCATGTTTCCATCCATACAGTTGTGTTAGCGTGTATTTCATCATGTTTTCCATCAGAGGCTTATCTTGAGCCCATTTCTTCGTTGTTTCATGCAAATAATTTTGAGTTTTACTTTAGTTTCTCATCTTTCGAAGTTATTTTCCTTATCTTCCTTCATTTTAAATATTTTCTTTTAGTCCTTTTCTTCATTTTTTTAAAGGATTATTTGATTGGAATTTTTTTAGACTGAAATCAAAGAAAAATCAAATAAATCCATTTCATTTCATCATCAGAGCAAGATTTACATTAAGGTCGGAAAGATGATTTTGAACAAAGATATCATTTGAATACACTCATACGATCTTAACATTAAAATAAAAATGCATAAAAAAGAGAAAAAGCAGAAATAACAAAAAAAAAGTGCAAAGTCATAATGTCACAATAAAAAAAAAAGCAGCAAAAAAAAAAAGCAAATAAGGCAAATAAAGCAAATAAACAGTGTTCAGAGTTCGATCACTGGTGATCGTTAAGTTACAGACCATGAAAATAAAAATAAAATGAAAGAAGTTCAACGGAAAAATTCCCGAGCTGGTTGCGGTGGTCTGAGGGAGAGCTCCGTCGAGGGAGCTCTGGTCCGGAATGTGAAAAGCATGGGTGGAGCGATTTGTCGTCCGTCCCTGTCGTCGTCAATGATGATCGGAACGGGGAACAAGTCCAGCAGCCTCGGCGCCCTCATGATCACCCAGTTGTATTCTTTCCAAAAAAAAAAAAAAAAAAAAAACAAAATTTGTGTCAATAATAAGAGGAGGAAAATTTTCAAAAAAGAAAAAAAAAAGAAAAAAAAGATGGAGGTGATCAGGATGCTTACCATACATATATAGCGGCAGTTGTGAAAACTGAGTGCCAGTGGGGTCTATCTCCGCTTGCCAACGCTTGACCCGATTGCCGTGGTTGTTGAACCAGCAGTGGACGTTGTATTCGCTGGCATCTGCGAAAAACCTTAGTCGAGACGCAATCTCGACGACTTGGGCTCGGCTGGGATGTGTGACCCCATGGTTAAAAATATTGGTCATCATTCTGACCTGATCTTCTGTAGGTCGCCACCGCTGACTGGTGTACCTCTCCATCTCCATATCACTCATCTCGAAATTTTTCTAAAAAAAAAAAAACAAACAACAAAAAAAAAAGTAAAGAGAACAAAAATAAAACAAAAAGCAAAAAATGTTAGATTCTCAATTATGTGTTTTTATTTTCCTTTTAGGTTTTTTTGTTCGGTCAGTCTTTATTATTTCAGTGTCTGGTCTCAGATCTGTTTCACGGTCCTCGCAAAGGTTCCTAAACGGATCTACGTCCAGTCGTCCTTGTCCATATTGTCCATGTTCGGTTCATTCAAATAAAATTCTCTTTTTAAGTTTTCTGATTTTATGGGGTACGTGGCGTTGTTCTACCCGATTGTCTCTGCCATACCTTCAAACGAAGGGAGATTAACGTCTGGTTTCCAGCCTATATACCCCTTAAGTTTAGGACAGTTGTGTTTTTAAGTGTTTTAAGTTTTTTAAAAATTAAAAAAAAAAGAGAAAAGAGAAAAGAAGACTCAGAAAGAAATGCAGAGAAGGGCGAGACAGAAATAAAAGCAGACAAAGCGGAAAGCAGAAGAAATTAGAAGAACTTGCGGGAAAGGAAAGCAGAAAAGAAAAGCATAAAGGGGAGAGGGGAAGTAAAGCAAAAATGGAAAGCAAAAGCATAAAAGGAAAAGCAGAAGCAGAAGGCTAGAGAGTAAGGAATAAACCGGAAAGCATAAGAGAAAAGAAAAATGAAAAAAAACAGAGAAGGAAAGATCGAAAGAACAGAAAACCAGAGAAGGAGGGATGGAAGGAAGAAAAACAAAAAGGAAAAACTTAAAGGAAAGAAAGAAGATCGAAGAGTTTAGAGGACTTACCTGGAAGTGGAAGGCTTACAGAAGCTCGTCGCAGCCCTGGGACGCCTCCGAAAGCACACGGGGGCAGAGGCTCCTCTCAGAAATCCAGACGCTCAGAGAAGAGAGAAGAGAAGAGGGAGAAAGAGAAGGATAGAGAGAGAGCGAAATCAGAAAATGTCGCTCGACCCCGAAGGGATACTCGTTTTATAGCTGAGCAAATCCACTGTAGCTACAGTTCCGGTCGCTGCAACCGTCTGGTTTCGGTCCCGGTCTTTCTGAGTTAAAAAAAAAAAAAATTTGAAAATCTGAAAACGGGTAGGGTTTTGTTGGGTCGATCCGGCCCCATTCAATACTTCTTGGATGATCCGATTTCACCAAAAAATAATAAAACAAAAAAAATCAAAAATATGATAAATGGAAATTTTTCCAAAAAAAAATAATAATTGGAGTGTTGTAAAATTTGAAGTGTTCAAAATTGTTTTTCATTTGCTTGATAAAGGACATTTTTTCAGGTTCATTGGGCCTCATTGTCATGTTAGTCTTCTTTGAACCCAATTCTTTCTGAAATATAAATTTGAGTGAAGAATTATTTTGGCATGTTTGTAATTTCACATCACACCATTTTGTTTGATTTTATTCCTTCTTCTTCTACATTTTGAATAAATCTAAGAACAAAAATATTGAAAAAAAAGAACAGTGCTCGAGCCCATTAGGCCCAATGGCCTTCGTGGTTTTCTCTCGAGTATACTTCTTTTGAAAATATGTCAAAAATATTTTGTTTTCACATTTTTGTTGTTAAATGATGTATCATTCTGAGATTTGTAAAAAAAAATGCAAGTTAAATTTCAATTTTTTCAGTGTGATAGTAGGAATAGTTATCGTTGAGCCCATCTGGGCCCATTTTCAGTGTAATGTTTTCCTTAGCTTGTTTTCTCAAAAAAAAAATGTATATAAAGAATTTTTTTTCCCTTACATAATTTTCACATATGTCATATTTCATTTAAAACAAAAAAAATGTAAAAGGCAATTTCAGTTCCTTGAGTCGCTCTGATATTGGGTTTGTCTGGCCCATTAGGCTCGTTATCTACATTCATTTTGCTTCAGGTCAAAGTCTGACCCATTTTTCTTTGTAGTCTTGTAAAATAAAAGACAATCCAAAAATCTCAAAAAAAATATATCAAAGTGCAAATTTTCAACAATGTCTTTAGAGTACAATCTTCCATGTTGTCATGTGTGGTTTTCTTTGAATTTGTAACAAAAAAAATCTGAGAATGAAAGATGAACAGTTTTTGAGCCCATTAGGCCCTTTTGGCATATGTGGTTTCTCTTGAACCAGTCCATCTGAATTTCTGAAAATGAAAATGCATGTTTGTGTAGATTTTGTGTTTTCAATTCATAATTTCCCTTTTCATTTGTGTTAACAAGTATTTGTGCAAAAAAAAAAGGGAATTCAGACTCTTGTCTCAAGTTTTTTTCATTATTGTAAAAGGAATAGTGTTGGGCCCATTGAGTCTTGTCGTGGTTGTAACAAGAATAATGTTTGGCCCATTGAATCTGGTGGTGTTGCAAATTTTTCTCTAGTTCAATCTTGTGAGATCCTCTCATAACAAAAAATTAAAAAAATGAATTTCTTTTAGCTTGTCCCAAAAAACTAAAAAAAAAAAAAAAAAAAATGTTGTTTGTTTCTTTTGAGTTTTATTTTAAGGGAAAGTTAAACACTTTGAAACCACATCCACATTCGCGCATTTAGTTAAAGGTACTGCCTTAGGGCAGGCGTTGTAGGGTGCTGATACCTTCCCTACACGTAACCGACTCCCGAACCAAGAATCTGGTTCAATTTGACCATGCCTTATCATTTTATGGTTTTTCCGTAGTTTTCCAGAATAAACTATGGTGGCGACTCCAAAATCTCTTTTCAAAAAAAATATTCTATTCTTTTTATTGGATCGTCGTCCCGTCGCGATTCCGGTTGCGACAGGTCCATCACCACGAGAGTTGAGTTTGGACTTCCTTTGTGTTGGAAATCTATTTTTACTTAAGTGGAGCCAAACCCAATCTCCTTCTTCAAAGATAACTTCTCTCTTGCCCTTGTTACTATACTTGGCATATCTCTCAGTTTGATGTTGTATTTGTGACTTTACCCTCTCATGCATTTTCTTCACAAATTCAGACTTAGACACTCCTTCCTTATGAATGAAATCACTAGGATTTGGGAGAGGTATGAGGTCTAAAGGAGTGAGAGGATTAAAACCATACACAACCTCGAAAGGAGACATTTTGGTAGTTTTGTGAACCACCCTATTGTATGCAAACTCAATGTGAGGAAGGTACTCATCCCAAGATTTGTGGTTTCCTTTCAAGATAGCCCTCAACATGGTTCCTAAAGACCTATTCACAACCTCGGTTTGTCCATCAGTTTGTGGGTGACTAGAGGTTGAAAATTGAAGCTTGGTTCCTAGTCTAGACCAAAGTGTTTTCCAAAAGTGACTAAGAAACTTAGGATCTCTATCTGAGACAATGGTCCTAGGCAACCCATGGAATTTTACCACATCTCTAAAGAAGAGTTTTGCTATGTAACTTGCATCGTCTACCTTGTGGCATGGTATGAAATGAGCCATTTTGCTAAACCTATCTACAACCACAAAGATAGAGTCAAATCCCCTTTGAGTCTTAGGTAGACCAAGTATAAAGTCCATGCTAATGTCTTCCCATGGGGATGAAGCAATAGGGAGAGGGGTGTACACACCATGAGGCATAGTTTTAGCCTTGGCTTGTAAACAAGCAATGCACTTATGACAATACCTTTGAACTTCCTTTCTCATGTGGGGCCAATAGAATTTCTCTTGAAGAATGTTGAGAGTTTTATCAACTCCAAAATGGCCCATGAGACCTCCTTCATGCGACTCCTTAATGAGGAGTTTCCTATGGGAACCTTGAGGCACACACAACTTACCCTCTTTAAACAAATACCCTTTGGACACATAGTAACCTCCTTGAGCCTTCTTTTGACAATTTGAAAAGATGGAGGAAAAGAAGTCATCTTGTTCATACAACTCTCCCATGTGATCAAAGCCAAGAATTTGTGCTCCAAGTTTTGAAATGAGATTGCGCCTTCTAGAAAGAGCATCAGCCACAACATTAGATTTTCCTTTCTTGTATTTGATCACATAAGGAAATTGTTCTAGATATTCCATCCATTTTGCATGTCTCTTGTTTAGCTTGTGTTGTCCCCTTAAATATTTAAGTGACTCATGGTCACTATGAATGACAAACTCCTTGGAAACTAGATAATGTTCCCAAGTTTGAAGGGACCTTACAAGAGCATACAACTCCTTATCATAGGTGGGATAGTTGAGAGTGGCACCATTTAGTTTTTCACTAAAATAGGCAATGGGGTGTCCTTCTTGTAACAAAACTCCACCTATTCCTACACCACTTGCATCACATTCTATCTCAAAAGTTTTTGAAAAGTTTGGAAGAGATAAAATGGGTGCATTGGTAAGTTTTTCTTTGAGTTGCTTGAAAGCCAACTCTTGTTTCTCTCCCCACACAAATTTCACATCTTTTTTTACCAGCTCATTGAGAGGTGAAGCTATACTTGAGAAGTTAGGGACAAATCTCCTATAGAAAGATGCTAGACCATGAAAACTCCTAACTTCTCCTATATTTTGGGGAGTTGGCCAATCTTGAATGGCTTGGACTTTGGTGGGATCAACATGCACACCATGCTTGTTCACTATGAATCCTAGAAATACCACACTATCTTCACAAAATGTGCATTTTTCTTTGTTTGCAAAAAGATGATTGTCCCTCAAGGTGGAGAGAACAATTTGCAAATGTCCTAAATGATCATGAAGACTCTTGCTATATACTAGGATGTCATCAAAGTACACAACCACAAATTTTCCAATGCAATCCCTAAGGACATGGTTCATTAATCTCATGAAGGTGCTAGGTGCATTAGTTAAGCCAAATGGCATCACTAACCATTCATATAGACCAAATTTAGTCTTAAATGCAGTTTTCCACTCATCACCCTCTCTTATTCTTATTTGGTGATAACCACTTTTAAGATCTATTTTGGAAAATATCATGGATCCATGCAACTCATCTAACATGTCATCAAGCCTAGGAATTGGGTGCCTATACTTAATGGTGATGTTGTTGATAGCCCTACAATCACAACACATTCTCCATTTTCCATCTTTCTTAGGAACTAACAACACGGGCACAGCACATGGACTCAAACTCTTTTGAACCCAACCTTTGTCTAATAATTCTTGAACTTGAGTTTCAATCTCCTTAGTTTCTTGAGGATTGGTTCTATAGGCTGGCCTATTTGGTAAACTTGCCCCAAGAACAAAATTTATTTGATGTTCTATACCCCTGATTGGTGGAAGATCTTTGGGATCTTCTTTGGGAAACACATCAATAAATTCTTTCAAAAGTTTATCCAAAGGAGATAGACACTTGGGTTCTAGATTTGCAGTAATGCATGAAAGTGCTCCTTTACAAAAAAGGAGATAGGAAGGTTGCTCACAAAGGAGAGTTTTCTTCAATGTTTTCTTAGACAAATTTTTCTCCTTTTGAGTGACCTTGGTAAGAGCACTACTTTCCCCTTCTTCATGAATGCAAGAGTTGGGAATTTGCTCCCTTAAATCCTTATGCATGCTCTCTTCATTTCTCTCTTCATTCCTTAGTTTCTTCATTTGTAATTGATCCTCAAATACTTTAGAAGGTGGTAGGGGATGAAGAATAAACTTCTTTTCCTTATGGTGGAGAGTAATCTCATTAGTATGACCATTGTGGATAGTTTTTTTGTCAAATTGCCATGGTCTTCCTAATAGAATGTGGCAAGCTTCCATAGGAATTATGTCACAAAGTACTTTATCTTCATAGTTCCCTATTGAGAGCTTGACCTCCACTTGTTGGTTCACATTCAAATCCTCTCCTTCATTTAGCCATTGAAGTTTGTAAGGTTTGGGATGAGGTTTGATGGTGAGACCTAACTTTTCCACCAACCTAGTGCTACAACAATTACAACATGAGCCACTATCTACAATGAGAGAACATGTTTTGTTTGAAACTCTACATCTTGTATGAAAGATGTTTTCTCTTTGTGTTAAGACTTGGGGACTGGGTTGATTCTTGAGAACTCTTCTCATCATGAGGAGATCTCCATCACAAGGGTAGGAATCTTCTCCTTCATTCTCCTCCTCACTTGCACCTTTCTCTTCTTCTTCTTCACTACTATATGAGTCAACACCCCTTAAGATTATGATCCTTTTGGTGGGACATTGTGATGCAATATGACCTCTACCTTGACACTTAAAACATTTAATTTCACTAGTGCGCATGGATGATGATGATCCTTGATTGGGCTTCTCTTTCTCTTTCTCAAATTTCCTAGGGGTTTCCTCTCTTCTCACTTGTTTTCCCTCCCTCTTGTAGTCTTTCTTAACATATGAGTTTGAGTGGTCAATTTTCAAACCTTTTCTCAAATGTTGTTGCTCTACCTTTATGCAAATTTGTACCAAATCATTAAGATCTTGATAGGGCAACAATTCCACTCTATCTCTAATATCAAGATTAAGACCACTTAGAAATCTAGAAATTGTGGTTCCTTCTTCTTCCCTAATTCCTGCCCTCATCATGTAGAGTTCCATCTTTTGCCTATACTCTTCCACACTCATGGTTCTTTGTTGGAGCCTTTGGAGTTTATCCATAAGCTCTCTATGGTAGTAGGAAGGTATGTGTCTTCTTCTTAGAGCACTCTTCAAGTCATTCCAATATTGGACTTGAGGGGAATTGGAGAGTCTTCTTTCTCTCACTAGGGCAGTCCACCAATACATGGCATTCCCTTGAAAGCTTAAGGTGGCTAGGGAAACTTTCCTTTCCTCTATTATTTGATGACACTCAAAAAGTTGTTCTACTTTCATTTCCCAATCTAGGTATGCCTCAACATCTTCTTTCCCATGGAAATGAGGAAGGTCTATCCTAATCTCTCTTGGTGGTTGTTCACTCTCCCTTCTATACCTTCTAGGTGGAGGATGTTGGTAGAATTGTGCAGCAGTCCTACTATCTTGTTCAGGGTATGTGTTTTCTGTGGGAGTTTTTGAACTTCTCCTTGAGTGACTCCTACTCCTACTTTTCTTTATCTCTTCTTGGACCTTTTCTTGTTTTTGGGCTAGAACTCTAAGTTCTTCTTCTAAGGTTTCAAGATATTGTTCTCTTTCAACTCTTTCTTTTTCTTTCAAAATGGATTCTTGCTTTTGCCAAAGTTTTAGTGATTTTAGTTCCTTGGCCATTTGTTCTAAATTTGGTTGGGCCTCTTCACTATAATCACTATCAATTTGGTAAGAAGGTTCCTTAGACATTCTTAAAAAAAATTTAAAATATGTAATGCACACACAAACTTGTATTTCAAAAGTAAATTCCTTTAGAGATTTAAGGAGGCAAAATAATCTCAAGTTCACTTCCAGGAAAGAGAGGAGAATCACTAAGGATCACTTAAAATCCAAGCCTTTCCTAGCCAAAGTTTACCTCAAGTTCTCTTGCACCAAACTTCTCAAATGGAATTAGGTTTGATACACAAGTAGACACACAATAAATTATAAGCAGTTAAAGACAACAATTAAACTAGACTATGCGGCCTAATGGTAAAGTTAGAAGGCACTTTGGAACCTTCAAACTTTAACCAACTAAAAACGTTTTCAATATGGTTTACAAGTCTTTGTTAGGATATGGGATTGAGTATCACAGACTACCCCAAGATACCTAACAAGGTTATGAGTTACAAATCCAAAAGCAATACAATTTTACAACTCAAAAATGCGTAATACAAATAAATAATGTGTGTTCCTCTCTAAAGTGTTTCACTCCTTTTCTTCTTGTCTCTTCCTCAAGGTTTCAAGGTCCATAGAGGTCTCCGATCACCCAATATATTATGTCCAATTTCGTTTTTCCTCCAAAGAATATCCTACACCAAATATCAAACCAAATCCGAAAGGTAGGAATCCAAAGAGAATGCAAATCAAGGGCCAATTTGAACAATAGCTCTTCAAAAGGAGTTATGTTGAGACAAAACAAAGAGTAATGAACAAGACAATCAAGAAAATAAAGCTTAAAAACAAAGGCTAGGCACTCAAAAGAATTACCTAAAGAAAGGCACTATAATAGATGAATAAAACCAAAAACAATTAGAATAGAGAATTATTACTTCTTATCTTTACAAACACTTAGCTAATGGTGCAATGTAGGCAGAAACAATATTTTGCCAAAAGTGTCATGTCCAAGTCTCATATCCAAGGGTCATGTCCAAGTGTCATGTCAAGGTATTATGTCCAAGTATCATCTCCAAGTGTCATGGTAAAGTCTCATGTCAAAGTCTCAAGTCAAAGTAACTTTTTTTTTCACTTTTGCTTTTGCTTGTACTTTTACTTTTTTTTTCTCTTTTTTTTTTTACTTTGGCTTTTTACTTTTGTCTACACTTTTGTTTTTCAACACAAATTAGATCTGGACAATTTGTTTGTGTAGCTCAAAGTTCATGACTCAAAGAAAAAAAATGGAAGAAATCTTACTAGAATCAAAAATAGGGCATGAAACTCAAAGAAACACAAGAGAAACTTAACTCTAAGAACTTGACAATGATCTAATGACAAGCATGAACTCAAATATGAAATAGAAAAGCACTCAAATGGATGTATATACTGTAATTTCGAAATCCCAATGGGACATATTTTTTTATGATTTTTGCAAAGCCCGAACTAAGAGAAAATGACATAAAAATGACTACACATGACTCTAGACAACATGGATGGAATTAAAAATAAAAAATAACCCAAAAATGACATTAAAACAGAACCAAATATATGAAGAAAGACTCAAAAAAAAAATATAAAAGCACGCCACAACACATGTATATGGAAACTTAGTGGTAAAAACCGAATGGTTCCGCAAAAGAACAAACTAGAACCATAAAAATAACATATATGGATGTAAACAATGGAAGACAATAAAGAACAACACAATAACAACAAGAAATACACAAAGATAGGTAAAGGACCAAGATACTTAGCTCTTGTAGACCCAAAGCTCTGATACCAAATGATAGCGTCCTCCTCGAGCTAGGTTGGGCCAAAGCACGAAGATGAAGCTATGGAGGTGGAATTTGTGCGGAAGCGATGAATATGGTGGTGGGCTCACAATTTTGGTGAGTATTTGTGGTAGGATGGAGGTGTTTGATGGATCTCCGGAGAGGTTGGGCCAACTCTAGAGAAGGGTGGTTAGAGGGACCTCATGGGATGCTCTAGCCTTGACTTGAGACAAGATATGTTTGCACACATTTTGGCATAATAACATTCAAATTCATCAAGTGCTTTTACAAGGAAGGAGACCCTTCTATTTATAGAGAAAGGTGTCTCCAAAGTAGACAAGAAACCCTAAAAACTATCCACTCTTAAAGAGACATGTGGCAATCCTCTTTTACAAAGTTTCTCCACTCTTAGAGTGCCATGTGGCAATCCACTTTTGTAAAGTCTTCTCCACTCATGTGGTAATCCACTTTTGCAAAGTTGCTCCACTCTTAAAGTGCCATGTGACAATCCACTTTTGCAAAAGCTTTCCACTCTTAGAGTGACATGTGGCAATCCACTTTAGGAAGAGTTTCTCCACTTGGAAAGTGACACATGGCCACTTCTTTTTTAAGAAGTGTCTTCACTAAGAGCTTGCCATGTGGCCATCATGTCCCATGGTGGGACACACTCTTTTAAGCTAATATTACAAACCATACAATACTTGGCCCATTATACAAGGCCTAAAAATATACCCTATACTACTTGACCCTTAATACAAGGTCTAGAAATACTTCATGATAGCCCAAGTAAATAAGAGTTTAGCTCCTTCTTTTGGAAATGATTTTAATCCTTCTTGAATTTGTTTGGTCATGCTTCTTGTGATTGGACCCTTAGCTAGGAGTTTGTCATCAGTATTGGATGACCTACATTATTTGTGGTCATATCACAAGAGGCTGCGAAACGGTAATATTTAAATTTAATGAATTTTGATTTTCTCCAACATTTGGAATTCATATACACTAATTAATAACAATTGTCTTGTGCAGAGATTCAAGACTCCTACTCCAATTTCTGAGAAGCCACTTACATTCCTGAGGAAAACAATTGCAAAACATTTAGTTAGATTATATAATAGTTCATAGTTATTAGATTTAAAATACATTAGAAAATGTTGATTTATAGTTATTAGACTTTGTACATTATGTGATGTAAATATTGACTATTGTGTTGAATCTGTTGAATTTGTGTTGTTATGATATTGTTTGATATGCAGGTCTGTTTTTATGACAGTGGATATCACAAAAACAAACCTGCTATTAAAAAAAATTGCAGGAGAATGGATCGCGGTTGTGGCCAAAACCGAGGTAGAAAGCCTACCTATGGCTTCGGTTCAGCCACAACTGAGGCCAAAGGTTAGACGGATTTTTTTTTTAAAGAAAAAGGTTTTGGCCGCGGTTTCAGCAGGAACCGTTGTCATATCCCTAGGTTATTACCGTGGTTGGAACCGCGGCCAAAGGTTACACGAAATTTTTTTAAAAAAAAAGGTTTTGGCCGCGGTTCAAGATAGAACCGTTGTCGTATCCCTAGGTTATTACCGCGGTTGTAACCGCGGCCTAAAGTCCCAGACTTTTTACCTCGTCCGTATATGTCGCGGTTCTAAAATTGCGACGTATATTAATAAACAACCGCGGTCGTTTTCCTTCGCTGCACTAGTGTATAACTCTTTGAAGAATGAGAACAAACTCTTGTAACATTAAACATATTCATAACTCTTACTTTGTGAGGTAAACATTTTTTATGTTTGAGAGTAATGTAAAAGAGTGTTTATCATATTATGTTTATCTTAGGAAGTTTATCTCTTTTAGTGAGAAAATTTTGCGATCTTTTAGATCACACCCTTTGAAATCAAAGTGGTTTAGAAAAGAATGGTTGGATTCAAAGAACTAATGCTTGTCCAAAAGTGCTTGAGTTGAAACAATACTTGCAGTTTAACTATGTGGTTGCATTTCAAAAAGTACTTGGTTTTAGTTAGGAATGTGTTCCAATGAATACTCAATCTTAGCCAAGAGTAATCGTGTTCTAAATAATATTTACATTTAGTCAAAAGTGGTTGGGTCTAAATAATAATTTCTTTATAACTTGGAATCTTAGTATGCATTAATGGAAACATGATATTGTTTATAAGAATTGAATGTATAATATGAGATATTAGACAAATTGATATAAAAATAACGTGTAAATACCTCTACTCTCTCATATTTTTTGATTGCATGTTATTAATTTGTGTTTAACTTAAAAAGAAGAGTTTAGCAAAAACATATTTTAAAAAGTAATTTCGAACAATGCATTTGTCAAACTTTAAGATGTGTTTAATATTGTTCATCAGATGTTATTCTTAAGAAGATTGCTTGACAATGTGTTTGTCAAGTATAAACTTCATCTATTCACGTTAATTAGATGAAGTTTTGCAAAAAGATTTGGAAATTTTCTATTCAATAATTACTTCCTATGTATTTTAACTTGTTTTTAAAAGGACATAGTTAGATTTTACTCTAAATCGCTTAGATCAACTTTATTTTTCTTCTCTTTATCTTTAGATTACACGAACCCAAGTTTTCCATGAGCACATCTCAATAGGACACTCAACATTCTTACTTTGAAAAACTTTAATTTGATTTAGACAAGTTGACCACCAAATCTTTTTTAATGAACTTCAAGACTCAACTACCACTTACTTTAATTTTTCTCACTTCGTTAATGTCTCATCCTTAACTAACTTGAATCCTATTTGTCAGTCAAAAACTAGTCTTCAGGTTTACAGTCCTATAATGAAATTCAATAAGTCATTTGACATCATCGAAGCGATGCATCCTTAACAAAAAAAAAACTCATTAGACCAAGATGAGAAACTCACCTAAACATTTTAATGTAATTATAGTGCTAGAAGCTACTCAAATTTATACGAGTGACTTACCACATATTTATAAATAAAGAAAAATAAATCAATAGTCGCAATGTTCCTTACTAGTAAGATGATACATATCTAACTATTCCAAAATACAAATATTCATGGTTTCTTAACACACTCATTGTTATGACATAATAATTATATTATGACTAAAAATGTTAATTAGGTTTTAAAATGTCTCATCTCAATTTTGGGACACAAGATAACAAGTACAGAAAGTATTACTTAATTTATTATATTGACACATATTTTAGAAATCTGATTAATCTCTGTATCTAATCTTGAGGAATTCTTTATTATTGTTTATTTTTCATAACTATTTTCGGATTGTAAATATGGCGAAGAGAAAGAGAGTAATAAATAACCCTTTGAATAAGGAAAAAGGAAAGAATAAAAATGCAGAATAAGTGATTTCTATAATTCCATTAGGACTGTCCCATTGGGTCCACACGGACGCCGAATTCCCATGTCTGATCAAACTACGCTGTCAAAAAGCTCTTCTTTAACAAACGCACTCTTTCTGTAATCATATTAATTTGAAATTTAATAAACCACTTAGTTTCCTTTATATCATAAATTATCTCTCACTTTAAACATAGATCTTCCTAATAGTTTAAACATATTAAAAAACATACCTTAATAAAAAATTTAATTTTTTTATTATAAAACAATCCAAACACGTTTATTTAATTATATTCACATATTATAATTAAATCTTTAACAATTTAGTATAATAATAATTATTTATTATATTATTATTATATAATTATTATTTTAATAAAAGTATAAATTTATGATTTATATTAATTTTATAAATACAATTATTAATTTTTACAAAATTTTCACTCGATAAACATTATACTCATCATATCTACAAAAATCTTAATTTTCTTACTAACTTAAACATTAAACAAGTTTACGTTGAATAAGATTATTGATGTTTTAAATTAAAAGTGTCATATTTAAAAGTGATGCTATTTTATATATAAAAGCATTAAGAAAATATTTTATTTAAAAAAGTACAACATTTTTGTAATTTAGGTATTTGTTCAGGCAAACATGTTTGCTAGCTTGTCTCTGTAAATAAAACAAATAGAAGTCGAGAGCATGAGAAGTGGACAAGTTCCAGAATAATAATTAGAGTCGCAATCAGGTATACCCAAGTTCCAACATTGTCTCCTTTTACTCTAAAAAGGCCTTCCTCTAATGTACTATCATACAACTACTCTTTTATTAATTCATATACCTTCAAAACTCTGTTAATTCATACCTATATACTTTCGGTATACATAACTCTATCAACTAAATTATTCTAATACTTAACCGAAATTTTAAAATTATTAGATAAGACTATTTACTACATAATGATTTAAATAAACTAAATTGAATTATATTATAATGTTTAACAATTATAGTACAGATAATTTTAATTAATTAATTGAGATGATCAACTATACACAAATAAAGAAAACGATAATATAATAAATTCTCAGAATAATTTCAAAAATTAGTAAGGAAAAGGAATGAAAAAAATGTAAAAAGTAAAATGCTAATGAACTTTCGTCTATATTTATATTTAAAGTAGAAGTTCCATGTGAAATAAATATTACAACTCAACTTTTTTTTAAAAAAAATTGTCTTATTGACTAAAACAAGTTACATAAAATGCTTCAACTTTTTAAATAAATTTATCTAAATTTGATATTTTTAAATATATTCTTTCATTTTCACCATATTTTATTCCTTTCTTTATTCTTTGTAGTCAATCAATTTTTCAAACTTATTTCGTTTAATAAAACAACAAATACTCACTTTAAAATAACATCACTTTTGGTTTTCTTTTTATTTTTTTTTTAAAAAAGAGAAAATAATAAATTTTACTTTCCTTATCTTTCCTTGAACTTAGACAATTCCAAACTATATCTCCTTATTTTTAGGGATTCTAGTTGTTCTTAATATTACATTATCACTAAAGTAGCAAATGAGTTTTATACCCAACCTCCTCAAGCCACTACCATGAGAGGAGACATGTGAAAGATAAACAACAATAAGAATGGAACATACTTCAGCTGAATAATCAAGAATGAAAAATGTAACTTCTTTTTCTAAAGTCTGCACCTTCAAATGTTGGAACAAACACAACATCTTAAAAATGTGTAGATTAAACACGTTAACTACAGTGAATTTAAACCAAATAAAATATAATTAATCTAATATTATAGCTCGTTAAGTTCAAAGTCGTTTCACTTAAATTAATAGAAGAAAACTTATTTGTTATACATTTAGAAAACAAAAAAAATTCAATAAAAAATACAATTGAGACGAATCAAAATCTAAGAATCTTATTAAAATTTTAAAAAAACAAATGATGATTTAAATCAAATATTATTTATTTTGAGAGAAAAGAATAATAATTGGAAAAATAGAAGAGAATAATGTGATTATTTATTTTTTTAATACTTTTTTCTTATCGAACGAAAGATTCAACTCTAAATAAGCGTAATAACTTCAAAATATTCTGATACTATATTAATAAGCAGAGTTTAAATCTAACTCAATTCTACAAATTAATTTTTTAAAGTATGATTTACACTCATTTATATATATATATATATATATATATATATATATATATATATATATATATATATATATATAATAAATTGAACTTATTTTAAATATTTTAAAAATGTTATATATTCATTAATTGGAGAGTAAGAGAAGGTTCATGTTAAAGAATTAATAATAAAAGTGTATTACAAAAATATGGAAAAGTAATTTTTTCTAAAAAGTTAATTTTAATTATTCAATGATTATTTTAATGTAAAGTGATTAATATTTGTCTTCATTGCATTATTATTCTAACGAAATCCAAAAGCAACATGATCCAAGACTACCTACCGCATCATAAGCGCCACAATGCGCGCTCTTCCAAATATCAGAAAAGGTGATAGCATTATTACATCACCCTCATTTTTCTAAAAAGTAATTTAAAATATCAGATTATTTTTCTATATAGTCAGTGTGATGATTTTTATTTATTTAGGTTACATTATCAATAACTTTTTATATTATTGATGTATTTATTCCACCATTAAACTATATTATTAAATTCTAAAAATATTAGGAAGAGAGTAAATAAAGTGGGAAATATAAATAAAGTATCTTAACTGCTTCGCAGCAAAATAATAAATAGAAAATAAATATATGACTTCCATACATAACAGACACAGTCACCGTCTTCACGTCTCTAACTAACACGCATTCCACCCTATATATAATTATTCATAATTTTTTTAATGTAAAAAAAAAACTAAACTCTCTGTCTTTCTCTTTCTCTTCCATTCCCACTGCAAAACCACCGGAAAACGCAGCGTCGCTGCCGGAGAGAAGATCGAAAAACGGCAGGGTTTCGAAATTGCACTAGCTTGGAGAATGCCACTTTGCAGGCACCACATTCGGAGTGCGCACGCACTGACGGATCCGGAGCTGTACCGCGCCGCCGATAGCGATGACTCCGAAGCACTCCTGGAAGCTGTTGCAATGGCAGGACTCGTAGGCTTTCTCCGCCAGCTCGGCGACCTCGCTCAGTCAGTTCACATTCTCTCTCTAACTTCTATCTCTGTAACCGCTTCTTCCATCGAGGCGCGGTTGCGCAGTTGCAGTTGCGCTCAAGGTTTCCTTGATCGCGCCGAGTTTAAATCAGTGTTTCTGAGTTTGAAGAAAGAAAGATTTCCATTAATGAAACATTTTAAATTTAATTGTTGTTTAGTTGTTGACGGAAGAGTTTGTTAGAGGAAGGAGCTTTGATTCAGATAGTTCTTTTCTTTGCCTTTTTTGTATCTTTTTTTGTCTGTTTGCAACTTTGCTAGCTGGTTCGGTGGATGGAGTTGGTGGATGAATCGATTTTTCTTGTCCTACTTTTTAAATATTTTGTGGCTGTTGGTTGATTTTTCGTCGTGTGTTTTATAGTCGAATCCGATCCGGGGGATTAGATTCTGGATTTTGTTTCCGTTTTGGCTTTAATTTGTCTTTTTTTCTGTGTTTTTTCCTTGCTTTTTCATTAGTTTTTGGTTCTTCTTGCTTTGTACGTAGCCACTTTTTTCAGAGGATGAAAAGCGAGAAAAAGCAGGCCTGCATAGATTGTTTTAATTTCTGAGCTGAGGATGGAAAGATGTTGGATGGTTTTTATGTAGGTGTTCGAACGATGCGTAGATTACAAGTCTTTGATTAAGTTTCTGGCACGATGTTTTGGATTTGACGAATGGAATTATTTGGTTTAAATATGATTGGACTGTTTATGCTTTAGAATTACGCTTTTGTGTATTTATAGATTTTCTTTAAATCACTGGAGGTAAAAAAATTTAAGCTGACAAGAATTACAGATGTCGTGTTTTTTTTTCATGGATAAGGAGTGAGTGCTAAGGAATCAAAGGTCAATCTTAGGATCTGCCATCAGCAATCACCTGAACTGAGCCAGGTGGCTTAAGTCCTAGTTGATTGTGCTTTGATTTTATTTTTAAAATAGTTTTGAAAAACTGTGTTTTGGTAATATTAATTTGAAAACCTTTTAGAGAGTGAGAAAATAAATACAGATCCGCTTCATAAATTTATTTCAAAACACAATTAACTGTTTCCTTGTTCCCAGAATTAAAAAAGCACAAGCTAAAACAGAGACGGTCTGTAGCTAATTATGTTTTTCAGTTTTGAAAACAACAATAGTTTTTAAAAAGAAGCTATGTGAACAGACATTTTTAGTGTTCAAAACAAAAAATAAAAACAAACAATTATCAATCAGAAGCTTACTCTTGTGGATTTTATTCAAATTTTCTGATAGGAAAATTTATGCATCTCACAAGAGTTGCAGTAATCCTGGCATTTTCTGTCCCTCGCAATCCGTTATTAGAATCTTAATTCCATTTTGTAGTGTGTCCCGCGTCAATATTTAACATTTTAAAATATAATTCTTTCTGCTACTATTTTAATTTTTCTGCATTTAACTGCACTTTTTTGTTAGATTTGCTGCTGAGATGTTCCATGACTTGCATGAAGAGGTAATTGCTACTGCTGCAAGAGGTCGCAGTCTTATATCGCGTGTTCAACAGCTTGAGGCTGAAGTTCCAGCTCTTGAGAAAGTTTTTTTGACACAAACTCATCATTCATCAACTTATACAAATGAAGGTTATATTAATCAGTAGAGTCTTTTTTATTATTGTTTGTGTCTGCAATATTTCACCTATTGGTGATAATGTTCCCTTGACAAATTTTAACATGATTCTGCATTTCAGGAATTGAATGGCATCCTAATCTTCGGTCTGAACACAATCTTGTTACCCGCAGAGACTTACCCCGATTTATAATGGATTCATATGAAGAAAGCCGTGGTCCTCCAAGATTGTTCCTTCTGGACAAGTATGGTGTCCTGATTCTTAGAACACAAATTTAAGCACAAATAGAGGATTTATTTCTATACTTCCTAACTTTTGTTATAGATATTTGAAACTTCTGTTTTTCCTTTTGGCCCTGAAAGGTTTGATGTTGCTGGGGCTGGGGCATGTCTGAAGCGTTATACTGATCCATCGTTCTTTACAGTGAAGTCTGCTTCCTCTGGAACAGCAACAGCAGAAGTTCAAAGGGAAAAGAAAATTCGTAAAATTGAGGTACTAAACGGCTGATTCTACAACTTAATATCACAAATTTCTGGACAATTGATTTAAATAGCACGGAAAACAATTTATGCCATGCAAAATTGAATATCTGCAACCTTGATACATATTATATGTAGTTTTTTGTTGTACCCAGCAAAAGAAAGGAACACGACTGAAGAATGGTGAAACCCCAGAAGTCGTACCATCGCATGCAAAGTGAGCTCCAATAATTTTATTTTGGTGCATTAATTATTCTTCTGGTTTTAGAAATGCAAGGTCTTTAAATGGATATTTAGTAACTCAAAATTCGATCCATTTCCATTATTGCAGACTGCATGAGTTATTTCTCGAGGAGCGTATTGAGAATGCTTGTAGGGACCCTGCTCGTCTGGTAAAGTTGAAAATGAAACAGTTGAATGGATCTGCAGTTGAAAAAACTGGGAAAAGTTACATGGGGAAAATTCTGGAAATCCACTCACCTGATCATAAACTGGTATGTGAAACTTCAATCATTCCACAGCCAGGGAAATTGGTGTTAGATGATAGTGAAAGTGGGATTAAAACTCTTGAAATCAGTTGCATTGCTCCGTTGAATAGGTCTTTGGGAAATGAAAACTTGCGTTCAACACCAAATGAGCAGAAACTAGAACTGAACCCATACACAGAAATGTATAGGGAGACAGGTGGATATATGGTGGAGATGAATGAACAAATCTCTGGTGGTGTAACAGAGGAAATGTCTTCGAATTATCCCAATGTAATTGATGAAGAAGAATTGGTACTTGATGAACTAAAGAAAAGAGAATGTAGCTTAGTTAGCTACCACTCTGATGATGTGACTAGCGAGGTTGATGATTATATGGATGCATTAGCTACCATGGAGTCTGAATTGGAAACAGATAATGAGTATGGACCTATGAAAAGCTTATTAAATGTTCAAAACTTAACTGATTCAAATGGAAAAGAAGAGCCTCAAATGCAAGCTCAGTTTTCAGATTCTCAATCATTTGGAGACTCTTCAACTTCTGAAGAAAATAGTTCTTCTGAACAAGATAGAATTGGAGAGCGTAATGAAGCACATGGTCTGTTAGATTTTCCTTCAACTGGAACCTCCTGGGAATCCGATGATAATTGTTCATTCACAAGAGTTAGAAATGTAGAACATTCCCAATCACAAGTGCAGTTTTCACATTTTCAATCTATGGAAAACTCCACATCACAGATTGAAGATATGCCATCCAACCAGCTTCTCCCAACTTTTGAGTGGCAAACGACTTATTGTCGTGAGTTTGTCATGAATGATGATGCCCATGTTCGGGGTGAAGCGATTTCTGATTGTATACCAGTCTCTTCTGGCCTGATAGATTCTGGACATTCATTAATGTCTTATGATCTTGGAGCTGCCTCACCAGCATCCTTACCTGCACAGAGTCAATCGGCTGAAACACCATCCGGCCCTGCTGAACTTCATTTAAGAATAGAAGAAGATGAAGAAAAGGAGTGTCTTGTTGAATCTATAGTGACCAAACCTGAGGCTCTCTACCCAATAAGAGATGATGCTTGCCCAGTGGTTTCCTTTGATAACAATCCATCGAACAATGTGAATGTCTGTGATCCTTATGTCCATTATAATGCTCTGTTCCAAGTTTCTAATGAATTGAACTTAGCTAATGAAAGTGAATGTGGTGATCATTCTGAGATTGAAGTTATTCAGGAAGAATCTCTTAACGAAAACTCTTCTGAAATGTTGGGTAGTGAATATGTTGATATTCATGGGGAGGATCCGATTTGCCCATCTGTGGAAGTAGACCTGAATCCAAGCACTAAGCTGTTGCTTGATGGCCGAGATTTAAAATCTGAGGACGATATTATAGCTACCCAATTGAACTCAGAAGATCTGGTTCCTGCTGCGAAGACTAAACCAAAGTGTAGTTTTACAAAGGAGCTAGGCTTAGATTTTACACACGGATACAAACCAGATTTACCAGAAATTGAAGTTCTGCATGTTGATCAACAAGGAAATTTTGAACAGGTGCCAAGTATATTGGGTGGCCAAGAAATAAGTGTATCCACCTGCAGTTTGGATCTAGTTGAAGATGATGGCAATAGTGAACATCCGTCTTCAGATATAATACCATCTCCAATGAGTAATCTTACAAAGTTGGAAGAATCTCTTTCTATATTTGCAGATCCTCATGAGGAAGAAATGATAGTTAGTGAGGCGGATAGTAGAGAATCTTTGACAGAATTAGCAGCCCAGAAGGTAGTGGATCACGTAGATATTGCTTCTACTGAATTTCCATCAGACATGAACAGATCAGTTCCATGCGATCCTCCTGATTCTGGAATGTGGAATAATATTCGGCATTCATCTCTTGAGAAAATCCAATATAGCTCTTCGATCTATGACCTGAAAGCAGTGCCTGTTTGTTTGGAGCTAGATCCTCAAAGGTCATCTGATCAACGAATTAACCCAACAAAACATGTCATGGATCCATTAGCACCACTTATCTCTGGCTTCTTACACAAGGCAACTAAAAACAATCTTGAGGAGATGCCACCTATGCCCCCTCTGCCTCCAATGCAATGGAGATCGGTTAAGATTCAACATGCTTCCCTAGTTACACAGAGAGAAGAAGCAAGTCTAGCCTCACTCCAACCGATACAGCCAAATACACCTGATGATAAGTCTCAATTTGGTTTATCTACTTTTGAAAAAGAGACCCGGCCATCTCAGAATCTATTTTTACCTGCCATGGCTATGCAAAGCAATAAGCATCAACATTCTTCTGGGGTTTCTGTGGGAATTTCAGAGCATGCTGTTGCTATTCCATTTCAATTTCCTGTAATGTTAAATGAAGCAAGTGGCCAACAGAGTTTCCTGGTACCAGAGCAAAGCCAGATACAAAACCCTTTCTTAGCATTACGGGACAGGCCTCGACTTGGCTATGTTGTTCACTCTGAGGGAGAAAAAGCATTGAATTCAAGTCCACACTCATCAATGCTGCCTGCTGTGCATGCTATTTCTGGGGCTGATTCTATTTTTCAGCAAGAAAAACCAACACGATCTCCAAGTCAGTTAACGGAAGGTGGCAGCTTAGAAGTTAAAACGGGTAGACCTGGAGAATTGCATTTGGTGCTACCTGAAGAATGTCCTGTTTACCCAGATGGGCCCCTTTCTCCGAAAGAGAAACCAGCAGAAACTCAGTTAATGGAAGAGACCGGTTTAGAAGTTAAAATTTCAAAGCAGTCTTCAATGAATCTGGAAGGGAGGATGGAAGAAGATACTTCAATCTCACCCTTGTCGCCTCCCAGTTCAGGAATTGGGCAGTCAAAGCACAGTATGCCGCCTTCAGAGGGAGAAATGGCGTTTCCTTTGGATACATCTGGTCAGACTGACATGCCATATGGAAAACCAAAGAATAAGCGTGTTCTTCCCCAAGATCCTGTAATTGACCCTGTAGCTGCTCTTGACAAAAGCCGGGTAATGGTAGTTTTCTTGTTCTCATATAATGTACCCTTTATGTGGTCTTAAAATCCATGCATGACACACTGCCTTTGATTACTGCAGCTGAGGAAGGTCACTGAACGGGTTATGGCCCCCAGAGCAGCAAAGGGAGATGAAAGAGACTCACTGTTAGAAATGATAAGAACGAAGGTTGGAGCTAGCAAGTTTTATGTAATTGTTCATGCTGATCGTACCCTTTTGTATACATTTTAAATTTTAAATATACATCTACAATTTTTTGTCAGTCCTTCAACTTGAGGCCTGCAGCGGTGAACCGACCACCCAGCATAGGGGGTCCGAAAACGAACTTGAGGGTTGCTGCCATCCTGGAAAAAGCAAATGCAATTCGTCAGGTCTGTCTCTCACTCTGTTTACTGTAACAAGGGTTTGCTCCTCGGCCCCTCCTCCCAGCACCAACTAACTAAGCTAATGTTAATTATTGAATTAGGCATTGACCGGAAGTGATGAAGATGATGATGCAGATAGTTGGAGTGACTCTTGAATTTTCCACAGAATGAAAACTTTTGTAACGAGTTTTTCTCCCATGTAAGGAATAGGAAAGGTACGTGATACAGTCCTACAGAAGATTCTTTATCGTGCACTATATTCATAGAGAGCACATGTTCCCTAGTCCTCCCAATGCACACCTAGATGCATGAACAATGTAGAAGGCATATGGCGTAGCATCAATTTCAGAGCTTTTTTCGAAGGTGAAATTCACTTCACTCAGATTCAGGCTCAGCATGCAACGCAGTGTCAAACAACAAGATCAACAATTCGCTTTTCTCCTCATATAAGAACGTGTATATTTGTGTTGTGCTTCCTATAAGGTTTTGGTTAATCGATTTTGTAATCCGTTATGTAGTGGTTTTATCATAATTGTCTCATGCCATGTAGCTGATGTATCTGTCTTAAATACAATATACACAATATATATATATATAGAGAGAGAGAATTTACTGGTTATGTATTTGTTAATGTAAATAAAATTTCTTTTGTTTAGAATAGTGGGTGCATCAGAGAAGGAAGGAAAGGAAGAAAAATAAAATAAAATATGAAATATTTTTATTAGAAGAAAATAAACGAAAATTATATAATAAAATAAGACGTGGCAGTTGGAAAATTTACCACATTACCAAAATGTCAATGTCAAGTATATGCATAATAAGATCATGTGATCACTCTATGCAAGGTTACTTACATAAAAATTGATAGTCTCAGTTTTGAGCTAAAAGTAATATATGTCAAAAATACTTTACTTTTAATATTATGAAATAATTATTTAACATCTATTTCATTACTTATACTTATATAAAGGTAAAATGGTCAGGTAAATTTTTTATTTGTAAAAGAAAACAGTAAAAAGTAGTAAAAGATCATAATAAAATTATTTTAAGTGTCAAAATAATCATTACGGTTACTATCAGGCTATTGAAGATACCTTCATACTATATTTTATATGCATGTGTAATGTCACTCAATATTTAATTTTATTTTACAATATTATGAAATCATTAGTGTTTATCATTTTAAAGTGAAATATAAAATAAAATACATTACTTTTTTTTTATGATTACTTTTTTTTTATGATTGTCTGTTAGTCATAGCTGGATGATAAATTATAATTTGAGTAGTGAATCAATAAGTTTGGTCATTATTGATAAGTTTGTCGATGATATATCAGTTTGATAGTTATCTCACAGTCTAAAGTATAAATGAATGAGTCTAGCCAAAGACTAAACAGGTTGGTTGATCATATACCAATATGGATAGAGTTCCACCATCCGAAATACAAGTTACCAAAATCAACCAGTCACCAAACAAGACAATCGGCCATGTATCATCCTAGATAACCAATCACCGACTAGGTGAGTAGGACAATGAGTCTGGCCAACCACCAAATAGGTTGACCGACCATGCACTAGGTCAGATAAGTCAAGCATTGACTCATAGTTAGCCTTCGAGCTTGGATGACCATCGAGCAGACTGTCCGACCTTTAATTGGACTGATCGGTATGAACAAAACCAGAATAAATTAGTCTTAACTGATCAACTTAATATTAAAATTTAACTACTCACAATTGAATCATAATTAGGTCGATGATAATAAAAAATCCACAAAACCTAAAAATAAAAGTTTGATATAAGAAAGCATGTTACTTACATTACTTGATGTCTGTCATATATAATTTTAACATCAAAATACCTAACATTTGAACTTCAAATAACACAACGAGTTCGGTCAGCCACTAAATAGGTTAACCGACCATACACTAGATCAGATAAGTTAAGCATTGAATCATATAATCGAGCTTGAATGACCATCGAATAGACTGTCAAACCTTCAATTAGACTAATCGTTGATCAACTTAATGTTAAAGCTTAATTATTCATAATTAAATAATTGAAATCATAATTAGGTTAATATTAATAAAAACTCATGCAACCTACAAATAAAAGTTTATATAAAAAATACATTACTTACATTAATTGATATCTGTAATAGGTAATTGTGATATACGTAACATTTGGACTTCAAATAATACAATAGAATTCAGCCATTTGACCACGTCCCAAACACTTTCATTATCTAATTTTAAAAATATAGAAAACTAATAGTATTATATTTTTATGCTAAAAAAGAAAAAACTTGGATTGTATAGTAAAAATTTCAATTTGTGTTCTTAATTATTATTAATAAGTGATTTTATGTTAAAATATAAAACAGTAAACAAGTAACAAAAATATGGTTGGAGAGAAAACAGCTCCGAACGCCGCCTGGTAGCTGTCTTTCTCTCTCTTTCTTTTCTGCAAACTTCAAAAACCCTTCTTAATTCTTTTTCCATCATCTTCACACACCACTGCCAACAGCATAAAAGGTACCAACTTTATTTGACCTTTTGCAATTCTGATTCTCTTGGTGTTCCAGTTCAATCCTAAGGATAGCCCCCTCGTTTCCTATTTTCAAAAGAATTGTGGGAATTGACCCCTTTTCCCGAAACCCTTTTGGTTTTTTTGTTTTTGTTTTTGTTCTAGATACGAAGGAAGAAGAAAACCCCATCTTTGAAGCAGAGGCATGGAGAGCACGGGGCGTGTACCACTGTCGGATGTAGTGGCAGATTGTGCGAAGCGGTGGTTCAAGGACACTCTCAAGGAGGCTAAGGCAGGTGATATAAACATGCAGGTCTTGGTGGGTCAGATGTACTATCATGGCTATGGTATTCCCAAAGATGGTCAGAAGGTGTGTTTCTTTGACTTTCTTGGTTTTTGCTGTTTTCCTTGCATTCAGTCTGCTTCAATGAACTTTCATTGGATTGGAGTTTTGTTTTCGGGGTTTGTTTGTGGCAAACGTCATAGTTTTTGGGGGTTTTGTAATTCAATCAGAGCTGGAGTTTTGTTTCGGCAACTTATACTGTTTTTTAATGCAAGTAAGCATTTTAGTTCTTTCTATGATCCTAAATCATGTATATTTTAACGTACACACCTTTATAATGCTTATATTCATATGCACATATGTCTAGAGTAGCAATATGAGAAGTTGTATCAATTTGAGGAGTCTTTTTAGCTTGTGAGGTCAGGTTTTCTTCTTTAATAGAGTTGAAACTCAATCTTTTGTGTTTTCCAATTTTGTTGTTTTAATGTGCAGTACACAGAAGTGGCTGCAAATATGTATGTAAAGAGTTTATTGCGCAAAATATGGATTATATGGACCATTGATCAAATATAAAGAACAATAAAAATTATAAATAATGTGTGGAATGTAGATGTACTTGTTTCGTCATTCTCTTTTGTTTCCAAGGCTGATGTTATTAGTTTGGGAATGAAGGGAAGACTTTGGCTGACTAAAGCCTCGAGGGCCAGATCTTCAGTCTGGAGAGTTGGCCGTAAACCTCCAGGTAAATCCTCCCTTGTTCTATGCTAGCAGAATATTATCTATGTTTTCTATTGTAATTTAGTGTGACCCTTTTTGGTTTTGGTGCATTTTTTATAGGTTATAATGCAAGTGATTCGGAGTCTGACGATTTGGAAAATGATTCTTGAACACGCTAAATTTGATTTCATGTCCAAAATTCTGAAAGGTGATTTTATCCTCATCTCTGAGCACTTACTTCATGTTGTTCGTGATTTTATTTTACACTTTTAAGGCCACGTTTATTATCTAATAGAAAAACTTAGGCCTTGGGCTTTTGAAATGTGTGCCTTATTTCTTCCTATTTCTATCGTCGTGTGTTTTATCATGAAGCTCCGCCTCACAAATGGTGTGTTTCTGTGTCCGACATGTGTTGGCGATAGCAACACGATGTTAATATGTGTCTCTGACATAATTTTGACATGACTCTAACACAATGTTAATAAGGATAAATACAATAATTTTCTAAAAGCCCATAAACTTGTAAACTTATTGCATAAGTTTCTATCATGATTATAGAAATAAGGAACAAATTTATATGATCACTACTTTTCACTTTTTGGATATTAGATAGATGGATTGGATTGTATTAGGTGACAATAGGTTTATATTATTATATTTGACTAATATTGTTTATAGATGATTTTGAGTATATAAATAATGGTTGTTAAATTAAATAATTCATAGTGATCTAATATATAGATCCGTGTCCTTGTATCTACGTTTTGGAGACTACACATGTCAAAGTGTGTCCATATCGTGTCTAGTGTGCCCTTCAAGAAGTTTATGTATATTGTAATCTTGACATAGAGAAGTATGTTTGATTTTCTCAACATGTTGTTTGGAACATCATGTCATTTCTTTTTAAAATGATTTTATCTCCCAATTTCTCGTTAAAATAAACTAGTCAGCTGCAATCCAGTTGTTAATTGATGTGTTTATGACTTAAAAAACTTTAGCCTTATAATCCTTAAGATTAACTTGCCCAAAACCAAGTATACATAGGATCTTTGTCTTGAATGGCTTGGCCTAAAGGTCTATGGTCCGTCTGGGATAATGAGTCTTGGTTATAGGACGAGCACAAGAGGTTGGATATATTTGGGTCTCTGTATTGCATGAGACTCATTTAGGGTAGGAAACCCTACTTTGTTTCATCACGCTTGACAAGACCTACTGCCCCATTACTCATAAATAATAGGGTGAATATAAACTGTTTCTAGGTCTATAAATATACTACACTATCACTATAAACAATATAAACAACACAAATTGAATGCTTCTAGCTTAAGCTGTCTCAAGAACTTTGGCTAGAACAGAAACTAATGTGGCACCACAAAGTAGTATAAATGGTCTGAGCCATTGAACTAATGGATGTTTTGGAAGTGTTAACTGCTTAGTCTTTGTATTGTAGTGCTTCATATTATAAGAGACATTCTTGATTGAAGTATTAAACTGTGGTTTCTTGATTGATATATTTGTTTTGTAGGTGTGTGTGGCATCATGCTTCTTCATAACCACCATCATATATGTTCTTGTGACCTCCAGAATTTTATTTTGCTTTCTGATCTGTGTATGATATGCTACACCTTTTTTAATTAAAGGTAAAAGAAAAGCAAACATTATTACCCTTTTGAGAAAACTGTTACTTGATGATTGAGGGTGTTTTAACTTTCCTTGATATGTCACCATATCATGCCAAATAGAAGAGGAACGTGTATATGTTTTTTCATACATTTTTAATCTGGAATGCAGTTTCTCGCTTCCAAATGATGTTAATTTGTCTAGTTTCATGGCATGCTCTATTCTGCGGGCAAAAGCACCATTTTGGTGCAATTTTTAAAAAATCACCTAAATGGGACATATTTGTAAAATAATTACAAAAGTAAGTACGTAGTTGTGTTAAGGTAACACGATTTTAATTCAAAACATTTTTAAAGTTGAAGTCATGTTATAAGTTTATATTTTACATGACCTGAACTAAAGTCGTGTCAACTTTTTCAATTTAAAATATATTAAATTAAAGTTGAGTTAACTTGATACAATTTTAATTTAAAAATGTTTTCAATTAAAGTAATGTAGAAGTTGTGTTTGTCACAACTTCTCTATTTTCATAACTATTTTGAAATCTACCCATTTTAATAATTTTGAAAAAGAATTGTACCATTTTATTACTTTTGTCTTATTCTATGTTGTCTTTTAGTTAATCTCCTATGTTTGGATATCTTATCACATTGTTATTCTAGCTCTTAGCAATAATTGTCCTTGCGGAAGAATTCAGGACTCGTGGATTTACATTTATGTTTTTTATTTGAATGATTTTCTTATTCTATACACACTAAAAATGAAAAGTAAAATAAAAATTTCAATATATTAAAATTAGTTCATATAGTAGTTAAAGAAAAGAAACTTGTGAAGAAATTAATACAAGGAAGTTTTACAAGTTAGTTGAATAAAGGGCGTAATTACTTTTAACATCTGGCCGATTTATTTTTATTTCTTTAATTTTAAAATATAATTAAGGATAAAATAAAAATATTAAATGTGTACACTTAACAGAAGAATCCACACCCATAGCATAGTATGTTATAAATGGAAATACAAAATAGGAGGTTTAAAGCAATAGAGTATGTTGATTTTGAAAATAGAATAGTTGGGTAAACATCTTAACAGTTGCAAAGTCAAAAGCCTAACTTAGTAGATATTTAACATAGTTTTAAAATTTCATTTAAGTCCACACTAGCTTTGAACAAATTCAAACACCTATTAAGGTTTAAGTCCAACTATCACTGCTGCAAATAAGACTAAAGCTATTTCATTTATGTACAAGAATAGCACACTTTAATATGTTAGACAAAAATTAGAAACCTCAATACTGGGTCTGAATGTCAATATCATCTTCATAAAACCAGTTGAATTTCTGTTTTGAAGAAATCAATTTTTGTCTGCTGTTTTGATTTAAGAAAACAGAAAATGAAATTTTTAAATAATTTATATAATAAATATTGGTTAAAATTATCTGAAGCATTAGAAAATTTATTTATGTTAAAAAAAATTGAAAATGTTAAGAAATAAATTTTGTACAAATTAATAGTTAAGTGTGTGCAGTTTTGTGCTTAACTGAAATTTTTAATACAATAATGATTTTATCAAATTAAATAAAACAGAAATTGGAGAAAAGTAAAAAGAATAAATTAATGAACCAATGTTTAAACAAATAAATTTGAAATTTAAAAAATATTAATTTTTTAAGTTAGTTTTACTTAATAATGTTTGAAGTCTAAAATATTTTCATCTAACACCTTTTTTTGAAAAAATAAAAATGGTCCGAAGCACTATTTTTATGTTTTGAATTACATGGCTGAACATGATCATTCACGTCAAAGCATTCAACTGATGAAATACAGTAGATTTAAGCAAAGGAAAGTATTTTAGAATCTTGAAGGAGCACTACCATTTATGCTGAATAATCACTATGAAATACTTATAACACTTATTTCACAACCAGTTTTGAATAACTTGGTGTGTGCAAGAGATAGTGCCCGACAAATTACTAATGGAAATATATATTTAAAACAAAAATATGACTGTGAAATTACAACTCTGTTCAAAGATTCTACTTTTGTAACAATAATTTTTAATCTCATGATCTCTTGAAAGTAACAAAAATAAACACTGAAATTTCATTCCACATAACTGTTACATAAAAATTAGTGAAGTACTGTTCTCTGGATAATTATTCTTTAAACCAAAAAATTCTACACGGTGAAATGACAGGTGAATCATAGATTGACATTTTCCAAGTACCATTTGTAAGTATCAGCAAGACCATCCTTAAGAGAGACTTTTGGTGTCCAACCCAGGCTTGCAAGTTTTGAGCTATCCATGAGCTTCCTTGGAGTACCATCAGGCTTAGTAGAATCCCAAACAAGATCTCCCTCAAACCCCACCACTTCTTTCATCAACTCAGCCAATTCCTTAATAGTAACTTCCTTTCCACTCCCTACATTCAAATGTTCCAGTCCACTGTACTTTTCCATCATGAAAATAACTGCATCAGCCAAATCATCAACATGCATGAACTCCCTCAATGGACTCCCTGTGCCCCATACCACCACCTCTTTCGCTCCTTTGACCTTTGCCTCATGAAACCTTCTCATCAGAGCTGGTAACACATGTGAATTCTCAGGGTGGAAGTTGTCGTATGGTCCATACAAGTTGGTGGGCATTCCCGAAATTGCATCCCACTTGTACTGAATTCTGTAAGCCTGGCACATTTTGATCCCAGCAATCTTGGCAATGGCATACCATTCATTTGTAGGCTCCAATGGTCCAGTAAGCAAAGCATCTTCTGGAATCGGTTGGGGAGCAAATTTGGGGTAAATGCAAGAGGAACCCAAAAACAGTAGTTTCTTGGTACCATTGCGATAAGCAGAATCGATGACATTGGTCTGGATTTGGAGGTTGATGGCAATGAAATCAGCAGGGTAGGTGTTGTTGGCATGGATGCCACCAACTTTGGCTGCAGCTACAATGACAAATTCAGGTTTCTCGGAGACAAAGAAGGCCTCAACATCAGATTGTCGAGTGAGATCAAGCTCAGCATGAGTACGCAGGACTAAATTAGTGAATCCAACTTGGGTCAGCTTGCGGACAATGGCCGCGCCAACAAGACCCCGGTGACCAGCAACAAACACCTTGGAGGATTTGTGAGGTAGAAATGAGTTTGATGACAATGCTGCTGAAAATAGACCAAAAGAAAATCAGGAACACTTTTAAAAAATCAAAGAAAAACAAAATAATTTACTCATCCTTTTCGAATTCAATTAGTAGAATGCCCATACACTTTCATCTAACCACGGATTCTCAACGTATGATAAGTTTGTTGAATCTTATAATAACTATTTTAAAAGTCAGATCCAGAATGATTTCTGACTGATTAGCCCCGTATATATCGTTACCCTATCAATGTATGACAATTTATCTCATAACTAATTTGTTTCGCTAGAATGAGCCGGCAATCAGTGAAATTCTAGTTGAATCCTAACAAAATTTTCAGGGTATGTAGCACTGCTCATCTAAGAATTTAGACATTCAATTGAAGTTGAGACTCATCTCATGAAGTTCCAATGAACAATTTTCTAAACAATCAAACAGATAGAAGACGTGAGTGAAGAAGAGAATAACCATTATTGTCCTGGCTTCCCATGCTTGTCTGTGTTGGCTGATTTACAAACAACTAAGCTATTCCACCTTACAACTTCAAATCAAACCTGAAACGAGCCAACAACATTAACAAATAAATAAGTACAGAGGGGAAAAAACGCCAAATTTACACAGTAACACTAATTAGGGTCTTAAATCTGAAACCCATTTCTAAAACGACGAAACAAAACGAGGGCCGCAACAAAAATCGAAACTTTACCTCGAATTTGAAGCGAAAGCTCTGAAGGGGATAATACTAATGACAGTGCAGTGACACCTGAGAAACCGACCCACGGTAGAGTTGGGTTCCGGCGAATCGGATTCCGTCGGCGGTAATCTCAGATCTGCGAGATTCTGGAGGGATCAAATCAGAAATTGGTCCTTTTTCCCTCGTGTGACTCACTGTATGTTGGTCTCTTCAGTTTTCGCCATCTATATATAAGAACATTATCTCTCTAATGGAGACAATGCTATTAATTATAATTACACATTTTCTATGATTAATTAAAGATTATTAAAATTATAAATTTATAAAATCTCGTACATTATTTAATTAAAATTCATTTATTACTTTTAAATAATTTTGGATGAATCATACTATCCTTGTGTGTGGTATTGAATCCATTCAAGAAATCTCTTAAAATAAATAGTTTTCCATTCATACAAATTAAAAGAAATACATATTTGAGACAAAAATTATCCATTAATTATATGACAAAACTATATTAAAAAAATTGATTTCTTTAATGACAAAACACAATATATTTTATCGTTAATCAAGTTATAGATTCATATATAACTGAAAGCCATTTTTTTTAAAGTATATTTAGATTAATATTTAGTTTATTCATAATGAAAAGTTTTTTATACCAATAATGAAGCTAGTTTTGAATATATATATTTTTATTTTTTGTTTGAGTAAATAGAGTACATTCATTAAATATTGGTGCGTACTTGAGCGGCAACAATTGTTGAGAAATTTACAAATAAAAAGGTTATGTTATGTCGTGACAACTAAGTTAGCTTCCTTCCCATCTCATGACAAATCATAAATTTGTATATCTTTTCCCTACAAATTAGGAATACAAGTTTGAAATCAATTTATTTCTAAATTATTTTTATTTTATCAAAAAATTATTTTCTCATAAATATTTACTAAGAAATTTGTCTAATAGATTTGGTATATAATACTCAAAATCTGAATTAATTGTTGTCCTGTAAACTCATGTTTAAAATACTTCATCGAGTTCTCTAAAAATAATATTATGCCTGTTATTATTATGTATTTTGCAATACATAAGTAATTAAATGTTTAAGATTTTCATTAAAAATATAACACATGACATTCATATATTTCATTGTAATTTTAATTAAACAATATTTGATAATTTATTATATGCATTATTTTAGGCTCCATTTAACACAATGAATACTTAAGCATTTTAAGAAAATGTTGATGCAATCAAATATTTCATATATTTATTAGGTAGAAAATGAAATCATTTAAAAAAACTATTAAAAGCAAGAAAAAATAAATGACCTCTCTTTTGAAATTGAAAGCTTCCCCATGATTTGATTTTTAAAATATTTTAAAAAAATATATACTTAAATTGTCCATAAATTTCCATTATTTTAATCAGGGTTGATCTTTAGAATTTTTTTTCTCTTTTATCAATATTGTCAATGGCATGACTTAAAGTCTATTGAGATAACTCACTAGTGCAAACACAGCGTATAACGTCACACGTTTAATGTCTAACCACTGAATAGTCAACGTTAAAAATGACCGGTGACATTTTTGTAAATAAATGCAATTATTAGACGTCGTTTAGAATTGTAATTCGACGTCAAATTTGTTATATTGGGTAAATTTTGTGAAAATGTTTGGCGCGAAGGTGAAAATGTATTTACGTATGATGTTGAATTCCCTAAAATTAGACGTCAAAAGGATATAAAACATCAAATGTCGCAACATTAGACGTTAAAAGGTTAGCAAATTCAATAAAAATTTGAGCGGGAGATTGAAAATTCATTCACTTTATTTTAGCGCACGATACCGTCTTCTCTGCTCAAGCTTTTCTAGAACAAAGTTTGACAACCATCACATGTAATCTTTCTTTCATTTGTTACAAATGCATGTTAATTAACTACTTTATGTATGATTTTCGTTTGTTTTGACCGATTATTTTTGTGTTCTTGTCCTTCATAGGCGCATTCTGTTTTCTCTCTCACTGGTGACAACACTTTATTTAGACGAACCCACCTTTTGAAGGTTAGTTTTCGTTTTCGTTTTGAAGAACTTATTTGTTGAACTTGTTTGTTGTTTTTGTTGTTGAACTTGTTTGTTGGTGTTGTTTGGTTTAACCTGTTTGTTGTTGTTGTTTGATTGAATTTGTTTGTTGTTTGTCATTGTTGTTTGTTGTTGATACTACAGTACACATTCATAGTTCATGCTTTATAAAATATAAAAAGCTGAAATTTGTTCTTTTTTTGCTTTTCAGGTCTCGTAGAATTATAAAAAAGGATCACAATTAATTAAAAAAGACAAAAAAATTGATTAACGTCGAATATTGACAAAATTCGATGTTAATTTGTTTTACGTCGAATTGTTCTATGTTTGACGTCAATTTAACGTCTCCCGATATGATGTCGACCTCGAATTCGACGTGAAAGGCAGAAAAACACCAACGTTATACAATGTTTTTGTACTAGTGACTTTGCTCTATGTTTAAAATCATCACATTTGAAGTATTATTCACTTTATAATCTAGGTCGTCATCATACTTTTGTCCTTAAAATGCATCTAGGAGACATCTTAAAAGTTTTATTCAATAGTCTTACCTTGTTTAGTAGTTGAGGTTAAAGACTATTTAAATACATGGATTTTTCTCCTTTAATGTGAGACACATTTTAAGAACAAAACAATATTAGAACTTTGACTTCCAAACAGTTAATACCTCAAATGGTTGACCATAAAATGTTTTCTCAACCCACTTGAGGTTATATGTGATAATTGACACCGTTTGTGAAAATTGAAAAAATGTTCCAAATATGAACTCTTGCTCTCTTGTGGAAATAAGAAAAGTGGTTTAAAAAAGGAACACTCTACCCTTAATCCTTAAGTGAGTGGAATGAAAAATGGTTTTGAAGATAAACTTTCATTCCCATTAGATCTTGAATAGGGTTTGTTCTAATATACGTACTAGTCTCACATTATTTAAGAGTCGAAACTAAGAGTAATTTAAATGTACTTTTCTTTCTTAATCCTTGAAGATACTTTAGAATAACAATACTATGACGAAATTCTAAACTCTAAAACAAACTACATTAAATATGATTATTAACACAACAATGTTAACCCAACAAACTTGTGATTCAGGTAGTATATATTGTTAAAAATAAGATACTATTTTTTTTATTTCGGGTTAAATATGTTTTTAGTCCATGAATTTGATGAAAAATTAGAATTCGTTTATGTTACAAACTAGATACATTTTGGTTCCCAGACTTTAAAAATGAATAGATATAATCTTTTTAACCATATTACGTTAAATGTTTTTGACATGTTAAACACATTTCATTTTAACATTTGAGTTGTTTACATTGCTTTATACGTTCCTACTTCAATGTGAGTTGGGAAACATATTTGAGACATCAAATAAATATAATATAATTGGATTAAAATGGTCATCTCCATTCATTTTTTAAAATTTGGAGACCAAAATACATTTAAGTTTTAAACATAGATGAATTCTAATTTTACATGAAAGTTATAACATCCTAAAATTTATAGTTTTAATACTATTAGAGAATGATTACATCATCAATAAACAAGAACAACTAACTAAAAGAAGATATATAAAATACGATTACAATTATCCAAAATATAACCATAATTCAAACTTTATATATAAAATATCTTACGCTAAAAATATCTACAAATAAACTAAAGGTTCTTCAAATAGCGGTAGTAAACAAAGCTATTATAGCTATCTACGCATCAGCACCCTCATCACCCAACACCTACTCCACTAAAATATTCTCCTATGCTCACATCAATCAAGTGATCATTACCAAAGAGAAACAATCAATCAAACAAACAAGCACATGCAATTTAATCAAGTCAGAAATACAACAATTCCACTCTCAAAATCCATCAAAACCAAAATATATATAGCTCGACTCTAGACTTGACCATTTAAATACATATACTGGTGTCAAACTCTTGGGGGACCTAAGCATATGTGGTGAAACAACTTACCATCCAAACTACCACACAAGGTTAATCCGTCAAACACCTATGGTCAAACTAACCCTAGGCTAAGGATATCCTGCTACTTCTCATGACATAATTACCCCTATCTACTGAGGTTGGATGACTATTGGAATGCCAAGATCGCCTCCTACACTAAAGCACAACACCAGGATTTTCCTTATGGAATTCCTTTTAACACATGGCACTCAACGCCCAATTCCACCGCTTAGTGCCCAAAAGTGAGAGAGCTCACTGATTTCGTGGCGCTCAGCGTCATGGAACCCAGTGACTCTCAGGTTTGACAACGCTCAACACCACATAAGATTGCTCAACGCTATACCAAATGATAATAACTAGATTTTTGATTTGGTTGTACCGAGACCTATCTAAATGACCAAATTGATATCATTGACACTAGAATTGATCCAAAAACATTTTTATAACTAAAATCTAGTACCAATTTGTTTATTTGGTTAGGAATGAGATCTACCAAATCAAAGCAATAACTAAAAAACTCACAACTCAAATTCTACATGTTACAAACCATATTTTCACTAGTGTAGAAAAGACATTTAACGTCTGTTATTTTGGCCTTTTAACGTCAGATCCAGACCCGACGTCTTTGTAGGTGACGTTAATCAGACATCGGACTCCACAGGTCCAACGTCTTTATAGATGTCGGACATGCATTAACCGACGTCTAAGGGCTTTATAGACGTCGAATATAGCATTAACCGACGTCTAAGGGTTCTATAGACGTCGAATATAGCATTAATCGACGTCTACTGCAGCTCGTGTCTTTGGGTAGCGTAGTAGCACCTTCTTCCTTTGCTAGTTTTGTCATAGAAAATGTTGCGTCTTTTGGACCTCTTATGGCATTTCAATCGAAAATCGAATCTGGGTCCGCCTAGTTCCATTCCAACCGGCAATGAAAACGAATATGGTGACTTGAGAACTAGGCAAGGACCCAGGTTCGGTTTTGGGTTGAAACGCTATAAGACATCCAAAAGACGCAAGCTTTTGTTACGAGGAAACTAGCAAAGGGAGAATATGCTACTACGCTACCCAAAGACACGAGAAAAACTGCACCAAAACACAACAAAAACTCATTTTAATCGGTTTAAATGGAAGATAATCAATCAAAGACTAATTTAATCGGAGTAAAAGTATGTTTAAACGGTTCAAAAGAGACAAAAATGCACCTGAAAATGCAATGCCGCGGAGAGAAAAGGCGAGAAACAAGATGATGAAGTGCGCGTAATCGCGGGTTCGATTTCTGATTTAACAGCAAACAAGACGTCGGACACCTAGGGAACCGACGTCTATTCTCGCCTAGACGTCGGGGCCCTCACTAATATGACATCCAAAACAACTTTTCACCTACCTTGTCAAGCCATTTAGACGTCAGATGGCGGGATCCGACGTCTATATGGCGGAAAAAAAGAACTTTTCATCTACCTGTCAGACATATACACGTCCGTTAGGAGGGGCACCGACGTCTATAATCGTATACAGACATCGGGGTGGCGGGATCAAACGTCTATAATAAGGCAGAAAAAAAGAACTTTTCATCTACCTGTTAAACATATTTTCACTTGTCAAAATCTCTAAAATAGGCCATAAACTAGCCTAAAACTCTACCTACTAACTACATCAAGATGCAATAGCAGATCCAAACTAATTATAACCTTAAGATATTATCTCAAGTGACCAAAATAAGTAGCAATTAACCATCATTCTTAATAATACTCTTCCAACTCAAATAACACACATATAATTTATTTTCAAATACTCATACTACCATACAATTGTATTTCCGCAAGCTATCTACTCAAAACCATACCAAATCAATTTTACTTCAATTAAAACACATAACAACAAATTATCAAACTTAAAAAGACTTTAGAGAAAAAAACATTAGCTTCCCTTAGCTAATAGAAGCGAAAACAGCTCGAAAGGACCTAAAACTCCATCCCCAACTTAAAAAGTTCTATCTACACCTACACACCACATAATCATGATCGAGTACCTAGTTAAAATCAGTTAGCTGGGAACATACTAGAATGACAGAAAGACACATGGGACAAAAGATTGCTCACATGCAAGAAAGAAGATATAGTTCAAAAAAGAAGAGTAGAAACTAACTTACTCTTTTGAGAAAAATAATCAGATAGAAATAAAGATCTTGGTGTTGTGATCACCTTGACATTTCTTAATCTTCAAAACGATGATTTAGCGGTTAGAACTTTAAGAGAGAAAGTAATGGAGACTTAGAGAACAAGTTTTAGAAAAATAATTTGTGTTTTAAGTAATGAACCTTTAAAGAAATTTTTATTTATAATTTTAATATTTAAAATAACATGGTCTCATTATTTAAACACTATACCAACTCTTTAAAACTAAATTTTCTAAATTATTACATTTCAAGGACTAAAAACATATTTAACTCTTTTATCTCTTATATAAAATTAGGATGTTTTGTTTTTTAACTAGGTGATATTTAGTTATTTTATGGTTTGTTCATTTCTTAAAATATATAATAAAATTGTCACGCTTATTTCTTTTTCAAAATAAACTTTTGAGTGATTTCATATTTCAGAGAACTAATTTATTTAAAAGACTGTTTTCCTATATGCTTGAAACTGTGTAAGATAGCGGATGAAAAACTCATGGTTATTTTTGTTTATGTGGCCTCGGATTTTCATTAATTGGTGATGTGTTCGTAGAAAAAGAAATTAAAAAAAGTAAGAAAGTGGAAAGAAAAGTATTACATGTGAGACGGTAGGATGCAGCAACTCTTATTTATTCTTCTTCTTTCCACTCTACTCTCCTTTTTCTATTGCTTTCTTCTTTCCATTCTTAAAAAAAAAACTTTTTTTCTACCTCATTATTTCTACTATAAACTTTTTCTTTCAATTCAGAGTGGTGTTTAAGGTTTATGAATTTTATTTATTTTTAAATTTAGTATTATTTTGATTAGTTCAGAAAAATAATTTTTTCTGCTAGGTTGACTTTTTGACTAAAATTTGGTTTCTTTTAGTTATTGATCCAAGTCTTTATAGTCTTTGGGCTTTTTCAACCCTTCTCAAGTCATTACTTTAAGGGAAAGTCAATTTCACACGAGAAATAAACTATTACCAGTTAATTACCATATGAAACAATCCCATGTGCTTCTTATATTTTATTCTTTTCTGCTGAAAAAAAGAATTTAGTTTAATCTAAATTTTGAGTAACCGATTACAGCCTCATGGAGTATCCGATTCCAAGGCCTAGCTCACTGTTACAAATAAAGCTTATATTAAGGAAGTATGAGAGTTACATGATGAACCTTTACTGTAAACAAAGAAAATCACACCTGCTTCACCTGAGAGATTGCATCTCTATCTCCTGATAAAGTCTGACAGTGACACCAGCAGCTGAAAAATTATGAAGCATGCAAACCAGAAAATTGTTTTGAGGACTTTAGGAAGAGACTCGGGATAGTGTTATATTATGCCTCAAACTAAGATATGATATTTTCCATAATACCTTTTTCTACCTCAATTTAATCTATTCAGTATTAACATTACTAGCACCTTTGAAAAAATCATATAATAAATGGTTTTTCAATGATAAACTACAGAAAATTAGATGATAACAAGAAGAAAAATATACATACATGATCAATACCATTTATCTCAATCAATTAATTAATCTCTTTGATGTATACCAGCATGAGCAGTTGGACTGTCATTTATGCAAGACAATACAATATGTGATTTTAATTAAAATAAGTAATTAAGATATTATTTTATATTACTTTTATTATTAATTAAAATTAAAATACTTTTATTATTGAAGTATTTTGATAAACTTATTCTAACATGTAAAGACTGAATATGGACTGAAGAAGTGATTTGAGATATGTTAAGTATTAGTATTAATATGACAGACATACTTAATACATATTTTTTAGAAAAATATCATAGATATTCTTTATAAAATATCCTATATAAATCTATACAACGATCACACAGACAAATTTTTCTATAAGTTTAGAAGATAAACTTAGAAAAGAAATTATTTTTATTATATTTTGGATGACTGTTCATATGAGATATATATGATTTAATTTTGAAGTTTTTGTTAATATTTTAATGGACAACACATGTTAAGAGAGAATGGTGTTTAATTCTAACATTTTGGGATGTAGAAAATTACACATTAAGATTGTCAAAATTTTAATGATGAGAAACAAAAAGGTCCTACCGGGAGTCGAACCCAGGTCGCTGGATTCAAAGTCCAGAGTGCTAACCACTACACCATAGAACCATTTTTGCTTATGAAGATACACTTTACTATAATAACTAACTTCGATCTTAAACATACATGAAAGAACATAAATGAAATGACAGTTTATATATATATATTTTAATGCTGAACTACTTACAATATTTTAGCCAAATATTTTCTATTATTAATTAAAGTAATGTATTCTCCCTTATCTCTTTGGGTAACTCAAGCCAACAAGAAATCTTTAGGCATATAAACAACTAAAAAAGAAACGTCTATAATAATTTAACCAATTTCGGAAGTGAAAAACAACCTAAGGCTCCTCAAACAAAACGGTCCAATAAATAATTGAAGATAGACATTGAATATTTAGGTTGTTTCATAACATTAGATTTCTGACATTTGCACCAAATAATCACACACCAACACAATCCAATAACAGATCCTATTTTTACAAGCCGCCGTTCCCTCAATAAAAGTAAAATCTTTTTGTCTGCTATTTGACTCACTAATTTTCTCCCAACTATTCAGATTTACTAACCCTTTTTACAAAATTCTGTTTAACTTTCAAAGCTAAAAACTTTACTCTTGTTTAAGTTTCCTGAATATGAATATTTTTATGTGTATTTGAGATCAGAAAGTGGTTATGATAGTAATATATCTTGAGATAAAAATGATTAAAGATAAAAATAATCTTAATCCATATAGTTATTTCTTCTTATATATACAAAATCATCCAATAATTGGGTTATAATGGAACAAGGGTGGTAGCAAGTAGCTGGCAGGCTGAGGCAACCCAGTCAAACCCACAAGTCTTGACCCAATTGAGCTTTCCACGGTCAAACATTTCTTCACCTTCCTAGAAGCACCTTCCAAGACTTTTTTCTGGTGATTTCAAGCTTTGCCACAAAATCTTGCACCAATTCCCTCCTATATTATCACTATTAACTTCTGTCTCCTCTCCTTATATCATGCCACACACCACTTTCTGTTTTTCCAATACAAACTAAAAACCTACCAACCTTTTCTTCCCTCAAGAACATATCTTTCACTCACCTTCTTTCCAACAATTGTAACAAACAACAATACTATAGTAAAATGACCATGGGTGATCATAATAGTAACTGGGGAACTTCTGAATTTAATCATCATCAACTTGGACTTGATGTTCCAAAATTCAAGTCTGCTCAACCTCCTTCTCTACCTCTCTCTCCCTCTCCCCCTTCCCCTTCTTCTTACTTGCCTTTTTCATCTGCTTTCAGCCCATCTGAGTTCTTCAACTCTTCTTTGTTTTTGCCTTCTCCAAATGTAAGTTACAAGCTTTCTCATGTAAATAATCTGCTCTGGTTTGGTTTCATCACTAATTGTGGGGTTTTCTTTGGTGTTATGTGTGTGGTTTTTAGATTTTTGCATCTCCTACTACTGAGGCTTTGGCTGCGCAGACCTTCAACTGGAGGAACGGTTCAGGAGAAGAAGAACAACAACGTGACAAAGAGGATGAGAAAAACTACTCGGACTTCTCTTTCCAAACCCAAATTCAATCTTCCTCAGGCATGCTTCAAGTGGTGAGCACTGTTGTCTTTTTGTCACTATTTCACTTAAACAAGTGTTATTTTCTGTGTCTTTTTGGTTAATCTTTGATCATCAAATACACTTGCAGGCTGGTTGTTGTTCTCTTTTCTGTTTAGACATTTGGACTCGTTTCTAATGTTAGCTTCATAGTTTTTCTTTTTGTCTCGGATCGCTTTGTGGGGTCAGTTTATTGTTTACTTGTTTTTAATGGTCCTTTGTATTATCTTCTTCTTCTTTGTTAATCTTATCTCCCTATTTTATTTTTGTTGGCATAAACACGGTTTGAACGGTTAAAAAAGAACTTGCATAGCATATTCCAAGTTGAAAAATTCTAAACCAAAAGTATGTCAATGTATGTTTCTATGTTTTGACAAACAATAAACTCCATAGTAATGATATAATCAAGCTGCATAATCACAGTAAACAAGATTTGATTTATTGATGACTTGAAACATGTTATTCTTGTCGTGTATTTGGATTTGTATTCTAACTACCTGTTTTACTTGAGCAGCAGGAACCTCTTAAGAAGCAAGATATGTGGAAATTCAATGAACCTTCAAAGCAAACTGATTATTCATCTGAGAGGACAGCAACAAAATCTGAATACCCTCCGATTCAGAGCTTTTCCGCAGAAATGGCATCGCACAAATCAGAATTACAAAGCAATTCAGTTCCTGGGTCTGGTCGTTTTAATTACGCCAATGCATCTCAGTCTGTTAGAGAACAAAAGAGATCGGAAGACGGATTCAACTGGAGAAAATATGGACAGAAACAAGTGAAAGGGAGTGAAAATCCTCGTAGTTATTACAAATGCACACATCCAAATTGCTCTGTGAAGAAGAAAGTTGAGAAGTCTTTGGATGGCCAAATTACTGAAATAGTGTACAAGGGCCATCATAACCACCCAAAACCACAGTCTACTAGAAGAACAAGCTCTCAATCAATTCATCAACCTTCTTCATCTTGCACAAACTCTGGGATTTCTGATCAATCAGTGGTGACCCTAGGCAATCCACAAATGGATCATTTCTCCATGAAGGAAGATTCTTCAGCTTCTGTAGGAGAGGAGGAGTTTGAACAAACATCCCAAACCAGTTATTCTGGGGGAGATGAAGATAACCTTGGACCAGAGGCAAAAAGATGGTAAGATCGATAAACGACAATCTAATGGCCTGATTCACTACTTTAGAATGAAAATGCAGAGTTTACTTGGTCTGAAATATAATATAACTAATTCTGATTCATTTTGTTTCAGGAAAGGAGATAATGAAAATGATGACTATTCCGCCTCAGGGAGTAGAACTGTGAGAGAGCCTAGAGTTGTAGTTCAAACCACAAGCGAAATTGATATACTTGATGATGGCTTTAGGTGGAGGAAATATGGACAGAAAGTAGTGAAAGGAAATCCAAATGCAAGGTAATTAACTGAAGAGAACAAAGACCTTTAGTCAATGCTTCTATGCGTTACAGTTCATTGTCATCAATACCATAACTTGTTCACATTCCATGTGCAGGAGCTATTACAAATGCACTGCCCCTGGTTGTTCAGTGAGAAAACATGTTGAGAGAGCTGCGCATGATATCAAAGCTGTGATCACAACCTATGAAGGGAAACACAACCATGATGTGCCTGCTGCACGTGGTAGCGCAAGTTATAACATGAACAGAAATCCTGTGAACAGCAGCATATCGGCTCCTATAAGACCCTCTGCAGTGAACTGTTATTCCAGCTCATCAGGTTTCAAAAATTCTCTCTACAATAATACCAAACTTCCAGCAACCAGAAATCAGGAATCTTTTGCACTGGACAAGTTCCAGAACCCTGGAAATTTTGGCCAATCGGCTCTCAACAAATCAATGAGTTCATACACGGATCATGCACCGTACTCACATGCTACATACTCAAATGCCAAGGATGAGAGAAAGGATGACTCCTTCCTTCAGTCATTTCTGTCAAAGGACTTCTGAATTTTGCCCTACTTATTAATATTATCCTGGATATGTTATTGTATAGCATGTAGGATTTTAGTTACTCATCACAGCAGAATATGGACAAAGAATTCCCAATTGTTTTCTTGGTTACCTCATTTAGATTAGTGAGTGGAACTACAGCCATAGTGACAGCAAATTGTTGCTATACTACCTGTCTACCAAGTTCATCTCCCAATAGAAACTTTGATCTTTATCATATGATTTGACGAATGAATTCTATTATTCTTTTGTTGTATTTTAGGGGAAAAGGTTTTCTTGGAAGAATCTTCTTTAGTTAATCTTGTAAGAATGCTTGTGCTGGCAATTTCCACTATGCAGTCTCTACTTCTAGTTTATATTAAATGATTTGTGATGACTGATGAATATCAGGAGGTCCAGGATTCCCATATTTTACAACGCCATCTCAGACTTTGATAAATATTCAATTCAAAGTGCTTATTGCCCTCAAAACAAAACATAGTCCTTGATGAAAATTTTGATGATAATGAAATGTTTAGTAACTTCTTATTTAAGTAGAAAAGAAGAGGCAGTTCAGAAAATTTTCACGGAAGAGAATTTTGTATTAAACTAGTGTCCAAATTTTGAAAGTTGAAATCTAACATTTTAGCAAGTCAAGTCTTTTATTGCTATGGAAACAAAATGCACTTCAGTTCTGACTTCTATTGCCTGTGTCTCAGACTCAGGCAAGAATAATGCATTCCCCACATTGGTTTTTCCTTTTTTGGCCAAACTGGTCAATAAACAGTCTCCAATACAAAAGAGATTAAACATTACATGTATTGGTATATTAAATCAATATCAGATCTCACTGTTTAACATGTGAACAGAGCCAGAGAGGTGAGGTCTGAGTTCCTTTCTCATCTTTACAGAAAAATGTGATTTGTATAGAAGTATGAAAGTGTGAAACAATAATAGGGAGAGTTTTGCACAGTTCCGCCTTCAGATATAAGGTTGAGTTGATAGTTTGTAGCCAGAAATAAGGGCTGATGCTGCTAGAGACAAAAAGGCAAAAATAGACATGCTAATGGCTGCAGCTGAAGCATCTGTAAATATATTGTCAGACCCTTCCCTGAATCTATTTGTCAATGGAACTGCTGAAGAAGCAGATGACATCAAAAGATATGCAACAATCTGCAACAAAAAACGTTATGCAATTAAGATTTGTAGTCCTTCAAAGGGCAAATATTTCGCATATCATAGCCAATCATAAAGGTTGTGATTTTGAATAAACAAATATACTTTAAAGCTTTGAGTCATTCAAACTGAAGCCTCTACCAACTGATAGATCATCTGAATATTATATGGTGTTGCCATCAGTTGGACTCATTAACTTGTCCAAAACTAAGGCCAATAAAAATCTCCCATGTGATTGCATTATTGAAGCATTTAAAACGTCACTGCATCCTTATAAAAACATTTCATTTTATTACTAAATATTTGAAGCTAGATATTCTTTCATTTTCACGATTTCCGTAGAGGTAACTTCTGAAAGAAGTAAAAAGTTTCCAACCCAATCTTTTAAAACTGGTGATAGCTCTCAGCCATTCAGCCTCAAAGGAGGCAACAAATTTTGATTCAACTTAAACTTAAACACACCGACTTTGATTAGTGACTCCTCACAAGCCATAGAACCAGACATACGATAATAAAAAAAGCTGGATCGATGAAATTAGAGAAAAATGATATCAAACCTGATCACCAGCAAAGTCAATGATAGCTGCCATTTTTGGCTTAAGCAATTGTTTTGCAGTGGAAAGTTCATGAATTTGACGGAACGCTTGGCCTCCAGTGTACAAACTAGACAAAATCGCTATAGCTAGCAAGTACCTGTCATTCTCCAAATCACAATTCAACTTCATCACTATCGTGAATCCACTATCTATGTATCTAAAACTGAAGTTTTGTATTGTGATTCAATCAATTATAATTGTCATGATAAAGATCACACATTTTATATAGAATTTATTTAAAGTGTAATTTAAAAAAAGAAGAAACCACATGTATTATATCCTTGTGGTTGTGAGAAATAACCTAGCTTGAGTTGTTGTAACAAAATTCATTATTAGGAGTGACAAGTGTTTTGAAACTTTTTAACATAACTGCACATTTAAAGTTTGAATCTGAGACAATACATTAAGCTAGAACAAGTTCTGACAGCTAATTCACATATTCAACGCTCTCTAAAGTGTATTGATTCCTGGTGTTAAATAAAATTAAACTCATAATTTTGTTGGTTTCTCACTGTTTTTCCCTTTAGGAGATAACAATTCACACACAAGATGTGAAAACCTCTATCAGTGGAAATTCGAGCCTTGGTTTGTTTCACTCCACGAGAGACCAGTCATTTTGGTTAGACCAACCCTTCTTGTTTATTTAACACATTATATTTCTAACATTTATCTGTCTCAAAACCAATAAACTATCCTAACAACTCAGACCAACGAATAGTTTTATCTCACATCTCAATTCTCAGATCAACATTAAAAAAAAAAACAAATCTTGACCAATACCAATGGTTCTTAATCCCAAATTCCAAAAACCGGGTGTGAGATTTCTACCTGTACTCTTCATATTTGTCGAAATCTCTCCCATCGCCGTGTTTATTGCTGGCCATGACAATGAATGAAATCAAAGAGAGAAACAGAGCGATCCCTCGCAGTGCTAATGACCCTCTCTTCATCAAGTCCTCCCTCTTCCACTGCCGCAGGATTCCGGCTATTCCACCGCCGCCGGTAGCCGACGTCCGTTGGCTCTCAGTGGGCGCAGAAGGCGCCACTGGGGGAGACTGAACATGTATCTTTGGCGACGAATTTCCGTCGGGATTTGACATCTTGTGTTTGGTTTTGGATTGGGATTTGAAAGAATTGAAGTGAAAGAAAACAGCGTGGTCTGGTGTTTTTGTGTTTGCTAATGTAAGGTGGCAATGTTGGTAAAATCGTTATGGAAGTTATCGAAGTTTCGGGGGAACAGAGTGGTCTGAGCTCACGCGCGCGTTATTAGTAGCGAAGATGACGTGGCGTGATGGCATTGGTTGAAGGAGCGAGAGTATCACAAAAAAAGGAATGATATAGCTGCCACAGCAATGTTGCGATGATGGCAATGATGCATGATTGGGAGTGCCAGCGTGGCAATGAGATAACTACATTGGAAAGTTAATTTCTATATAATTTTTTATTCATCTAAATACACTTTAATTCATCATGAATTAGATTTAGTTTATTTAAATACAAATTGTGTCTTCACTTTTGCTTAATTAATAAATTATATGAAAAAAAACACCTTATGAGATCAATTTAAATGAATTATTCTCGATCTTAATCTTTCATTTATTCTATATTAACAACTCAAAAGATTAATAATTTCTCAATTGAAAATAGTTATGTTAAAAAGTATTAAATTCTCACTTCTCTTTATTAATATATGTAAATGATTATCATAAAAAAATAGATCTGTTATCAAAATAAGAATCATAATTTGTAACAATGTAATGAATATAATTATTTTAATTGACTATGATTTATTTTTTCACGTTTAAAATTAATGTATGACTCGTATAACCACTACAAGAAATATGTTAATTACCGAAGGATTAATACCGACGGTCTTTTATCCTTCGATAAGGCACTGTCATTACCGAAGGAATACGCCCTTCGGTAAAAGGTTCAATTGAGTGAAATGAGAATTTAGGATCTCGCTGTTCCATTCTCCCGTATTGTGAAATCTTCTCCCTCCCAAAACCTCTCGACCCTATTCTCAACGGTGGCCATTTTGTTGCAATTCCCGCTTCTTCGCGCTTCTCTCTCCTCCCCTCGCCGCCGCACACCGTCTCCCTCCTCTTCGCCAAACCCCAACACCACCCCTCCCTCCTCTACGCCAAATGCAAACCCTCCGATGACATTGACACCTCCTCTTCGCCTGCAGAGGGATTTGTCGCCCCTCCCTCCTTCAACGATGGCCCCCTCAAGACGGAGGACGAGATCGCCGCAGCCTACGAGGAGCTCTACGGCCCCACCTTCAGCGGCGTTTTTGTGCTCGGGAATGACGTCTTCGAAACGGACTCCCTGGTGAAGCAGGACACGGGGTTCGGGTCAACACGAAGAAGGACAAGGTCTGCGACGGGTTCGAAGATAGGGTGGTCCAGGTGAGAAGGGTGACGAAAGTTGTTAAGGGAGGGAAGTAGTTGCGCTTCAGAGCTGTCTTCATTGTCGGCAACAAAAATGGCCAAGATTGCATCGGAGTTGGCAAGACCAAGGAAGTCGTCGCCGCCGTTCAAAAGTCCGCCTCCGATGCTAGGAGGAACATCGTGAAGGTGCCAATGACTAAGTACTCCACTTTTCCCCACAGGTACACACTCAGTTTTTGCATGAGAAACCCTTGCTAGATATTCTTGTTGTTATACCTGATTGTTCTGAAAAGCTGGATGAAATTTGTGTTGTAGAACATATTGATATTTCTGATGATTTTTATGATGTGTGCATTGGTCTGGACAACAATTTTGAGGATAGCTTTATGGACTGTGTTGAGTTAACTATGGATTCTGTTATTATTACTAAGGAAGAGCCAACACAGGTGTTGTTTAACCTTGAAATTCTAGTTGTCTTATCTGAGTTTCCTTTGCAGTTTAGCTCATTTGATTGCCTGTGCATAGATCCTTTAGAGCCTGTTGTTAACACTGTAGTAGTTATTGATTCTAAGGTTCTCAGAGCACCATTTGAGGTTGAACGTATCCATATCCCTACTGTTTGCACTGATAATATTTGTCCCACCTTTGATGCATTATTTCTTCATGAAAATGATCTTGATTTCACTTTTAACAAAGCTGAAATGTTTGATGATTCACTGATGAACATTGACTTTGATTTTGCTGTTGCAACTGACATGACTAATATTGTCACTCATCCAAAGGAAGCTGCAGACACAAAGGAAGTGGTCATGGATGCAAGAGAAGGTATAAATGATGCTCAAAGAGCCTGGAATTTGCAGAATCAACAGCAAAGGCATGAGGAGATCTGGTTGCTGCAGCTGAAAGCATTGAATGGAGAACTGATGATGCTAAAGCAGAGAGCTGGGAAAGAGCTAATGCACAACTTGGCGGACAATGGAGAAAATCCAATAAGCTCTTTCTTTTCCCTTCTTGGAATTTTCCTCTAAAAACACATACTTAAGATGATCCGACAATATTTTCAATTCCATATTTTCCTGATCATCTAAGTTATCCTTTTCTAATTTCTCCACATTCACATCAGTGGATTTCTCTTCTTTCAATCTTTCCAGATGTTGTGAAATCTCCGCTACTTCAGATTCATCTTCTAAAGTAAGTTCCTCACATGCATCTACCAAAACACGCTCTAAAGGAGATTTCACATACATCTAACTCTTTACCTTCTCTACAACATCATCCAAAACTTCTACTCTGAAACAATTTCCTCTATCTATTGGGTGTTGCATTGCTTCCACAACATTGAAAGTTATTGTCTCATCATGCAACCTCACCTTAAGATGGCCATCATCAACATCAATTATCACCCTAGTAGTTTTCATAAAGGGTCTACCAAGTATAAGGGGAACTTCAATATCCTTCTCCATATCTAAAATAACAAAATCCACTCGAAAAGTGAATTTGTCAACTTTCACTAAAACATCTTCAATAACTCCATATGGGTACTTGACTGACCTGTCTGCTAGTTGAAGTGTCATCCTTGTTGGTTTTACTTCCATGTCCCAATTTTCTTTAACATAGACAAAGGCATCAAATTGATACTTGCACCTAAGTCTATCAATGCTTTTCCAATGGGGAGTTTTCCAATTGTGAATGTAATAGTAAAACTGCCAGGATCTTTGAATTTTGGTGGTAGAAGTTTTTGGAGGACTGCACTGCAATTCCCTTGCACCTCAATTGTTTCTTCTTCAATGTACTTTCGCTTCTTGGTCAACAAATCCTTCATAAATCTGGCATAAGAAGGCATTTGTTGGAGTGCTTCTGAAAAGGGAATTGTGATTTCTAACTTTTTAAAGAGAGCCTTGAACCTAGAAAATTAACTTTCCTTTTCCTTTCTTGAATAAGTCTTTGGATAAGGTAAATGATTCAAAACTTGTTTTCCTTTATGACTCTCTTCCTCTTCCTTCTTTTTATCTTCTTCCTCAACTTTCTCTTCTTTCTATTCTTTTAATTTTCCCTTCTCTTCCTCCTTCCTCACAACTACTCCTTCTAACACTTTACCACTCCTTGTAGTTATAGCTTTGCAATGCTCTTTTGGATTTGGTTCAGTGTTAGCTCCAAATGTATTTGCAGGCTTATCTTCTAATATCTTGGCCAATTGACCAATTTGAACTTCTAAATTTCTTATAGAAGATTATGTGCTCTTTTGGTTTGATATGGACATTTGCAGGAAATGTTGAAGAGTTTCTTCAGGTTTGGATGTCCTATCAGATAAAGAAGGTTGTTGTTGAAATTGTTGTTGTGGTGGTCCACTAGAAGAACTAGCTTGACCCATGCTAGGATGAGGTCTCCATCCTTGATTATAATTGCCATAGTTGCCTTGACGACCTTGATTACCCATGTAATTTACCTCTTCCTTAGCATTGGACTGAATAACACACTGTCCATTTTGGTGATCACCACCACACAGTTCACAACCTTGCATAGTTTGATGATGTTGTGCCTGAGATACAGTTTGAAGTTCTTTAGGTATTTGTGACAACTTTTTCATTAATGATTCAAGTTGTTGAGTCATGATTTTATTTTGGGCCAATAAGGCATCTTGGGATTGCAATTCAAACATGCCTTTCTTTTGGGTTTGCATTCTCTCACTTTGAACATTGTTATCACTAGATGCCATATTCTCTATTAACTCATGTGCCTCATCAGGTGTCTTCCACCTAATGTTACCTCCAGTTGAGGCATCTAGGATTAACTTAGTGTGAGATTTTAAACTTCCTAAGAAAAGGTTTCTTTGAGTGGGCACGTCAAATCCATGAATTGGAGTCTTTCTTAACAATCCCTTGAACCTATCCCATGTTTGACTCAACGACTCTTCAGGCTCTTGTTGAAAGGAGGATATTTCTTGTTTACCCTTATTGATCTTGGATTAGGGAAAATATTTATGCAAAAACTTTGCCACAACATCCTCCCACACAATCAGACTTCCCTCAAGAAAAGGATTTAGCCAAAGCTTTGCATTTCCAGCCAATGAGAAGGGAAAAAGACTCAGTCTAATTGCTTCATCTGGCACATGAAGAATTTTAACAGTGTTACGAATCTCATTAAAAATTGCTAGATGGTTGTAGGGATTTTCATGTGACAATTTACTAAACTGATTGCTTTGGACAAGGTGAATCAACGCTGGCTTCATTTCCATATGAGCAACATTAATCACAGGTCGGGCTCTACTATTGAAGGTTGAAGGTATTGACACAGCAACATAATCCTCCAAAGTACGCTGAACTCTATCTTGTCCATCCTCTTGATTTTCTGCCATATCCTTATCTTCTAATTCAGATGAAGAAAAAGTATTGGAAGTAGAACTCAAGCTAGCTTCTCTAGCCTTTTTTTTTCTATTTTCTTTCATACGCCTATGATAACGGTTGAAAATACTGTTATTGGTCTCATTACCCAATTTCGTCCAGGTAAATAAAATTCATCACAAAAATAAATAAAAAAACAGAACAAAAAAAAAATTATTTGTTTTACTATTTGCACCCCCAAATTAAATTTTTATTCCTTAATTCAATGGCCTAAAATAATCTCACTCTTTTTTACTTCCTCACCACCCCTTTTCACTTATCACACCCCACACTCCACATCATCTACCTTTTTCATTTACTTTTTCCACCTCATTTACTTATTAATTTTAATATACTAACTTTTCTAATTATTCCACTTACATTTTTAATTATATCTTCTTCATCAACATTATTTCACCTACTTTCTCCACCTACTTTTTATATTATTTCTTTCTCTTATTTTCCACATTAACTTTTACTATTTCCTAATTTTATTTCACCTACTTTCTCCACCCACTTTTTTATATTATTTATTTCACTTATTTTCCACATTAACTTTTATTATTTACTATATTTTATTTCACCTACTCCACCAACTTTTTATACTATTTCTTTCACTAATTTTCCACATTAACTTTTACTATTTTACTTTTTTCTATTATATTTTATTTCATCTAAATTTTCCACCAACTTATTATATTATTTTTATTCATCAACTTTCCTTAAGAAAAGATTTGTTCTCAAATCTTGGCAGTTGCCTTATGAAGACGCTCCACAACTGGAGTAGCCATCTTGCAATGGCCTTATTCCTTGAGATCTACTTTTCCTCCTCCTGGATCAAATATAAATCTGCAATACACATGAAATATATTTGCAATTAATATCAATCCAATATAAAAAATTTCTAAGATAAAAACATTATAATAAGGACTTCGTAGAGTTTGTTTTGACGTTTGAAGCATGTGTAGAAGTCCAAGGGGAAAAGTTTTTTTGTTTTTGTCTTGAGTTATTTGTCTCCATAAAGGTAACAATAACTCAAGATTGACATTTGTTGAAAAGTTTTGCATATAATATGAAATGGCAATTGTTTTTAAAGAGAAGTTAAAATTTGAAGACCCATCAATTATTGGAAATGATGTAAAGAATTGGAAACCTTCCCTTGTATGTTCTATGATTTTTGGAGTGGAATTGGCTATCAGTAGCAATTCCTCCTTTTCTCTACTTTCCTCTTCCTTTGTTTCTTCTTCTCTGCTCTTTTCCACTTCTCTTCTTTCTCATTCTCATTTCTCTTCTCTCTTTTGTCTCTCTTCTTCTTTTCTTCGCTCTTCTTCTCTCTCTCTCTCTCTTATCTTCTTCCTCTTTTCTTTCTTACTCTCTTCGTTTAATATCTCTGTTCCTTGTCCTATCCTTTAACTCTTGAAGTTTTGCCCCAAATGCTATTTCTCTATGAAAGAAACCATAATCATTTAATCTCTCAAGAAACATTTTTCCATTTTCAATACTATCTCTCATTAGTTCCAGGTTTCTTTTGATTGAAAGAGGCACAAACTTTCTTCTCATGCAAGACTTTAATTCATTCCAATCACAAATGGGAGACTTTCTTCCTATCCTAACATGATATTTTCTTTCATCCCACCACTCTCTTGCATGTTTTTTAAAATTGGAAGTGTAGAGACTAATAACATATGATTCACTATCTCCAGAATAGAAATAGGTTTCAGATTTACTTCTTCTAACAATGAATGGATGCATGTCATCAATTTCCCTTTCCCAAGCGAGGTATGTTAATGCACCAATATCCTCACCAAAGAATGGGATATTTACCCTAGCTTGTTTATACAAATCATCCTCAATCCTATCAAATTCATAAAATGAACATGTTCTTCTTCTAGCATCATCAAGTTTTCTTTTTAATTTCTTTAAAACTAATGGGCTGATTAGAAATCCTAGATGACCTATATGAATAACAATACATCTTTGTTTATAAAAGTTTTTCTAGTGTAAAGGTATACAAGATTCACACTTAGACAAATCCTAGGTAAGAGAGGTGAGTCATGAAGACTGCTTAAGTACCAAACCTTACCTTGCCAGAAATGTCTTAGGTTACTACTAGTTACCCTTTAAACTAGAATCACCTTTAAAATCAAAGGACATAACCCACAAACAAACACAATCAATCAAAACTAGACTCCTAATTTTCAGACTCTATTGTGACAAGGCTTAGAGTTTAATCCCTTTTAGCCTAAGTCACCCCTAAACGTGAAACACAAAACAAATCAATATTAAAGTCTACTCCTATGGTGAGGCTTGTAGCTTTGGCTAACAAGACACACTCACCTGTCTAGCTATGCTAAAAGTAAAGCATGTAAAGTTGTCAAGAGTTTGAAAGAGCACCAAGGACTCTTCCAAATACTTGGACTATTTAAAGGCCTTTTACAAAACAAAAGCTAAAGCTAACAGTGGGCTAACACAAGCCTATTACAAACAATTTGAACAAATAAAATACAAAGAAAACAAACTATGCTACGGTCTTGGTCCACTTCTTTATCTTGCACGAAATCTTCAAGAGTCCAAATATTCCTTTCAACTCTCGGCCTAAATCAAGAAACTAGCTTGTCCAATCCTGCAACACAAATGAACAAGGCTACCCTTAGTCAAACCAGTTTGCACAAAAAGGTATAGCAATTAGAACTTCCCTTTCTCTTGGTCTTGTACAATTGGTGCAGTGCAAAGAGCCTTATTGCTCTTAAATTGTAAGCCCAAAATAGTTTTGCACATCAAGTTGTAAATGCTACTTGTCTTCACTAAATCAGCTCACAATTTACAATCTGCTACAGTACAATCAGTATGGCTTTTCCCAAACTACACAGAAAATTCACAACTAGTTCAGCAGAGTACACAATGCAAAGCAATGTCAAATGAAATTTCGAAATAGCTAAGCAAACTAGAATTAGGTAAGCTAAGCAACTTCCCTATTTACAAGACTTCTTCTAGCTGTGTAATTCCAATTAAACTCCCAAACAGATCAGCTCTGCACACTAAAATTTCACACCAAATTTCAGCAAGGTACAAATGGAAATGAATATATTAAACCAGATGCAAATAGGTGTAAGTCAAAGCTGAACCAAATTGATTAAACAACCATCCAGACTAATCAAAACCTGACCAATCCAATGCAATGCAGAAACAACTCCAATTCAGAATGGCTAATCCTAGTCTACAAAAACTATCATACCAGATCAACACTTCAAATAATGTTAATCAATGACAAGCTATAACAGGAATAGTTCAACCAAAACAGAAGCAATTTAAGGTGAAAGACTCCCTTTAGTTCAACACTCCCACATGAAGGTTCTGCCTCTGGTTGCTTAAGCTAGACTCTGTTGAAGTTCTACACTGTATCAGTGAAGGTTCCGGTCTGCACTCCCAAAGCCCATTCAGTTCAAGTTTCATGAGACTCCTTGTTCAACTTCTTCACTGTGGAAGCTTTTTGTACTTCACTCTTTACAGAACACCACCTATAAATGGCAATCAAAACAAAAACTGCAAAAATCTAATTGGTGAGCACAATTCATATTCATAACTGAAGTAAGAACACGATCTCAACAAGGATATTTGGCTTTTAGATGCAGCCACACAAAGCTCACAAAAATCAGATCTCTCTGGAAGCTTAAAGCACTTAAAAAAAATGGAAAGGTTTGGAAGGAGGATTTTCCCTTGGCAGTACAAAGCTGGAGAGTCTTTCAGACCACCACCACCTAAGATGCTACCAAGCACACAAACCTTCTTTCAAATTCCAGAAACCAAAGTGTAAAAGCTTGTCAATCAAGAATGGCTAGGCTAAGGTCAAAAATCAGAAATCAGAACAGAATAGGACAACATAGTAACAGACTCAATAGAAACTCTTGATCAGATTATAAAAGCAACAAAAGCTCAATTATGAACAGTAGATCAGAGTTTACACGTGCACTGAGACAAAACCAGAACAACAAATAATGACAAACAAGAAATAAGGCTATTTATAACAGAAGGCACACAAACAGGATCCTAATGGATAGAACTAGAACAAATTATTAAAGCAATAAAAAGGACTTAATGTGATTATTGGTTAGCTTTGACTTGATGTTTATTTTTTTCATTTTTTTATCTTTTTATCTTTTTATCTTTTTATCTTTTTATCTTTTTATCTTTTTATCTTTTTATCTTTTTACCTTTTTATCTTTTTATCTTTTCATCTTTTCATCTTTTTTATCTTTTTATCTTTTTACTTTTCATCTTTTTTATCTTTTTATCTTTTTACTTTTCATCTTTTTTATCTTTTTATCTTTTCATTTTTTTATCTTTTCATTAATTTTTATTGTTTTAATTTTAATTTTAATTTTGTTTTTGTTTTTTTGTTGTTGTAACAATTGCTTTCTAGGGTTTGTTTTCTTAGAAGCAAGGAAAAATTCTAACCTCTCTTTATAGACCAGGAAATAGAAGACATGACTAGCAATCGGAATATGGGTCCAGTGAGACAAACTCTGGAGAATTACGCAACAGTCACTGGTCCTTTGTATTTTAACAGTATTGCCAGACCAAGGGTAAATGCTACCAACATGGAGATGAAGCCTGCTCTTATTCACTTGGTGTAGAGCAATCAATTCAATGGATTAATACATGAAAATTCATATGAGCATCTGACCACATTTGATGAGATATGCAATACAGTGAAGATTCAAGATGTACCAGATGAAGTTATTAAACTTAGTTTGTTTCCCTTCTCTTTGGGAGGCAATGCTAAGATTTGGCTAAATTCTTTCCCTGGGAATAGTTTCACTAAGTGGGAAGATGTGGTAGCAAAGTTCCTAAATAAGTACTTCCCTCAGTCAAAGGTAAACAAAAGTAAACAAGAAATATCTTCTTTTCAACAGGGCATGGAGGAGACATTAGGTCAAGCATGGGATAGATACAAAAGCTTGTTGAGAAAGTCGCCCACACATGGCTTTGATGAAGCCACAATAGTCATTCTATTCCTTGGAGGACTTGGCTCACATACTAAATTGATGCTAGATGCCTCAACTAGAGGTAATATTAGATACAAGACTCCAGAGGAAGCGTATGAGTTGATTGAAAACATGGCTACTAATGATAACGAGATGCAAAATGAAAGTGCTCAATTTTAACAGAAAGGAGTTCTTCAGTTACAATCTCAAGATGCTCTGTTGGCTCAAAACAAGATGATGACTCAACAATTAGAGATCTTGATGAGGAAAATCTCTCAACTACCGAAGGAGTTGTAGTGTGTCTCTCAAGCTCAACATCAACTTTGTGAGCTATCTGGTGGAGATCATGTGAATGGACAGTGTGCCATGCAAGCCAATACCCAGTAAAAAGTAAATTATATGGGTAATTAGGACCACCTAGGTAATTTCAACCAAGGGTGGAAACCTTACCCAAGCATGGGTCAAGGGCAAGCTGAGCAATTTAATAGAACACCACAATAGCAATGGCAACCACAATCCTCTTTATCTAAAAGGATGACAAAACTGGAAGACACCTTTCAACAATTCATGCAAGTGTCTGTCTCTACTCAAAAGAGCACTGAAGCTGCCATTAGAAACTTGGAGATACAAGTTGGTCAATTGGCTAAAAAGTTGGAGGAGATGTTTGATAGGAGTTTTGGGGCTAATATTGTAGTTAACCACAAGGAGGAGTGCAATTCCATTATGACTAGAAGTGGCAAGATGTTAGATGAGAGAAAAGTTGAGAGAAAAGAAAAAGCTAAGTTGAGTGAAGTAGAAGAAGAGAATGAAGAGAGAAAAGAAAGGACAAGAAAAGAGAAAGATGAGGGGAAGGAAAAAGAAGAAGAGAGAGAAGAGAGAAAAAAAGAAAAAATTATTGAGAAGTCCCTTCCTTACCCAAAAAGTTGTTCAAAGATTGAAAAAGAAATGCAATATGGGCGTTTCATGGAGATTTTCAAGCAATTGAAGATTATTATGCCCTTGATTGAAGCACTACAACAAATCCCTGCTTATGCGAAGCACATGAAGCAGTTCCTCAAAAAGAAGAAGTATCTAGATGAGGAAACAATTGAAGTACAGGGTAATTGCAATGCCATATTGCAGAAGACGGTTCCTGCCAAATTCAAAGATCCAGGGAGTTTCACAATCCCGTGCACCATTGGGAATCATGATATAGGGAAGGCTCTAGTTGACTTAGGAGCTAGTATCAATCTAATTCCCTTATTTATGCTTAAGAAGATTGGTGGTCTGGAGGTTAAATCTACAAAAGCAATATTGCAAATGGCAAATAGGTCCATCAAGCATCCTTATGGTGTAGTAGAAGACGTGGTGGTGAAAATTGATAAACTCAAATTTCTGGTGGACTTTGTAGTGATGGAGATGGAGGAAAATGTAGAGGTATCGCTCATCCTTGGAAGGCCATTCATGAAGACAACTAAAGTTGTCATTCATGTGGATGATGGGGTTATAACGTTGAAAGACCAATATGAAGAGTTGACTTTCAAAGTCTTTGAAGTTGGGCAACCAATACAATTAATAAAGGCTAGTCTTAAAGTTAAAGACGAAGTTCTATCAATGACTAGTCTACCTGATAAAGTTGCCAAGACGGTCAAGAGGAATCATTGTTGTTGCTTTCCAAGGCTGAAGGAAGATGGTGGAGATAAGGAAGAAAAACTCGTTCACCATGACTCTATGATGGAAAATAATGAACCCTACCTTGGCAAACTAGTGAAATTCAAGAACAGGTTATGGGTTATCAAGGATATAAAGGCAAATGGAGTTCTTGAGATTGAGGCTCCTTACTCTAGGAGAGTCAAGTTGATGACAAGAAAGATGTTGAGATTATGTTGGTGTCATGAAAGGAAGAAGCACATCAACATTGAAAATCAAACTTGAGCTTTATTGGGTCAAGCTAGTGATGTTAAAGAAGCGCTTGCTGGGAGGCAACCCAGTTTTCTAAACCTATCTTTTTAATTTATGTTCGTCTTTATGTTATTTAGAATAAGTTATGATGTACTTGGCTTAAAACTGTATCTGTGATGCAATGGTTTGATGATGATGATGTTTGTGATGAGTGTTGCTTTATGATGCTGATTATATTGATTGATGTTGAGATGATGCATGATGCTGATATACAGGTGGTTGCTCATAATATTGTGAAACAGATGCATGATTATTTGTGATTGTGTTACTGAGAAGGATGTTTATCTAAATGTTGGAACTTGAATTAGCCTGTGTGAGGATTGAACTCCAAAGTTTTTGATGAATGATTGCTATTACTTTCAAAGCATGAATGATTTTGCCCAGGTTTCTATGATTGAATCACTTGCTTGCTTGGGTCATATGATCAAGTCCATCTGTTGTTATCCCATTTTAGCCAATGCATGATTCTAGCCCAACAAAAGAGAGCACAATGTGTTCTATCCTTTGAACCTTTAGCTTTAAACAGGATATGAAACCCTTTTTGAAAATCTTTACTTTGAGTTAAGTTGAGAATATTTGTGTGGTATTGATAAAGGTTCAAGTTTAGGGTTGTTGGGAAATTTGAAAAGGAAAAATAAAACGAATAAGCATTGAGCTAAGTATTGAGCAAATGAAAAGCAAAAGAAAAAGAAAAGAAAGAAAAGAAAAGCTTAATGCATGGGAACGTTGGGAATAAGTGAGAAGGGTTTTAAAAAAGAGAGATTGTGTTTAAATGATGAAATTATGAATGAATCTCTTAACTCAAGGATTTTGTCATCCAAAAGAACCAATTTTCTTCTTAGCCCAACCACATTACAAGCCATAGAAAAGCCCTTGTGATGATACTTGCTTGTGAGTGTGTTTGATTGTGGTTAAATGAAAGGCAAAGTTGATTCATGTGACATGATGATAGTAGAGTAAATGAGTCATCTTTATATACACCTGTGTGTTTGAGAGAAACACTTTTGCTTGGTGAGGAGTAGTTCCATGTATGCATGATTATATCTTTGCTTGGTTGATCATTCATGAGGATAGACTCTGTTGAATATTCTGTTATTAGGAGAGCACCACAATGAGTTAATTAAATCAAAGCATGTATTCGTCTTGACTGATATTCTTTATAATAAACTGATATGAGCAATTACTTGTCTTGAAAGAAAAGGTTTCGAAATGTGTTGAAACTATTGTATTGATTGTTGTGAAAAGCTAAGTTACATTTTATTTTGCTTGAGGACAAGCAAAGTTCTAAGTTTGGGGTTGTGATAACGGTTAAAAATACTGTTATCTGTGATATAGTTTTGATACTAAATGCAGTCTTTTTGACTTAGAAACTTGCTTTAACTCATGTTTTTGCTTTAGTTTTGTGAATAAGGGAGTTGAGGTTATACTTGATGACTTTATCACTAAATTCCCTTTATTTTGTAGGCTATTGGAATGATTTGAAAGAAGAGTTAAAGTACCAAATAGTTCGAATGCAGAAAAGTCAACCAGAATGAAAACTCAACCAGAGTGCAGAAAAAGGACGCTAAGTGCAGAAAAAGGGCGCTGAGCGCCAATTTATTCTGTCTCACGCCTGAGTGCCACCGTTGAGCATCACTTTAGTGTCGCAACCACCGCTGGGCGCCCATTTTGCGACGACGTGGGCTTGGACCTGTTTTATGTTATTTTTATGAACTATTTAAGGTTTTGGACGACCTAGGGTTCATATCTTTTGACAGAAAGAGGCAAAAATACACTCCTTTCACCCCTCGGAAGCGGATTTTGGATGCGGAAGCTCCGATCTTCAAGTTTTAGGGTTTTATCTTTCATTCTTTTCCATATTTTCATCTAGTTTCACCATGTCTATGGTGAACTAAACCTCCATTGTTGTTGGGGAAACAATGTAATCCTTTGAAACTCTCATGTATTGAATTGATTTATATTATAAATGCTTTACTTCATTAATTGTTTGGGTTTTTCCTCTACACTCTATGCATGCTTTGTTTAACTCATTCAATTGCATGATTATTGATTTTGTCAATATCTACATGGGAAAATCTAGAACTGGGGAAATTCTCCCAAAAGCAATATTACCTAGACATAGGGATAAGAGGAATGGTTGTCTTTAAGCTTTTGTGCGAATGTAATGCATAATTAATTGATGGGGATACAAGACATTGTGATCTAGTAATTAAGAGTAGGCTTTCTTCACCGAGACATCAGGTTTAAGGTAAATTAGAAAGTGGCATTAACATTAATCAAGAAGATGAATTCATAAATACATGAGAGTGGATAGGATAAGTTGGAAACCCCAACAACATAATCATTCCATATTTTATATCAATCACCTGTGCATTCTTCAAGTCAATTGATCAACACTTGCATTCATATTTATTTTCTGCATTATAAACACCATGATTTTGTTTACAAGTCTTAATTAATCAAGAAACCACATGAATGTCTAGGTCGTGAGTCTATAGGGAAACAATACTTGGTCTTACCATTTATTATTACTTGATACGATTCGATACACTTGCCGAATTGTTAACAGCCTACTATTATTCCTACGGGTTGTTCTCTCTATCTCAGAATCAAACAACAAATTTTCAGATTTTGTCTTGCTTCTCCTACAGAGCAAGCCAGCTCAAAGAATCAACCCAAGGAAATAAAATTAGAAACAAAATACAACCTATCTATAAAAAATTTAAAATAACAATGGATATATATAGATAATGGAACAACATTGAAATTGATAAATAATCAATAATTGAAATAACAATAACAATCAAATTCCCCAACAACAACGCCGAAAACTTGATAAATTTTTGACAATTATACCAAATCGTTACAAGTAATATAGTGAATAAGTAAAGTGTCGTTCTCGCAAGGGAATTTGAGTCATGTTATTCTTTCAAGTTTATTTATCAAAATAAATTACTAATAACAACATTTGATTTCAACTAGGTAAAATAACATGAAATTAACAATGTAAAAATTTAAGATTGTAAAATTAGAATAAAGATCACTAGAATTGGTCTTTGACTAACATTATAGTAACATCCTGAACAAAATACGTTCTCTATTAAAGCATTCACATAAGCGTATCTTGATTTAATTCCTTAAAACAAGTTCTAAAATTATCTATTAAATTATTAATTCCTTAATTAATTTAACAAATAACTTTGCATTAATTTCAGATGTTGAGAATGACCAAAAGCACAGAAGCTATTCTTAGCGTAGTTACTTTTAGTTGCTTTTCTTACATTTCTGTTCTAAAAATACTTCCGAGTAAAACAGAATGTTTAACGATAATTATATTGCATAGGAAAAGCACAAGAATAGTCACATGTATTGAACAGGAAAATTACATTAATGTATTGTCATACAACCAATTCCAATGAACAGAAAAACTAGCCTCTCCTAGACATCTAAACGTACTCTTTACATCAATTCATTGCAGAAAGTGTAGTCTTGATGCCTTGAAGAGTCTCCTGAGTATCTCCTGAAGTTCTCCAGAATTTTTTCGTGCTTTAGTTATGTCAGAATATCGTTTTTGTCTTTCTGTCACGTCTCCAGAATTCACACTTATCAATGAATGTAATCCCTAATGACATCAAGAATTATATCAATATTACAGTGACAAATGAAATATACACGACAAGATAATAATACCAAAATTTTAAGCATCCATAATATTTCAATCAATTGATAAAGACAACAACTTTGGAGCCCTTAAAATCTTCTTTGGTCAATTCTTCTGCTTGCAAAAAAAGAGCAGAGTAATTGTCAAACATAACATAATTTAGTTGATGGATATTTTTTGTTTCAACTCGAACTAAATGCATGTATATTTGAGACATAGACAATGAAGTCATGTACCTGAACTTTCACAACATTAGAGACACATGATCGCATGCACTAGTACAAAAATCGTATACAACGTCGAATATTTTGGGCTTTTAACGGCGAATTCACGAATGACGTTATATCAGAAGATGTTAAATTGACGTCAAATTAAAAAAAATTGACGTTAAACTAATGTCGAATTTTGTAAATATACGACGTTAACTTAATGTCGAATTTTGTCAATATACGACGTTAATCAATTTATTTTGTTTTTTTTAATTAATTGTGATCCTTTTTCAAAACTCTACGAGACTTGAAAAGTAGAAAAATAACAAATTTTACTTTTTGGTATTTTATAAAGCAAGAACTATGAACGTAATATCAACAACAAACAAGTTCAATCAAACAACAACAACAACAAACAAGTTCAAGCAAACAACAACAACCAAGTTCAAGCAAACAACAACAAACAAGTTCAACAAATAAGTTCTTCAAAACGAAAACGAAAGCTAACCTTCAAAAGGTGGGTTTGTCAGAATAAAGTGTCTTCACTAGTGACAGAGAAAGCAAAATGCACCTATAAAGGACAAGAGCACGAAAATAATCGGTCAAAACAAACGAAACCATACATAAAGTAGTTAATTAACATGCATTTGTATCAAATGAAAGAAATATTACATGTGATGGTCGTCAAACTTCGTTCGAGAAAAGTTTGAGAAGAGAAGAGGGTCTCGCGCGCTAAGATAAAGTGAATGAATTTTCAATCTCTCGCTCAAATTTTTATTGAATTCACTAACCTTTTGACTTCTAACGCTGGGGCATTCGACGTTTTATATCCTTTTACTTCGAATTACAATTCTAAACGACGTTTAATAATTGCACTTATTTACAAAAATGCCACCGGTCATTTTTAACGTTGGCTATTTAGTGGTTGGACGTTGAATGCGTGATGTTATATGCTGTTTTTTCACTAGTGATGGTTCGGTTTCCCAAGTCATCAACCAAACAAACACACTATGTCAGATAACTAAGCTGTTACATTTCTACTTTTGAACAAAACATTTATTGATACAATAAATTATACGATAAAACTTTGATATCGATCCTTGTAATTAGTATTTTGTTACTCACCATCGAGGTTACACTCTTATTTGGACTGAAAAACAACTCAACAATACCAAAAACATTTAAAAAAATGTTTCTAAGTTTTAACCAAATATTTGTGATGTTGAGAAAACTTGTGTTGTATGTCCTTTCTTCTTCCTAATTCTAGAGAGGTCAACTCCATTGAAATTCATGTTATGGACAAAGAACTCTCCTTGGTCATCATCCCCACAATCCCAGTGAGTCTTTCTCCATAATAGCAAGAGCTATAAACCAATCAGCCATGCTGAAAAATCATCTCATTGTTGGTTGTTCCTAGAAACAAACCCAATATTGAACTTGCACAAGAATAATGAAACCTTGCACAAGAATTAAACCAATGGAAGGTCACAATACTTGAAAATCCATGTCACTTGGAAATTGATATAAAATTTCATCAATGATATAATAGAACTTGAAGAAGTATCATTATTGGTGACTTTCACCATCTTCAAAAAGTTTAGATTCATCAATAATTCCCTCATGGCCAAAAATATCTTCAACAACTTCATCTATCACAACCAATTGAAATACAATCAAACAACTAGTTTAGAGTGAGTAATTTAATATAAAGTAATGATAAAAATAATAACATATAAATTTACCACTAGGATTTTTAGAAAATCCATATAGCCAATTTTGAGTACAAATCAACATTTGCACATGCTCAAGAAGAATGAAGCTTCTATATTTTGAAAGTACATGCCCACCTTTACTAAAAGCAGACTTTGATGCCATTGTAGTAATGGGAATACTAAACACATCTCGAGTCATTATAGACAATATAATTTTCTCTCATTAGTCTTCCAATATTTGAGCACATCAAAATCTTCAGTGTCTTCATCATAATCTATTATTGGTTCATCTAAATAAGTATCTATCTCTTTCTTTCAAATGATAGATTTTGATTCATTCTAATACATTTTAAAATGCTACAATGAATTACATATTATTTATCAAAACAAAACTAGAAAAACTGAAAGAAAAAAAATGAACACTAGGTATAAAATGCTTACCGAAATAATCCTTGATCTCTTAAACTTTTTCCCTTTAGTATTGGATTCAGTAGGTGATTGGGAAAGAGAAACACTAGGGATAGAAAAATTCTTTACCAATAAACTCTTTAACTTCTCTAACACTTTCTTTGTTTTCTCTGCATATGTTATGTTAGTGGATCAAACTTTTTATAATAATATGTTATAAAATCAACCTTTAGTCGTGGGTCAAGAATAGCTCCAAAAGCTAACCCGATACTATACTCCTTCCAATACTTTTGAAACTTTTCTTTCATATTCCAAGCCATATCCATTAAGGTGACATCTTCGTTCAACAAATTCTCTTCAATGATAAGCTGAATTTTCCAAATTTACATAAAATATAAGTTTGAAGTGGGATAAGATGAACCAAACATCACATTTGTAATCTCATAAAATGGTTTTAAGAATTGACATATTTTCTCTCCCCTATTCCATTCCTAAAAAGATAGACAACTTTTATAATTTCTATCAATGACTTTGAGAATTTCAAAAGTTTCCTTATATTTGATTGCACTTTCAATCATTAAATAGGTTGAATTCCATCTTGCAATCACATATAATCTCAAACCCATGCTCATATTTATGCCAACATCACTGACACATTCTTTGGATTTTAGAGTTCTTCCATCTGATTATTAATAAAAGATATTTCATCATGTATTCTACTTCATTCATGAAGGGCTAAGCTTCTAGGGATATTCCACTGTAATTTCATTATGGATTCTAAGGTTAAGTTGAATTAATGAAATTGTTTCTTTTGATTATTGATTTGAGTTGCTCTCTTTCTATGTCTTTCATCTCTCAATCATATTAAAAGTATTGATTTTTACATCATAATGTGTTTGAATCTACATGCATATTAATCATATGAGTTCAAGGGTTTTAGGTTTGGTTGAGAATCTACTTTGATTAAATTTAGGAACTTTCATATGATTGAACGAGTTTTTGCTATCAATTGAGAATTTACTTTGATTGATGGTAATAATTTTAAGGTTTAATACCTATTTTGGTCCCTCCATTTATTAGATGTGTTCAAATTGGTCCTTTTTTTCTCAAAAATTCATAAATGTCCTATGTTTTGTAAAAGATAGTTCAAGTTGATCCTTTTTGCCTACGGCGTTAAAAAACTAACAGAAAAGTTGCTCTCTTGGCAACTACTGAATGAGTTGTCCAATTTATCATTACGTGGCACTCTGAAATGAATTGAGGTGTCGATTTTAAAAATAAAACTTAATGACGTGGATTACCATAAGTGAAGTGCTGAAGGCCAAGGTTATCACGGCGGGAAAGAAGCTGGTGGAGTGGAGCACGCCGATCCTAAATGCTCGAACACGCTGATCTCTTCCACCCTTTGGAAGCTTCCCTAGGCTCCCCCTTCAGCCCCGAACCTCTCTCTCCCAACCCCAACCCTCTCATCATCACCATCAGCGGCTCCAGCGGCGTTGGCAAAGACACCCTTATCGCGCGCCTCCATGAGGCCCATCGTAGCCTCCACTTGGTCATCGCCGCCGCATCGCGCCCTCGCTGCCTCAACAAAGTCGACGATAAGGACTACCTCTTTGTCTTGAAGGAGGAGTTTCTCGGGATGGTGGAGCGGGAGGAGTTTCTCCAGTACGCCCTCGTTCTTAGGGTCGATATTTAGGGCGCCGCCATGTGAAAGAGGAGATGAAACTTTTGAAGAATTTTGATTATGTTGTGGTGAATGCGAAGAGGAAGCTGGAGAATGCAGTGAAGTTGATGAAGTCTATTATTGATGCCGAGAAAGCTAGGGTTTCGCACTTAGACTAAGGGCTGAGGGTAAATGAACCAGGAAGAATCTCTCTGAAACGTTTTCTTTTATTGATTTCATAAATTGTTCATTGTGGAAGATTGGTCGTTGGTGTTTTTGAGGGAACGACTGTTCCCTTTCTGCAACCTCAATCCTAAAATGCTCATTCTTTCAGAAACTAGTTTGGACTTAAACTAAAAGATCCATTAACAAGTCAACATTGATTCCACTATGTAGTTTGTGCTTAGAACTGAATAATAATACAGTATAATCCCAAGTGCAAAACTTCATTGTCTCCAATTTTTCTCGTCAAATTTTCATTGCCTTCTTTGTTGGAATTCAATTTGTACCTTCAATGAGCCACAAATCACAAATTGATTTTAACCTAAAGGTAATGAAGGAGAAGTTGCGATGGAGGTTGCAGTATGGTTCGATATTCAATATGACTGTTTAATGGTAATGAGGGTTACAGTGATGGTAGAAGAAGGAGAAGTGTGATGAAGCTTCCAGTTTTGAGTGGGAAGGGGACTGCCACGTGGTAGTCCCTCATTGGCTGAGCTTACCACACAATGACTAACTGGACAGGTCATTCAGTTTTGGCTAGGGGAGCAACTCTGCCGTTAGTATTTTTAACGCCATAAGCAAAAAGGATCAACTTGAACTATTTTTTACAAAACATGGGACGTTTATGAATTTTTGAGAAAAGAAGGACCAATTTGAACACATCTAATAAATTGAGGGACCAAAATATGTATTAAACTAATTTTAACTATAATTAATTGAGAATTTACTTTGATTAATTAGCTTTTAATCTTGTTAGGAGATTTAAGAATAAACATGATTAAACACAATAGAATTTGATTGAGAATGTACTTTGGTTGAATTCGTTGTGAATAATATAGAAAGGTCTTGCATTTGATTGAGAATCTACTTTGGTCAACTGCATGATCGCCCTCAAATTAATTAACAATGTACTTTAATTAATTTGAAACTTGAACAATAATCAATTGAACAATGATTTGTAAATAACCGATGATGAATCTATCTTGGAAAAGTAGTGGAATTAGCTTATTTCATCATAATTGTTTCTAAGTATCCTATTTGTTCTTCAAACATTCCTGAAACATTAATCCCATTAGCATAGTTTCTCACTTTAATTCTTGAGCATTACATAGCATTCATAAGAGACCAATATTAAAAAGCAATTTTGTATTCGTTGAGAGACGACTTAGGGTTACTTTAACCCTATCTACTTTCTAAAATACTACTTGGCAATATTGAAGTTGCCTTAAAAAGTAATATTAATTTGATAGCTTCAACGACAGCGTATCAAGTTTCTTGCACAATAAATGGATAAAAAAATTGCTTGATCTTTATTGTGTTTGTGCTTGAAATGATTGGTATATACATTCATTGTATGGAAATGAATCAATTGTTTAAACACATTGCACTTTGTATATTTGGAAGAAATAATCAATTGGACTATTTATATAGTCTGTTAAATTTCTTCAGATTTCAGTACATGCTTAACAGGAGCAAAATAGTTATGTTTTAACCGATTACATTAGTTGTATAATCTATGAAAACACCTTGTTATGCCAACATGTGTTTGTTGAGTGCATTGATGTATTTGGAATGGAAAATGATTTTATATTTTGCTTAAGTATGGAACTTAACCGATTACATAAGTTTCATAATCGGTTAAAGTGTTTATCTTAAAAAAATCATTTTCATTAAAAGTCATAACTGCCTATAATGGTCATATTTGTTTGTTGTTAACTTGTATGATTTATCTAGTTGATTGCATGTGCCATTTAATATGTTAAATTGTTAAAGCAGAAAGAAAAGCTTAACATATTACATTAAAAGCGTAATGATTAAACTGCATCAGGATTTAGAAATTTATAAATAGACACGTTGCACGCTTATTCAATACAATTACATGAACTTACACTTTCATATTAGACTTGTTTGTTAAGTATTGATTGCAGGAACTTCCTAATACTTCTTGGAGAATCAAGATCATTCATTTGGAAAGAAATCATCAAGATTCTTGCAAGATAGTTGTGTTGATACATTGTTGATCGTATTCTGCACTTTAGGTGTATTCTTTGAGGATAAATGTCTTCATTACAATCAAGAGCACGGTGTTCCTGTTGTTTTGAGCCAGGAGGAGAACTTGTGTGTTATGTATTGAGAGTTGGGATTGCTCTTAAGGTGTACAAAAAGTTATGATTGCTTTATGGGTTTGTGAGATTGTGAGGTGATTCACATCTTGTATTGTAAGTGATATTGAGTTAGGGAAGGAGAGTGCATTGAGAGGGGATATCTCTGTATTCTTGCTTGTATAACTCTATCATTATAGTGGTTCTCTTCAACTAAGGTTGTTGAAGGAAGACTGGATGTAGGCTTGGCCGAACCAGTATAAATCTTTGTGTTCATTTTTCTGTCCTTTCTCCTTTATTGTTGATTCATATACTTGACTTATTGATTTCAAGAAAACTCAAAGATTTTGTAAAGCTTTTTGAAAGAACAATTTTTTAAAGCAAAATCCAATTCACCCCTCTCTTGGTTGAGATATTGGCATCACATTTTCTATAATCTCCTCTGTAATTTGATTAAGATTACAGAGAATAAATATCTAAAATTTGGAAACACATTTGTTAACAATAATTTGGGGGAATTTCTATACAATATTTCTCTTTCTTTTCAAACCATAATTTCATAAGTAAAACCTAAATTACATAGGCAAATAAGCATGAAGTAGGTGAGAAATGAAGTGGGTACCTCCAAAATGGTCAATGTGAAATCGACAAGCAAGAGGGTTATTGAGAGAACGGTCGAATTGGGTTTTGCAGTTTTTGCAATTTCTGAGGTTGATGTTGTCGTGTCGTCGACTCTAAGCTCGTAGACAAGTGTTTCTTCAGAAGTAAATGGGAATAGTTCAACGTTCGCATAAAAAAAACTAATGTTTTGGGGGTTAGGGGTCTGACCCGACTCTAATTCAATCCCAACCCATTTCATGAGGTTTTGGGCTGATAAGAGCTTTAGGAAAACTCCCTAAGATATGAGTAAAAAAATGGGCTAAGTTTAAAAACATCATGGGCTGGCCATGGGGCTAAAAAAAAATTAACAGCTCTAGATCAAACCACAAAGAAAAAATGAAAATAAAAATATAAAAGTATAAAAAGCAAGATAAATTTTATTTTTAACTTCCTTTGTAATTTTGTGAGATTTTTTTCAAAAAAAAACTATCCATAATTGATTATAATTAAAGTGATAATTGTAAAGATTTAGAAAATGATATTTTAGAAGTGGTAGTGGATTAAAAATAGTGAAACTCGGTTATTTTAATATTAAAAAGTTTTAATATAAATGGATTTGTTATAAACAAGTTTCAATATTTACATCATCTCTCTACAAACCACTTTTCTAGAGTTCTTTGACTTCTCTTTAGGATTTTTTCTCTCTACTCATCTGATTGAAGAATTGAGACCGTAGGAGTGATCGTAGCGACGAGTTATTCAATTCAGACCGATCAGTTTATCTATTTGAGTAAGTTAAGTTTTGACCCCTTTTATTTGGTCTTTTCTTTCTTTTGTTGCATGTGGGTCCCGTTCAGTTTACATATAATGTCTGAGTCTTTTATAAGACTCTCTCTTGATCAATGGTATTAACAATATACCTTGATTGTGTTTTTGTTGTCTATAAATACAAATAGAGCTCCTTGAGTTGTGTGAGCGAAATATGGTTCTCTAAAGCGTTTGGTCTTCTAAAAGGTAAGGGAAGTTAATTTTTTGTCTTATAATTTGTATTATAAAGCATGAATTGATAGTTAATGGTACATGGAATTAATGTATGTTGATTGTTATACCTAAAATGATGGTTTTTAATATTAAATGTGTTTGTATGCATGTAATTGGTTGAATTATTGTTTATGCACTTTGATGCTTTTGTTTGAACTTGAATATTGTCATGAATTATGTAATTGTGAAGTCAGGGATGTAATATCTATGGTAATGTTGAAGAGAAAGGAAATAGGATGAGTCATTTTTTTGTGCTAAAATGGAGGTTTTGATAAGTGAGTTTTAGAAGTGAAGGTCTAAGGAGAGAAACTGTAATCTAGAACATGTTGTAGGGTCAATTGAGACTTGTTGGTAGCTTGAGTTGCTAAAATTATAATATGGAAATGAGTATGAGTCCATAGGGTGGTTTAGGAAGGTTTTAAGCTCAATTTAGGGTTTTGAAGAGTGAGATTTTGATTTGGAAGGTTTGAGACAAAGTGGAGTGTTTGGGGATTGTCTTTGAGTCATTTGGGATTTGTTCAGACAAGGTGCTAGGATCTGCATTAGAAAAGGTAGAAATGATTTAAGGTCCATAAAATGTAGTTTTAGTTGTCACGAGTTAGATTTTCATTGTAAAATGAGTTTAAACATGGTTAAAGTTGGGATACATAATCTTGGATAGGTCAAGTGTAGCTTAAAACACCAGGTAGAAGTGGTAGAAGTTGGTAAGAGTGTCTAAGGTAGGTCAAGTTAGGTTGAGAGGGTGCAAATTCTATAGAATTAGTGTATGTGGAATTATGTAGAGTGGTTGGGCGAGCCAGGGGCTCGTTAGGCGACTATTTAAGGGTTTTGGGAGTGAGTTTCAATGGCTATGCAAGCCAACTCGTTGGGCTTGTGAAGCTCATTGTTTTGGCTCTCACTAGGAGAGTGGAGGTTGCTCACTAGGCGAGTATTGTAACGCCCCGGCAACTCACAGGGACCATCGACTGCCCCCACAGATCACCACTAGGCTTTCCAGTGTGCTTTGTCCTCACTCGCACACTTTCTGGGAAAACTTCCCAGAAGGTCACCCATCCCAGAATTTCTCCAAGCTAAGCACGCTTAACTATGGAGTTCTTATGAGTCAGGCTACCGAAAAGCAAATGCATTTTGGTGATATGAGTAGTCAAATCAATTCCTTTAAGCTATCCTTCAACTGTATAGTCCCATACCTACACAGTCTCCAGATCCCTCTCATTCCGGTGTATGTTCGATTCGTCCATGTACCCCTTCCACCCGAAGCTGCCAGGAGCCGCTCCTTGTCTGTGCCCCCTGCACCATGCTTCTTGCACCGGCGTCACTCCCCGCCCTCGTCTCCGTGCCCGGGTGTCACCTGCCCACCAGCTTCCGCTCTGGTTCGTCCTCGAACCACACCGTACTGGGAGAGGCTAGGCTCTGATACCATCTGTAACGCCCCGGCAACTCACAAGGACCATCGACTGCCCCCACAGATCACCACCAGGCTTTCCAGTGTGCTTTGTCCTCACTCGCACACTTTCTGGGAAAACTTCCCGGAAGGTCACCCATCCCAGAATTGCTCCAGGCTAAGCACGCTTAACCATGGAGTTCTTATGAGTCAGGCTACCAAAATGCATTTGCTTTTCGGTAGCCTGACTCATAAGAACTCCATGGTTAAGCGTGCTTAGCCTGGAGCAATTCTGGGATGGGTGACCTTCCGGGAAGTTTTCCCAGAAAGTGTGCGAGTGAGGACAAAGCACACTGGAAAGCCTGGTGGTGATCTGTGGGGGCAGTCGATGGTCCTTGTGAGTTGCCGGGGCGTTACAAGTATGTGTTTGTTGGAAACCCAGTTTCTGGTGCTGGGCGAGTGGTTATGGATCTTTTTGGATGTTTTAATTTTTTTCCTCTTATATGCATGATTTTAAATGGTATGATGGTTTATTTTATGTTGAGTAGTGTGATTTGGAATATATGATTGGATGGACTAAGGTCTGCAAGAGTTCTAAGGAGAATTCTTAGTGGTTGTATCAAAGTGTTGTTGGTATAAATGTACGGAGCTGAGTCTTAGGGGTTATCATGATCCTCTAATGATAAATCATTCTCAATTAGAAAGGAGTGGTACATGTGGTGAGAGTAGAAGGAGGTCTTAATCTAAGTGCTTCCAATATAGCCTAAGACGCGGTACAGACTAACCTTGTTCGTGTGGTAGGGTGGAACCCATTGACAATGACTCTGTAGAGTAGTAGAGACCACCACAAGTGCATGATTCGCTATAACTCCACATTCATACATTATCTGGATGATCAGGTCTAGTCATGGCATGCCTAAGATGTTTGTTTAATTTGGTATGAAATATATGTTTAATGAATTATGATATTTTTGTATTTTTTTTATATTAACTTACTCTTGCTTTTGTGTTGTTTGTTTGTGTGTTTTGTCTTCTCTTTTAAAATGTTCACCTTAACGGTAAAAGGTTTTTGTTAAATTTAATTTTATTAAATTTTGGGATGTAACACTAATTCATTATGATAAATTGTGTTTAAATAAATACAACAAAATATTTGTCTTAAAATTATAATATAATAAACAATTAAAATATATAATATTATAATAATAACTAAAATAATTTGTATTTCAATATTTTATAAAATAATTTATTTTAATATTTAATAATTATTTTGTTAGAGTAAAATAAATTTGATTATAAATTTTTTAATTAATATGTAATATATAATAATTAATATTTATAACTATATTCTTTTATTGTAACAAAATAATTATTAAAATAAAATAAAATAATAATTAATATAATAAAATAATTTAAATAATAAATAAAATTTATTTAAATATAGTTTATTATGATATATAATTTATTTATTTATTGAGTTTTTACATTCTGATTTTAACTTTAATTTAGATTATTTTTTACATAGTAATTACATATGATACTATTCACTTTCTTCACACTCTCCGATCATTTTCCTTTTATCAAAACAACCTCTCTTTTCCTTTTCTATTTTTTGTTTCAAACTCTACCCTAAATCTAATCAAAACCTAAGATATTAAAAATGAATTGAGGAAAACTTGTATTGGACTTGTTTTTGAATAATTTACTAATAATCCAGCGTAAAACTTGTGTTGTTGTATTCAAAGATTTTATCAGCCATTATATAAGAATTATGCAGGCGAGTTGTTTGAGAAAATGTTTATTAGGATAAAATTTGGGAATAGCTTTCTGTGTTTAGCTAATGTTTATTTTCTGTGAAGGGAAAAGGGAAGTAATTGTGAGTAAAGAGGTGGGAAAAGAGACTGTGGATTGTAAT